>NC_041215.1:8190795-8194753 GCF_002837175.3 Physeter macrocephalus | reverse complement strand
GCGGCATGTGGGATCTTCCCGGACCGGGGCACGAACCCGTGTCCCCTGCATCGGCAGGCGGACTCTCAACCACTGCGCCACCAGGGAAGCCCCTCTCTGTTTTTAAAAGGTAAGTTTTACTATTATTCAGGCATGGTGAGGCCAACAGATCAGGAGATGATTACTATTGAAAAGATAGTTTGGGGACTTCCCTGGTGGTCCAGTGGTTAATAGTCTGCACTTCCACTGCAGGGGGTGCAAGTTTGATCCCTGGTTGGGGAACTAAGATCCCACATGCCACAGGGCATGGCCAAAAAAGAAAGAAAGAAAGAAAGAAAAGATAGTTTGTTCCTCACAGTTCCCAAGCAGACTGGGTACACCAAGTCATGCAGGGCCACATGGGGAAACACCAGGGTTGGTCAGGAGGCAGAGGAGTGAGGGGATAGCATGGATAAAAGGTTTATTATGGTGTTCATGGGAAGGAGTGGGTGATTGGTTAGTTTGAATAATTTCAGCAGGCTCTGTGGTGTCAGGGCTGTGATGGGTTATCTGGTACCTGACCCTGGGGTGATTAGGGCAGGAGGAATTTGGTGCATGAGAGTTCAATAAAGATGGTGGTTGGGGGCAGAGGGGTATGGGCTTTGGATTGGTTAGTTTACATATGAAAGGTACCCTCTCACGTGAGTCCTTTGCTATCTCTAAGAACTAACCCTGGGAGGGGTAGTGAGGCCCCAGATGCCAGAGCATCAGGAACACAGAATATAAGAAAATATAGTTAATACACTCCCCAACCAGAGTCTGCACCACTGGGTCTCCAAAAGATCATGGCAGCATTCTCATCCCACCTACACTGAGGGCTTTACAAGTCAGGAGATGGGGAACAGGGTGGAGCGGGTGAGGAGAAAGGTGGGTCACAGCCCTGCCTTCTCTTGGACTGGGGCGGAGCAGATTGAGGCCAAGGTTAAGAGGAAAGTAAGACAATTGGGTTTCTACTGCTGCCACTGCCAGGATACTGCTGCGCCCAATCTGGCAAGTCCCAGCCATGTTTCTGGCTTTGAAGAACAGGTTCAAATGACCTAAGGTGTGTCCTGGTCTCCATCCTTCCCCATCCCCCTCCCCAAAACTAAGATTCAGGATTCTGTACGGGCTCTGTCATTAGTTGACTGTATGACCTTGTACCTTACTTCCCTTCTCCGGTCCTCATGTTTTCCTGCCCCTACAGCTGCTCCAGACGAGGTCTCAGCCCCCTTGCTGCTGGTCCATGTTGCTGAACTCTCTGCCTGTCAGGGGGTTGTGTCAATCACTCCAGCTTACAGGTGCCAACTGTGTGAATACTTGTTGGTTGAATGGGCACTGCCACCACTGGAGAGGAGGAAGAGAACACCAGGACTGCTCCCTGACTGTGGGAGAGGTGGCGCTGGTGTTTTGCTTCCTGAGATTGGAGTCTCTTCATGAGGGAGCTTCTGACTTAAGGATATGTGGATGGAATCAAAGTGACGTAAGTTCTTCAATTACCATCAACACTGTGATGTTATTTGATCTCCAATTTCCCTGTTGCCCTGAATGTATGTCAAGAATAAACTCCAGGGCTTCCCTGGTGGCGCGGTGGTTGAGAATCTGCCTGCCAATGCAGGGGACACGGGTTCGAGCCCTGGTCTGGGAAGATCCCACATGCCGCGGAGCAACTAGGCCTGTGAGCCACAACTACTGAGCCTGCACGTCTGGAGCCTGTGCTCCGCAATGAGAGAGGCCGCGATAATGAGAGCCCCGCGCACCGCGATGAAGAGTGGCCCCCGCTTGCCGCAACTAGAGAAAGCCCTTGCACAGAAACGAAGACCCAACACAGCCAAAAATAAAAATAAAAATAAATAATTTAAAAAAAAGAATAAACTCCATACCTGTGTCCCAAATTACACACACACACATTGGGTATACATTCAGTCTCCTACTGCTGCCTTCTTTACTTTCCCTGTATTATTTAATCCCTCATGAACTTTTCCCCTGTTACTGTTCAGACTCCCATCTCTGAGTGTTCTCAAAGCTGTGGCCCTGGATTTAGGAAAACTGTTTGGGACATGGAGCCCATCTTCTGCTTTGACTATGTCCAATGCTCAGTGGGGGAGACTTCCAACAAGACTGGTAAAGGTCTGGATAGAAATTATTCTCTTTTTCTCCAGCGCCACAGAAACAGAATGGGTCAAGGGTTGTCTACTTCTCACCAGTCCAGTTCTCAATGTGGAGATTCTGACTTAAAGAACTCAGAGGAAACCAATGGAACAGACAAGACAGTGTGTCAGACAAAAAGCACACAGCCAAAAAAAAAAAAAAAAAAAAAAAAAAGCACACAGCCTGGTGTCAGCATAGCTTGGGAAATATGACATGTGTGAGATGTAGAGATATCCCTTTCCTCATCTCACAAGATATAGGAAATCAAGGAACTTCCTGTAAAAGTGCTTTAGCAAAACCCAAATTTTAAGGCAATGACACCGTTTAAAAACATCTAACCATGGAAAAAGACTGAAAGCTTTCTTTCTAAAATCAGGAACGGAACTTCCCTGGTGATCCAGTGGCTAAGACTCTGTGCTCCCAATGCAGGGGGCCCCAGTTTGATCCCTGGTCAGGGAACTAGATCCCACATGCCGCAAGTAAGAGTTCACATGCTGCAACTAAGAGTTCGCATGCCGCAACGAAAAGATCCCACACGCAGCAACAAAGATCCTGCATGCCGCAGCTAAGACCCAATGCAGCCAAATAAATAAATATTTTTTTTAAAAATCAAGAACGAGACAAAACCTTGTTTTGCCTACTCTCACCACATTTATTCAACAGCATACCAGAAGATGTAACAACTGCAATAAGTCTGGAAGAAGAAATAAAAAGCATGCAGATTGGAAAGGAAAAAAGTAAAACTTTCCCTATTTGTAGATGACATGATTGTCTATATAGAAAATCTCAAGGAATCTACAAAAACCTCCTAGAACTAATAAATGAGTTTAACAATTTGCAGGATATATGAGCAACACATACAAATCAAGCACAATTCTATGTATTAATAATAAACATAAAGAAACAAAAATTTAAAATGTAATACCAAGGGGCTTCCCTGGTGGCGCAGTCGGTGGGAGTCCGCCTGCCGATGCGGGGGACACGGGTTCGTGCCCCGGTCCGGGAAGATCCCACATGCCGCGGAGCGGCTGGGCCCGTGAGCCATGGCCGCTGAGCCTGCGCGTCCGGAGCCTGTGCTCCGCAATGGGAGAGGCCACAACAGTGAGAGGCCTGCGTACCGAAAAAAAAAAAAAAAAGTAATACCATTTACAGTCATGCCAAAGAAAACGAATTACTCAGGTAAGATCTAAACAAAGCATGTACAGAATCTGTTTACCAAAAACTACAAATCCTGATGAAAGAAATCAAAGACGACCCAAATAAATGTAGGGACATACTGTGTTTATGTATTGGAACACTCAACATAGTAAAGATGGCAATTCTCTCCAAATTAATATTCAGGTTTAACACAATTCCTATCAATATCCCAGCAAGAATTTTATTTTTTTATTATTATTTTTTTTTCGGTATGCGGGCCTCTCACTGTTGTGGCCTCTCCCATTGCGGAGCACAGGCTCCGGACGCGCAGGCTCAGTGGCCATGGCTCACGGGCCCAGCCGCTCCGCGGCATGTGGGATCTTCCCGGACCGGGGCACGAACCCGTGTCCCCTGCATCGGCAGGCGGACTCTCAACCACTGCGCCACCAGGGAAGCCCAAGAATTTTTATAAATATAGGCAAGATTATTCTAAAACTTACACGGAGAGGCAAAGGAACTAGCATAACTAAAACATTTTTTTAACATCTTTATTGGAGTATAATTGCTTTACAATGGTGTGTTAGTTTCTGCTTTACAACAAAGTGAATCAGTTATACATATACATATGTTCCCATATCTCTTCCCTCTTGCGTCTCCCTCCCTCCCACCCCCCCTA
>NC_041215.1:8185410-8190591 GCF_002837175.3 Physeter macrocephalus | reverse complement strand
TTTGGTAGTGTATATATGTCCATGCCACTCTCTCACTTCGTCACAGCTTACCCTTCCCCCTCCCCATATCCTCAAGTCCATGCTCTAGTAGGTCTGTGTTTTATTCCCGTCCTACCCCTAGTCTCTTCATGACATTTTTTTCCCTTAGATTCCATATATATGTGTTAGCATACGGTATTTGTTTTTCTCCTTCTGACTTACTTCACTCTGTATGACAGACTCCAGGTCCATCCACCTCAGCACAAATAACTCAGTTTCATTTCTTTTTATGGCTGAGTAATAGTCCATTGTATATGTGCCACATCTTCTTTATCCATTCATCTGTTGATGGACACTTAGGTTGCTTAGGTTGCTTTGAAGAAGAAGACTAAAGTGGCAGAAATCAGTCTACCCAATTTCAAGACATTATACATAGTAATCAAGTAATCAAGATTCAAGTAATCAAGTAATCAAGATTATAGTAATCAAGGCTGTGTAGTATTGGTAAAAGGATAGACGAATAGCTCAGTGGGGCAGAATAGAGAACCCAGAAATAGACCAACACAAGCCAATCTTATTTTTGACAAAGATGCAAAGCAATTCGATGGAAGAAAGATATCTTTTTTTAAAAAAGGACATTATTTTTAGAGCAGTTTTAGGTTCACAGCAAAATTGAACTGAAAGTACAGAGAGTTCCTGTATACCCCTTGCCCAGCACATGCACAGTCTCTCTACTATCAACATCCTGCACAAAAGTAGTACATTTGTACAATCAACTAACCTACATTGATACACCACCATCACCTACAGTCCATAGTTTACATTATGCATCACTATTGGTGTTATACATTCTATAGTTTTGGACAAATGTACGATGACATGTATCCACCATTATAGTATCATGCAGAATAGTTTCAATGCCCCAAGAATCCTCTGTGCTTTGCCTATTTATCCCTCCCTCCTACACTCCCCCAACCTCACTCTTAGCAACCATTAATCTTTTCATTGTCTCCACAGTTTTCCCTTTTCCAGAATAGCAAATAGTTAGCATCATGCAGTGTGTGGCCTTTTCAGTTTCGCTTCTTTCACTTAGTAATATGATTTAAGTTCCTTCATGTCTTTTCATGGCTTGATAGCTCATTTTCTTTTAGTGCTGAATAATATTCTATTGTCTGCATGTACCACACTTTATCCATTTATCAACTGAAGGAGGACAACTTGGTTGCTTCCAAGTTTGGGCAATTATGAATAAAGCCACTATAAACATCTGTGTGCATGTTTTGTGTGGAGATAAGTTTTCACCTCCTTTGGGTAAATACCAAGGAACATGATTGCTGGATCATATGGTAAGAGTATGTTTAGTTTTGTAAGGCACTGCCAAGCTATATTCCAAAGTGGCTGTACCACTTTGCATTCCTATCAGCAGTGAATGAGAGTTCCTGTTGCACAACATCCTCATCTGCATTTGGTGTTGTCGGTGTTCTAGATTTTGGCCATTCTAATAGGTGTGTGGCAGTATTTCATTGCTGTTTTAATTTGAAATTCCCTAATGACTTATGACAATGAGTATGTTTTCATGCACTTATTTGCCATCTGTATATCTTCTTTGTCAAAGTGTCTGTCCAGGTCTTTTGCCCATTTTTAAATTGGGTGGTTCATTTTCTTATTGTTGGATTTCAAGAGTTTTGTGTTTATTTTGGATAACAGCCCTTTCTCAGATGTCTTTGGCAAAGATTTTCTCCCAATATGTGGCTTGGCTTCTCATTCTCTTGAAGACAGCCTGTTCAACAAGTGATGCTACAGCAATTTTCCACCCATAGGCAGAAAAGAAAAAGAAAAATAAAATAAAAGAAAAGAAAAAAGCCTTGACCTGTCTCACACCTTATACAAAAATTAACTTAAAATAAGACTTCCCTGTTGGTGCAGTGGTTAAGAATCTACCTGCCAATGCAAGGGACATGGGTTCAATCCCTGGCCCAGGAAGATCCCACATGCAGCAGAGCAACTGAGTCCGTGTGCCACAACTACTGAAGCCCGTGCACCTAGAGCCCGTGCTCTGCAACAAGAGAAACCACCACAATGAGAAGCCCGCGCACAGCAACAAAGACCCAACACAGCCAAAACTAAAAACAAATAAATAAATAAATTTATTTTCAAAATTAACTTAAAATAGACCACAGATTTAAATATAAAATGTAAAACCGTACACTTTTTAGAAAAAAAAATAGGAGAAAATCTTTGGGGTCTAGTGTTAGGGGTAAAGAGTTCTTAGACTTGACACCAAACCCATAAAAGAAAAAACTGATAACTTGAACTTCATCAAAATTTTGAAATTTTGCTCTGTAAAAAACCTTGTTAACAGAATGAAAAGACAAGCTACAAACTGGCAGAAAATATTTGCAAACCACATATTTGACAAAAGTCTACTATATAGAATATGTAAAGAACTTCCATCACTCAAAAGTAAAAATTCAAATAGAAAATGGGCAAAAGACATGAAGAGACATCTAATTAAAGAGGATATAAAGATGCAAATGAATGCATGGAAAGACTTTCAACATCAGCCATTAGGGAAATGCAAATTAAAACCACAATGAAGTTGAAACCACATTCCTCAGATGAGACTCAAACCCAGCTTCACCTCAGATTGTGACTTGAACCCACAATCACTGACTTAGGAGGGGACTCAAACCCACTGTCTTTTAAATGAAACCACACATCTAGTCTCAGGACTTATTGAAGCTCAGGTGGTTTTGTCTCGGCACAGAAAGAATTCAGCAGGAGGCAAAGAAACAGGCAAAGAGTGAGTTTATTAGCATAGGATGCTTGTGAGAGCTACAAGCCGGCAGGCAAGGGAGGGCAGCCCTGAGAACAAAGAGGGCTACATTTTTATAATGAAAGAAAAAGTGGGGAGGGGAGAAGACCACTTTCTTCCTCATTTTTGGGTAGACGTCAAGGCTTACATCATTAGTTCCTCCTTTAACCCTGTATCGTCTAACTGGGACTGTCAAGGTGCTATTTAAATCATATGTATATTAGCAAAAGGGTGGTGATGTACTAAAATATGGTAATTCATCTCAGGTTTCGGCATAACTTTCTCTTTCCCTTAGTTTTTTCACCTCTCACCTATATTGCTGTAGTAGCTATGTGCAGAAATGCTACTCTTCAAGGACCATTAACTCCCTGACTTCATGTAACAAGATTCAGACTCCATAACTATTGTCTTGTATTTTAACTATGAGTATTTATGGCTTGAGTGGGTCTGGGGCTTGAATGCACCTGGTCTTCCTTCAAGGTAGAGTAGATTATTACTAGGTTACTTGATTCTTTTCTTGAGTGCTCATTAGCTTACAACAGTCTCCCAAACTCCCTTAAAATTCCTTTTCTGTCTTTAATGCCCCAGTGGAATTTCTAAACTATTTAATTATCCTACTCTATCCTTATCAAAGTATCATTACAAACATATCATAATGGCTTAAGTAAAAAATAGTGACAACAACAAATGCTGGTGACAATGTGGAAAAACTGGATCACTTATACATTGCTGGTGGGAATGTAAAATAGTAGTCACTCTGGAAAAGAGTTTATCAGTTTCTTTAAAAACTTAGCATTCAACTACCATATGACCCAGCTATTGCTCACCTAGGCATTTGTTCCAGAGAAATGAAGACTTACGTTCATACAAAAACCTGTACATCAGATTTCCCTGGTGGTGCAGTGGTTAAGAATCCGCCTGCCAATGCAGGGGACACGGGTTTGAGCCCTGGTCTGGGAAGATCCCACATGCCGTGGAGCAACTAAGCCAGTGTGCCACACCTACTGAGCCTGCGTTCTGGAGCCCACGAGCCACAACTATTGAGGCCATGTGCTGCAACTACTGAAGCCCTTGTGGCCTAGAGCCTGTGCTCTACAACAAGAGAAGCTGCTGCACTGACTAGCCCACTCACCACAACAAAGAGTAGTCCCCGCTCGCCCAACTAGAGAAACCTGCCCGCAGCGACGAAGTCCCAACACAGCCAAAAATAAAATATAAACAAATAAATAAAGTTAGAAAAAAACTGTACATAAATGTTTATTGCTTATTTATTTGTAATGGAAATAAAAATAAGCTGGAAACAACCCAAATGTTCGTCAGTGGCTAAACTGCGGAGCATCATAGGATGGCTACTACTTAATGGTTACTTTCTCCTTCCATTTTTGTTTAAAATTTATTGTTTTTAATTAAAAGTCAAATTGGGGTATAATTGATATATAACATGACATTATGCTATTTTTAAAATAATGAAAAGAGAATACTTTTCATACATTCAGGTAATAAATATTTATTGATCATCTGTTAGATACTAGACATTGTTTCATAGCAGGATACACAACACTAAGAAGACAAACTCTGTTCCCATGGACTGATATTTTACCGCTAGAGTGGGGGAAGATAACTGATAAACCAGTACATGAATAAAATAGGAAAATATCAGTGGGCAATACTTGCTTTAGTAAAAATAAAACAGAATGTTGTGACTGAGAGTGACTGGCATGGGGGGTTATAGTACTCTGGGTTGGGAAAGCCCCTCTGAGATGGAATTTAAGCTGAGCTTTGAACATCAGGAAGAATTCACCATGTCAGGATCTGGGAAAAGAACATTCCAGAAGGGAGACAACCTACATTGTGTATCGAAGTTAGGAAATTGGATGCAGCCAATTCAAAAATTGATAACTTTTAAATTTCCTCATTATTGAAGAAAGAATGAAAATAATTGCATTATTGATTCAATTCAAGAAGTTAGAATAAGGATAAAATATCCTTTTAAAAGGAGAAAGGAAAAATAAAGATAACAACCAAAATAATAAATGCAAAAACAAAAATTTTAAAAAGCAGCATTGATTTTGTTTTTTCATTCTTCTTTTTTTAATTTTTGAATTTTTTTTATACAGCAGGTTCTTATTAGTCATCAATTTTATACACATCAGTGTATACATGTCAATCCCAATCGCACAATTAATCACACCACCACCCCAACCCCCCCGCCGCTTTCCCCCGTTGGTGTCCATACGTTTGTTCTCTACATCTGTGTCTCAATTTCTGCCCTGCAAACTGGTTCCTCTGTATCATTTTTCTAGGTTCCACATGTATGCATTAATATATGATATTTGTTCTTCTCTTTCTGACTTACTTCACTCTGTATGACAGTCTCTAGATCCATC
>NC_041215.1:8182044-8182724 GCF_002837175.3 Physeter macrocephalus | reverse complement strand
TTTTTTTCCCTGTAATTCATTTCTAATCTCATAGCGTTGTGGTCAGAAAAGATTCTTGATATGATTTCAATTTTCTGAAATTTACTGAGGCTTGATTTGTGACCCAAGATGTGATCTATCCTGGAGAATGTTCCATGCGCACTTGAGAAGAAAGTGTATTCTTTAGTTTTGGATGGAATGTCCTATAAATACCAATTAAATCTATCTGGTCTATTGTGTCATTTAAAGCTTCTGTTTCCTTATTTATTTTCATTTTGGATGATCTGTCCTTTGGTGTAACTGAGGTGTTAACGTCCCCTGGTATTATTGTGTTACTGTCAATTTCCTGTTTTATAGCTGTTAGCAGTTGCCTTATGTATTGAGGTGCTCCTATGTTGGGTGCATATATATTTATAATTGTTATATCTTCTTCTTGGGTTGATCCCTTTATCATTATGTAGTGTCCTTCCTGTCTCTTATACCATTCTTTATTTTAAAGTCTATTTTATCTGATATGAGTATCGCTACTCGAGCTTTCTTTTGATTTCCATTTGCATGGAATATCTTTTTCCATCCCCTCACTTTCAGTCTGCATGTGTCTCTAGGTCTGAAGTGGGTCTCTTGTAGACAGCATATATATGGGTCTTGTTTTGTATCCATTCAGCAAGCCTGCGTCTTTTGGTTGGAGCATTTAATCCATC
>NC_041215.1:8175370-8181344 GCF_002837175.3 Physeter macrocephalus | reverse complement strand
CTGGTCCTTTCTCTCTCTTTTCTCCTTCTGGGACCCCTATAATGCGAATGTTGTTGCATTTAATATTGTCCCAGAGGTCTCTTAGGCTGTCTTCATTTCTTTTCATTCTTTTTTCTTTATTCTGTTCTGCAGCAGTGAATTCCACCATTCTGTCTTCCAGGTCACTTATCCGTTCTTCTGCCTCAGTTATTCTACTATTGGTTCCTTCTAGTGTAGTTTTAATTTCAGTTATTGTATTGTTCATCTCTGTGTGTTTGTTCTTTAATTCTTCTAGGTCTTTTAAAAACATTTCTTGTGTCTGCTCGATCTTTGCCTCCATTCTTTTTCCGAGCTCCTGGATCATCTTCACTATCATTATTTGAATTCTTTTTCTGGAAGGTTGCCTATCTCCACTTCATTTAGTTGTTTTTCTGGGGTTTTATCTTGTTCCTTCATTTGGTGCATAGCCCTCTGCCTTTTCATCTTGTCTATCTTTCTGTGAATGTGGTTTTTGTTCCACAGGCTGCAGGATTGTAGTTCTTCTTGCTTCTGCTCAGCGTTGATTTTTAAAATCCAAGATTTATTTCTTCTGCTAGTGTTGGAGGGTCTCCTGCAGAGCAGGGGTGGCTGTGGCTCACCATGAGGACAAGGACAGTTGCAGCCCCCTTTTTTCCCCAATATATTGTGGTAAAATACACATAACATAAAAGTTACTATCAACCATTTCAAAGTGTACAGTTTAGCAGTGTTTAAGTACATTCATATTGTTATGAAACTATAACCACTATCTCCAGAACTCTTTTCATCTTGCAAAACTGAAACCCTATACCCATTAAATAACAGCTTTCCATTCCCTGCCCCCCATAACCCTTCAGGGTTTCCATTCTACTTTCTGTCTCTATGAATTTGGCTACTCTAAGAATCTTATGTGAATGAGGTAATACAGTATTTGTCTTTTGTGATTGGCTTATTTCACTTAGCATACCATCCTCAAGGTCTGTCCATGTTGCAGCATATGTCAGAATTTCCTTCCTCTTAAAGGCTGAATATTTCATTGTATGTATATACCACATTTTGCTTATCCATCCATCTGTCAATGGATACTTGAATTTCCACATTATAGCTATTGCTGTTATGAACATGAGTGTAAAAATATCTTTTTAAGACACTGCTTTCAATTCTTTTGAGTATATACCCAGAAGTGGAATTTCTGGATCATATGGTAGTTCTGGTTTTTAGTTTTTTGAGTAACCACCATACTGTTCTCCACAACAGCTGTACCATTTTACATTCCCATCAGCAGTGCACAGGGTTCCAATTTCTACATCTTTTCAACACTCGTTTTCTGCTCTTTGGGTTTTTTGATACTAGCCATTCTAATGGATGTGAGGTACTATCTCACTGTAGTTTTTATTTGCATTTCCTTAATAATTAGTTATGTTGAGAATCTTTTCATATGCTTATTGACTATTTGTATATCTTTTTGGAGAAACGTCTATTCAAGTCCTTTACTATTTTCAAATTGAGGTTTTCTTTGTTGTTGTTAAGTTTTAGGGGTTCTCTATATATTCTAGATATTAATCCCCTGTCTAATATATGATTTGCAAATATTTTCTCCCATTCCGTGGGTTGCCTTTTTACTTTGTTGATCGTTTCCTTTGAGGCACATTTTAAAAATTTATTCAGGGCTTCCCTGGTGGTGCAGTGGTTGGGAGTCCGCCTGCCGATGCAGAGGACGCGGGTTCGTGCCCCGGTAAGGGAAGATCCCACATGCTGCGGAGCGGCTGGGCCCGTGAGCCATGGCCGCTGAGCCTGCGCATCCGGAGTCTGTGCTCTGCAACGGGAGAGGCCACAGCAGTGAGAGGCCCACGTACCGCAAAATAAATAAATAAATAAATAAATAAAAATAAAAATTTATTCATAAAGTCCAATTTGTCTATTTTTTCTTTTGTTTCTTGTGCCTTTGGTGTCATATCCAAAAAACCATTGCCAAATCCAATGTCATGAAGCTTTTGCCTTATGTTTTCTTCTAAGGGTTTTATAGTTTTAGGCCTTATATTTAGGTCATGAGTCCATTTTGAGCTAATTTTGTATATGGTGGTAAGGGTTAAACTTCACTCTTTTGTACGTGGATAACCAATTTTCCCACCATTTTTTGAAAAGAGTGAATGGTCTTGGCACCCTTGTTGAAAATCATTTGACAATATATGTGAGGGTTTATTTCTGCACTCTCTATTCGGTTCCATTGACCTACATGTCTGTACTTTATGCCAGTACCACACTGTTTTGATTACTGTAGCTTTGTAGTAAGTTTTGAAATCAAGAACTTGATTCTTCTTTTTCAAGATTGTTTTGCCTGTTCTGAGTCCCTTGATATTCCATATGAATTTTAGGATGGGTTTCTCTATTTGTGCAAAAATAAATCATTGGGATTTTGATAGGGATTGCATTAAATCTGTAGCTTGCTTTGGGTAGTACCAACATCAAAATAATATTTATTCTTCCAGTCCACATGGGATGTCTTTCTATTTATTTATGTCTTCTACAATTTCAGAAATTTTTTGCAGTTTTCATGGTACAAGTCTTTCACCTCCTTGGTTAAGTTAATTCCTAAGGCTTTTTTAATACTATTGTAAATGGAATTTATTATTAATTCATTAATTTAGTTTTTGCCTGCATTGGATCTTCATTGCTGTGCATGGGCTTTCTCTAGTTGTGGCGAGCGGGGGCTACTCTTTGTTGTGGTGTGTGGGCTTCCCATTGTGCTGTCTTCTCTTGTTGCAGAGCACGGGCTCTAGGCGTGAGGGCTTCAGTAGTTGCGGCACATGGGCTCAGTAGTTGTGGCACACAGGCTCAGTAGTTGTGACTCACGGGCTCTAGAGCGCAGGCTCAGTAGTTGTGGTGCAGGGGCTTAGTTGCTCTGTGACATGTGGGATCTTCCTGGACCAGGGATCGAACCTGTGTCCCCTGCATTGGCAGGTGGATTCTTAACCACTGTGCCACCAGGGAAGTCCCCTCCCCTCTGCTTTTATCTCTTCTGTCTGCCAGGAAGTTTTCAAATCATTTAGTTCAAATACCGAAATACTCAATAAGCAACTACTTGATTTTTTTTTTTTTTTTTTTTTTTTTTTTTTTTGTGTGGTACGCGGACCTCTCACTGTTGTGGCCTCTCCTGTTGTGGAGCACAGGCTCCGGACGCACAGGCTCAGCGGCCATGGCTTACGGGCCCAGCCGCTCCACAGCATGCGGGATCCTCCCGGACCGGGGCACGAACCTGTGTCCCCCGCATCAGCAGGCAGACCCTCAACCACTGTGCCACCAGGGAAGCCCCTCAACTACTTGATTTTTAATGACGATTTCAGAGAAATGGTCATCACTAGGTGCTTTGTTTCTTTTATATTATACTTGCACTCATCTCTTGGATTGGATATAGCAATAACATTTTTTCATTGTTGAGAGCTCTTGAATTTAGTCATTATCCCCAAGAACTAAAAAGAGTTGGTTCTGAATTCAATTCAGATTAAAATTATTGAAATTTACCCCAAACAATACGAAATTTGGTTTTATTTTTGTCCTTCAGTTACCTAATGTGAAGTTTGGATGAATAAAGCATGCACAACTACAGGCTTTCTACTTAACTTCTGGGTTTGCTATTAAAAACGCTGTTTACCCTCATAGCCTTCTCCTTAGCCCTTCATATTTCTTTGCCTCTATTCCTCTATACTGCAGATTTTTCTCACCTATTGTACAAAGAAATTGCGATGTATATTTTCATGTAATTTGATTGCAGAATTCTGTCACCTTAAGTAGGGAGTTCTTCCAAAATATAATATTTTTCCAATAAAATTAAAAAGTAAAATAAAATAAAGTAAAATGAGTCTCTTGCAGATAGCATATAGTTGGATTGTGTTTTTTACCCATTTTGCCAATCTTTGTCTTTTGATTGGAGAATTTAATCTATTTACATTTAATAAATTACATTTAAAGAAATTACTTATAAGGAGGAACTTACTTCTGTTATTTTGCTATTTTTTTCCATTTCCCTTATTGGTTTATGTCCCTCATTTCCTGCATTTATTTCTTTTGCATTAGTTTTTGTAGTGAAACATTTAAATTCCTTTCTCATTTCCTTTTGTGTATATTATTATTATTATTATTATTTTTAGCCATGCCTCACGGCATGCAGGATCTTAATTCCCCGACCAGGGATCGAACCCATGCCCCCTACAGTGGCAGCACAGAGTCTTAACCACTGGACCGCCAGGGTAGTCCCTCGTGTATATTCTTTAGCTATTTTTTTTGTGGTTACCATGGAGATTACATTTAACATCCTAAAGTTAAAACACTCTAATTTGAATTTATATCGGTTTACCTTCAATAACACATAAAAACTCTGCTCCTTTAACAGATCTGTTCTCACCCCTTTCAATTGTTGATGTTACAAAATTATATCTTTATATATTGTGTGTAATGGTTATTTTTTTACTATAAAAAGAAACTAACAGTTGGAACATGCAATAAAATGAATAAATCTCCAGAGAATTATGCTGAGTGAAAAAAGCCAATTGCAGAAGGTTACATACTGTATGATTCCATTTATATAACATTCTTGAAATGACAAAGTTATAGAAATGGAAAACACAGATTAGTGGTTGTCTGGGGTTACAGAGTGGGTAAGGGAGTAGGGAAGTGGGTGTGGCTATAATAGGACAACATGAAGTATCCTCGTGGTGATGGAAGTGTTCTGTGTCTTAAATGTATCAATGGCAATACTCTGGTTGTGATATTTTATTATACTTGGGCAAGATGGTACCATTGGGGAAAACTGAGTAATGGGCACTGTGGATCTCCTTTAGTTATTTCTTACAGCTTCATGTTAATCTATAATTATTGTGGTGCTCCAAGGACAATGGTGCTTCAAGGACAAAGGACGACCCTGCCTGAAAAATTTCAGGGTTACATCCCCTACCGGACTCTTAATCGCCCTCCCCACCATGTTGCGATGGTTACGAAATTCCTGAGCCCACCTGGGCGACACCCACCTGGGCAATGGGACCTGTCCCAAATAAGGAAAGGCATATGCCCTGTCCCACTCCCACTCTATAGAAGGAAGGTATATGTGCCTCGACCAATCAGTAAATGAAATTTTCACTTCGGACCATTCCTTTGTTTTCTGGCTATAAAAACTGATCAATAGCACATGTTCGGGCTCGACTCCAGACTACTAGGAAGTTGGCCCGCTCTTCTGGCAGTGACCCTTCCCTCTAATAAATTCTATCTTCTTTACATTCTGCCTTGTGTCTGGAAATTCTTTTCCAACCCGCGTTTGGACCACGACAATTATCTCAGTATAAAAAGTTTAATTTTTAAAATACCTGAAAGTATTATCATAAAATCTTATCATTTATTAATTCTGTAATTATTTGTTAATTCTGAGTGGTGGTTACAACAGCAGTAATATAGTATGTAGTTATAATCGCACAAAGAAAAACACAACCAGCAATTCATAGAAGAAAACAAATGACCAATAAAAAAATGTTCAGTCCTCAAGGAAATAGAAATTAAAGGACAGTGAAATACTATTTTTCATCCACTGATATTGCACATATTTAAAAGGTTAAGAACAGGGCTTCCCTGGTGGCGCAGTGGTTGCGCGTCCGCCTGCCGATGCAGGGGAATCGGGTTCGCGCCCCGGTCTGGGAGGATCCCACGTGCCGCGGAGCGGCTGGGCCCGTGAGCCATGGCCGCTGAGCCTGCGCGTCCGGAGCCTGTGCTCGGGCTTCCCTGGTGGCGCAGTGGTTGCGCGTCCGCCTGCCGATGCAGGGGAACCGGGTTCGCGCCCCGGCCTGGGAGGACCCCACGTGCCGCGGAGCGGCTGGGCCCGTGAGCCATGGCCGCTGAGCCTGCGCGTCCGGAGCCTGTGCTCCGCAACGGGAGAGGCCACAGCAGAGGAAGGCCCGCATACCACACACAAAAAAAAAACGCTTAAGAACAT
>NC_041215.1:8140749-8174870 GCF_002837175.3 Physeter macrocephalus | reverse complement strand
GGATTCCGGCCCTGGCCGGGGACTTGGCCGCTTCCCTACCCACAGGGCCCTACTTTTACAGCTTTTCTCTCTTTTTTAAAGTTGATAGGAGACTTGTACAGTTGACTGGTTTTCCTCCCGTTGGTAGTTGAGATGCTGTTGCAAATTCCACCCCCTTCTCACCCGGTCCAGATTGTAGCTCTTAGTCCTCCCTGCTCACTCAGCTGGCCGGGGTGGAGGCCTCACCCTGCTTGGGGCCTGGCGTGGGGGGAAGTTCTGGTGGGAAAATGTTCCCCCCACCTCTTTTCCTAGTTTTCTGTTTCTTGGAAAAATATCACTTTGTATTCTCTGTCCAGGGCTTCAGATATTTTGCACGAATTTTAAAACATGGCAATAAATGGCTCGTGGGCTCTGGCTCCCTGGGACCCGCCCCCTCCCCCCTTCTCTTGACCCCTCCCCACCTGGCCCGAAGGAAGTAGCAGGCCCAGCTGGGGCCTCTCAGCTTCCTGGCCCTTTCCTGCCCCCTCCTGCTGGGCAGGTCCCAGGCTGGAGGCCCTAGGCGTGATTCAGGTCAGGGCTATGGGTGGCCCCTTTCCACCTCCTCCCTCTTTGCTTGGGTTCCTTTTTCACGTTCAGTAACTGTTTTTTGGAAAGCACAAACTTCTGTAACAGGTCGTGCTCATGTCTGTTAATAAAGAAATCCAGATCCCTTCGGGCCTGCTGCTCCGGGCCTCCAGGGGCTGACCTGGGGTGGACCGCCTGCCACGACCCCATTCCCAACTCTTCTTAGTTCCAAGGCTGCAGGGGACGCTCTCATCAAGCGCAAGGAAGGTGGGGTATGAGGCTCCCTGGGGAACCGGCCAGTGGTTTGAAGCAGGCAGACCTCAGGTTTAGTTCTACACCCTCAGGCCGGTTTGTAGCTGAAAGGCGCAACAAGGTTCGGTCCCGATAAGGCCGGGCACACCTGGCCGCCAGAACCTTGGGTGCAAGCAGTGGGTGCCCCCTCCGCTTGTACCAAACCAGATCACACACCTTTATTATCCTCAAAATGTAACAAACGGGGTAAGAAATCCCTCCCTCCCGCCCCACCCCCCCCCACCCACCTCCGCAGTCGAAGGGAAGCGTTTAAAAAGCCCCGCAATCAGGCCAGGAGTCCGCGGGTGGGGCCCGGGACGCCGGGCGCCCTCTATACGGCTGTAGTCCTCCCGAACAAAGGGATGGAGACCGGCAGGCGCCAAGCTCCGTGCTCCAGTGGCTCTCGGCTGCTGAGCTCCGAGTCGGTCCAGCTGGGGAAGACCCGACGGGTGCGGTCCGCCTGCAGGCAGAGCGAAGGGCAGGGCGGCGCGGGCCGCGGGGCACTGGGCAGGTGCAGCGCCGACGTGTAGCCCCGGTCCAGGAAGAGCGGCTTGTAGCTGGGCGGCGGCTGCTCCTGTTTCTCCGCGCTGTCGCGGCGGCTCAGAAAGGGCGTGACAATCTTGCGATAGAGGCCGCGCGTGTCCGTGAGCACCTCGCTGTAGGGCGGCGGCGGCTCGGCCATCAGCACCGCCTCTTCGTAGCATGGTGGCTTGGACGTGTCCGATTCCGCTGCGGAGTGGGAAGCGGTCCGAGGCCATGAGGCTCTCCGTCCTCAGCCTCCCGCAGAGGTCTTGGCCAGCCGCCAACCCCAGACCCAGCCCGCCCCCTCCTCCTAGGTTCTCAAGGAGGCTGTCCTGTGGAAGCCCCGCGGGTCAGCAGCGAGCCCGCCCCTTGCCGAGGCCTCGCCCACCCTAGTGGCCCAGGCTGCCCTCTGGCGGAGGTCGCTACTTACCTTGGCGCGGGTAGCTCCACGGCCGTGGCGGTACTGCTAGGTGCGGCGGCGGTGGGTGCGGAAGCGCGTGGTGGTGTGCGTGCGGCTGCGCGTGCGGCTGCGCGGGCCCGTGGTGCAGCAGCGGGTGCACGTGCACGTGCTGGTGGGCGTGCGCCGGCGCCTCGAGACGGCCGCGGTGAGGTGGTGGCGGGGGCGCCAGACCGGGGGGGCTCCCGGCCAGGCTGCCCTCGAGCTCAAGGGGCTCCAGCTCTAGGGCGCGCAGATTCTGCTCACGCAGCCGCTCCTCCTGGCGCCGTTTGAGGCGGCGGCGCAGGAAGCTGCAGAAGCAGCAGAGTAGGACGATGAGACCCCAGATGAGCCAGAAACCGGCAAAGCACGTGAGGAACGTGTAGGTGCCCTGGGACATAACCATGGCGGCGGCGCGGGCGGCGGGTCCTCGGCTGTTTCACTGGACAATGGGCTCCTCGACGTGGCCCCGGGCCCGCGCCAAGCTCCCAGATGCCTCCAGCGTCACTCGGGGACCTGCGGCCGGGGGCTGCCCACAGCTGGGTTCAAGTCGTGCGCGCGCAGGCAGGGGGCAGCAGTAGCGGCGCCCTCTCCTTCCCATGGCGCCGGCAGGCACGCTGGCGGGCCTCACCCGGGGCCGCGCGGGACCTGTGGGACAGACACAGGGCGCGGTGAAGGCGCGCTGTAGCCCCGGACGATTTCCCTGCCCGCGCCGGTGCCCTGCGCAATCCCAGGGAAGCCTCCTCTGCGGAACCTCCGCACTCCGCGGGGGCCCGGTGACGTCACCTGGATGACGTCACGCTCCGAGGTTTCCCCCGTAGGGCTTTCCCGTATCTGAGACCCGGCCGCCGCCGCCGCCTCCCAGCCGAGGTGACTCCAGGCAGGCCAGCAGGGGGCGCGCTAAGGCCAGGTTCGGCCTCAGTGCGAACGGGAGATTAGCCATCCGCATCCCCGGGGTGCAGGGTACCCCAGCTCCGAAAGGGCTTGAGAGGCCCATAGGCAGACTCCCAGGGCGCTGAAGGGGAGCCATGGCGCGGTTGCTTTGCGGCGGAGAAAACGTGGGCCACCTCCTAGGCCCCACAAGCAGCCCGCCGGTGCCCAGCTTCAGCCCTATGCATACACACCCGGCAGCCCCTGGCGCCCTAGGCCTTGTATCCGCTCCCAACCCTGAATGTCCAAGGCGTGGAACATTCCGAACCGCACCGCGGCTTCCTGGTTGTCTCAGCTCTTGTAGGGGGCGATCGGGCGGGTGGTTCCCGCGGCTACTGCGTGCTACCAGCCTGTCTTTGTCTGAGCCCAACGCGCCGCCGAGCGTGGGCCGTTCCCTCTTTTCCTTTACTCTAGGCGCCTCCGCTTGCTAAATCCCAGCTCCGTCTCCGCTTCCTCAGCCTCCTACCCATGCGCAGCCCCACTTGGCCCTGCCCTTCTAGTTCCAGGCCGCCATGTCTCTTCCCCCAATTCCTTTCCCTCTCTGCAGAGGGTAGGAAAACTAGCTCAAGTAATCGGTACCACGTGGTTCCACATCACTCCAGATGGGCACCTCTAGTTCCATCTCCTCTCCACAGCCAGGGTTGAGAGGGGAACCTTGCATCCTAAGAGGTATGTAGGAGGGAACCCTGACTGAGGAGGGACAGGCGACTTTTCACCACCCCCTCAGAACAGGAATGACCCCTTCCTGACTGCCTTATACCCAGGGGCTTTCACATACAACCCTTTGGGGTAACAAATTATTCCTGTTTTACAGATTTTACACAATTAGCTGTGTGGATGGCAGCTGACGGTTCCATAATTTGAACCCAAGCCTAGCCACAAAACCCTAGCCTGGGGTGGGAGAGTGCTGCTGCTTGAGCTATTTGTGGGTCTCTTCCAGGGGCCCCATGCACCCCCCATCCTCAGCATGCCCAACCAAGGCACACATGCATTCAGCTCTGGGGGCCACAGTGGGCCTGAGCCCCAAGCTGGGGACCCCACATTAAGGTGACTTAGACTGGTCTGAGAGCAAGCTGGGAGGAAGCCAGGCCACACGGGCCACCCCACACTTCTCCCCCAGATGGCTCTTTCTGACTCCGTGACTGCTTTGTGCCATGTGCCATTGGTGCCCGTGCCAGTCCCTTTCTCCTGGGCCTGTGTTCCAGAACAGACAATGGCAGGAACAATAGCTCCACCCGCCCCCTCGACAGCCCCACCATGAGGCTGCCATGGTGACGCAGCCCAGATAAAAACACGATGCTGCCAGTCACTGGGAGTTAATTAAATCTGTTATTCTCCCTTTCCTGAGCCCACAGGAATTTTCAGGAGTGCTCTGAGGAAGCTGGCCCTAACTAGGGGGCTCCCTGGTCTGCAAAGTAGGAACAGCTCTGGGTCAGGAAAGCACTTCTGGGGCTGGAGGTGATGAAGTTTAGCTGAATTAGAAATAAAAATACCTGCCAAGGATTGTCTACTGTGTGAAGCCTCATTCTAGGCCCCTTCCATGCAGAGTAATCTAATGCAATCTTCAACACCACCTTCTCACTGGGGGTCATGCCCATTTGATGGATGAGACAGGCTTAGAGAAGGAAGTGACTTGCCCTGGGTCACACAGCTAATAAGGGGAAGAGCTAGGATTTAGCCTGAGTGTGAATCCAAAGTCTGTGTTGAAACACTTTCCCCTAAGTGATGAGTGAGATGTAAATAAATGCACGTGAGCACTCAGTACAGGAGATTTGGCAGTCGTGGGGACACTGGCCAGGCTGGCCAGCCTGTAGCCAAAACGTGCCTTCCTACTCCTTCCCACCAAAACTTGGTGCTTCTGGCAACCAGCCCTCAGCTCAAGAGTGGGAAAGGCTACAGGGTGAAGGAGAGATGGAATGGCAGCTCTAGGGTTAACAAGGAACAAAGGACAGGGACTGTGCCCTGAGGGGTCCAGCTCAGCTCCTGGGCATTAGGAGGACTGGGACAGGCCACACCCAAGACCCATTGGGTGCCTCTGCCGCCTCTCAGCCTGTCTCATCTATCAAATGGGCATGACCCCCAGTGAGAAGGCGGTGTTGAAGATCACATAAGATTCTGTGTGGAAGGGGCCTAGAACAAGGCCTGACACACAGTAGACAGGCCTTGATGGGTATTTTTATTTCTAATTTAGCTAAACTCCAGCTGAGAGGCAGGAACTATTGCTGAATTTTACAGACTTGGCCACTGTGGGTCTGAGAGAGGAAGTCTGCCTAAGGTCTCACAGCTAAGGTGGCCCTCTGACCCCACACTGGCTCCAATGCCCAGTTTGGTGGGGGTGGGGGGGTGGGGTGGGGGGACAATGCCTCCTGAGCTGCTGCTTCACCCTGGTGCTCCAACAGGCCCAGAGGGCAGGAATCCTGCCTGAGTCTCCCTCCTGCCCTGTGTCTGGTCCACAGGAGTTGCTCAGTAATATCTCATCTAATCCACAGTAGTTGCCCAATATATAAATGTCAAGGAATTAATTCAGGCTTTTCCAAGTGTTCTTCCTGACCAAGCCAAGCTTCTCAAAGCCTTTCCAAAGGGCTGTTCCTTTATCCCTTCACACCCGTGCATGCTCCTGTCCGGGTCTGGGGCGCCCTTCAAACTCAGACCCTGCCTCTTGCTCACAGCCACTCACCTTCCCCATCCCCTTCAGACGCATACCTGGTCCCTAGTAAGTACCAACTCCAACTGTGTGCTGGGAGCGGAGCCTTTGGCCAGACTCATCCTTAAGTCTGCCGTTTTATGATTTGTTTTCTTATTCTCTTTTCTTACCTTTTTGCGGGTTATTTGGACATTTTTCAGGATTCCGTCTTGGTTTATTTGTGGAGTTTGTGAGTATATCACTTTGTAGGGTTTTCTTAGGCCACACACTCACTGGGAGCACAGCAGGGAATGGGAGTGAGAGCTGGGGGTGACATGTTGTCTCAGTTTCCTCATCAGTGGCCGTGGAGAAGAGTGAGCTAATCCATACAAAGGGCTTGGAGATGCCCAACAAACATGAGCACTGCTGTCCACAGTTTCGGAGCTGGGGGTGCAGAGGTTTGTGCTCCCGGGCTGGACGCCACAGAGAGTTCTCTCAGTCACCCTATAAACTAGGTGAGCATTCTGCCCATTTGACAGATGAGAACACTTGGCTCAGAGAGATTAAATGACCCCCAAGGTCACACAGATCTCTTACTCTAGGGCCTGGTGCACTGCTGTGGGCACCTCCCACATTACTCCTCTGTATGGAGAACCCCGGCACCCTAACCTTAGACCCCAAAGATCTGCTGCTGGGTCTTTTATCTCAGCAAAGGGCCCACCATTTACACCATCTGCCAAATCCTGTTGTTTTTTAACCCTCAGTATAGTGTGTCTTCATCTGTCCACTTCCTTTTGTCCCCCCACCGCAGCTGGCTGGGTCAGGTCACTGTCATCTCTCACCTGGGCCCCCATTACCGTGCTTGCCACCACTCTCTCTACTTCCACACTGTGCTTCTGCCTGGCCTGCCACTCTCCACACTGTCCATTTCCCCCTGGCCCACTCCTGAACCCAGCTGCTACACAGCCTCGCTGCTCTCGCCCCAGCACGCGCTCCTCAGCCTCACCTGTTGCCTCCCTGGACATGTCAGCCTCCAGCTACCTCACCCTGCAGGGCTGGATGAGAAGTCCAACGATATCAATCACAGTGTTCTGTAGTGGCCTGTGTCCAACACGAGGGCTGCATCTGCCTTGATCATCTGGCATACGGTAGCTCAAAAACCACTTGTTGAAGGAGTAACTGGAGGTGTCCAGTTACCTGTTTGGTCTTTTAGCTGTCTGACAAGGAATACCTCAAGAGCTAGGTCTGCATCTAGTTCATTCCTGGGAAATGTTGGCCATTCACCAAAATGTCACTGAGAAAGCAGCTCTCAGCCCTCACAGGGAGGTTTATAAGCAAGCTGAGGATGCATATGTCTATGTGAATAAAAGGAAAAGTCTACGTGGAGATGTGTACCAGGGGCTCTGGAGCGGAAAGAAGGAATCCCAGGCAACAGGGGCTCTGGGTCACAAGGGGAAGCCCTGGATGTGACACCAGAGTTGCTGTGTCAAGTGAAGGAACAGGCATTCAGGCTGGGGGACAGAGGAGATAAAGAGGAGATTATGGTGTGTGGAATGAGGGTGGGGTAGGAAAGGTGACTGCTCACCTGTCCTGCATGCCCTGCACATGCCAAGCCCCCTGCTAACCTCTCTACATTCATTACCTCAGCGAGGAGGGAGCTGCTGCCATCCCCACTCTACAGGCAGGGAGCTGGGGCCAGTTCAGGCCCACATAGCCTGTGGGCTTATGAAATCCAGGGGACTGTAAAGCCCACTGTCCTGGCAGGAAGGCCATTTTAGGGAGGCACTGGTGACATTTTTACACTCCTCCCACACCAAGACAAATGAACTGAAGCCAGAGAGAGATGATGGCAACTGTCCCAGCTGCCACAGTCGGCCAGGCGCGGAGCTGGCCAGAACCTCATTTCCAGTTAGGCCAAGGTACTGGCTTGACACCCTCACCTGCAGGCAGCATCTCTGTGATCCAACCTCGGCACAATGCCAGGAAGCCAGGGCTTGCGAAACTGCAAACAGGACAACAGAGATTGGGGCCCTAGTGGGTTGGTGTCTACTATGCTCAGATCTGCCCCTGCAAGGGAGTTGGCCACACCTCGGGGGTTGGGGGGGAGCGGAGGTGACTGTACCCTCTTTTGAGGGGCAGCCTGGTGAACACGCAGAGCACTGAGCAGGGAGCCCTGGGTTCAAATCCTGCTTATGCCCTGCCCGGGCTATGTAATCCCATCCCGGCTATTCCCATGCCTGAGCTGAAGTTTCTTCACCTGTATGATAGAGATGATGAGACCTGCCTGGCAGTGCCAAGGTAGGAGCAGAACTGATGGGGGATGTGAAAATACACCAGCATATACAGCTGCACTTGACAAACCAAACGCCAGCAACCTGCAGCCTCAAGAGGCTCAAATGTGGAAACTGGCCCATGGCACTACATCTACACAAGCCTGGAGATGGTCTAGCAAAAACTGCCATCACTTTCCCATGGACTAGAGATCTCAGCCTTGTGACTCTCAGGCTGGACACAGTTCATGGACATGTTTTGTTGGCCCATAATCATTTTTAAAAAATATGATTAGTTGCCAAGATTTAAAAACCAGGAGATTTTACATAAATTTCTGGGTCAACTTGAGAACCGGACAACCTTGTCATACCAAGTCCACACTCTCAGATGGTGACATAGACTGCAGCTGATTAGTGCCCTAGTCCACCTGGGCCTTGGAGGCATTTGGGTTTCTAACCCCTGAGCTAAACTGAGCACCCATAGGGGCCAGCAGTGCATGGGCGCATCATTGCTAAATTCCTTCTGCTACAGCCAGGGCTGCAAGCTGAGCAGGCCACAGAGCCCACAAACCAAGGAATAGGGCCTTGGGGGTTTCCCAGGAGACTGAGGTAGCCCTCACTGCTCAGCTTCCCTCCGAGAGAGAAAATGGAAGGGGGGAGGAAAGGAGGCAACCCAGCCATAGCACCGTCCTATAGAGCATCTGGGGGCAAGAATCTGGCTGATTTTTCTGGAAGAAGGAAAGGTGTACCAAAGCCTAAAAGACATAGGGAATTTCCTCACTGGAGGAATGCAGAAGAAGGTTAAGAATGCTCCTCTAGAAGGCTCTACAGTTCTTTTCTGCCTGGCTCACAAGAGACAGTATGTAGCAATACCACAGCAGAGAAGGGCCATGCCAGCAGAGAAACCTGCACTGGAAACCCAGCCCCACCACTTATTAGTTGTGCAACCTTGGGCAAGTCATTTTACCTCCCTGAGCCTTGGAGTCATCTTCTCTAAAATGGGGATAATAACCTTACCTTGCACAATGTTGTAAGGACTAGGAGACCATGGATGCAGAGTGCTCAACACAGGTCTCACACAGAGCAGGAACAGAATGAGAGGGGCCTGTGAGTAATTCCAAAGGCACTCCTGCCTGTGGGAGACTCAGGCCTGACTTAGGATACCACCCATCTAAGGGCATCTATGTCAAGGCCTCACATGCCCAGGTAATGGTCACCTGTGGTACCCAGGAGACCTCCCTGGATGGGAAAGGAAACCCAAGGGTGGTTGTGGTCACTGGGATGTTGGGTCCAAGGCCTGCGGTTGGGGCTGGCATCTGCTGAGTCAGGCCCGGGAGAGCTGGCAGGAGGGCCATTTCTCTCCCCCAGCACGCTATCCATTCAGGGGAGGTTGGGAGGGGAGCCAGAGGTCATTTCCTCTGACTCAGCGGCCATTCTCCTCTCAGAGGAGCTCCCCTGGAAGACAGGACATCTCCATGTGGCGCTGGCCTGCCTGCCGGCCAACCTGCAGGCCACCCAGCACAGTCTGGGCTTTGTGCTCAGACAAGAAAAGGACACTTGTGATCCAGACAGGGGGCCGGGTGCTCCTATTTGGCCTGGGCTTCAGCTTCCCTGGGTCAGCAGTGTCCTTTCCTCTGCTACTGCCCACGCTCCTTCCACCCCTTCCCGGGAAATGGTGGCTTGAGAAGAGGAGCAGAGACCCACCGCGGGCCCAAGCCACGGTTTGGCACATGCTCTGGCCGTGAGGAGGAGGGATGCGAGCGTCTTTCCTCTCCCCTGGTAGGGACCATCGCCTTTGGGGCACCCAACTCGGCTCAGGCCATTTCGCTGGCGGGGGTTGGTGGTGGGGGATTTGGGTTTGGGGTGACGGGCACAGACCCCGGACCCATGCCTCCTCCTCCCGTGGCTGGCCTAGGGGCTGGCCCGCCCCCACGTATGCTGCCACCCCAGGAGCCCTGCTGCGACGACTGCAGCCACGTGGGAGCCAGCTCCTGCCCACGGGGCCGCTCGCCCCCCACCCCCACCCTCGACGGCTGTAGAGGCAGGCACACCCAGACGGGCCAGAGGGTCGAAGTTCCCCCCACCGCGAGAGGGAGAGTCCCCCGGGGCTTCGGCCCCTCGTGGGGGCGGGGATGGGGGGTCGCCGCCCTGCAGCCGCGTTGCCGGGGAGCGCAACCCGGTTGCTGTGGCAACCGTTTCCAAGCGAACCGGCGGCGGCTTGCGCCCTGCTCCCGCTTCTTGGCTCACTGGCGCCTTCCCTCTCTCTCCCTGCCTCCCTCCCTTCCTCCGGTGTGGGCTGGGGGAGGGGCTGGCCGGGGCGGGGGTCCGGGGCGGCGACCCGGGGCCAGGGCGCGGAGCCGCCCGCGGGGAGGGGCTCAGCCCTGGGACCATCTTCCGCCCGCGCTCTGGACCCGACCGGCCCGCCGCGGCGGTACTCACGGGCCCAGGCATCCTCCTCGAGCTCGTCCTCCTGGCTCGGGGCGAGCGGCACGGGCCCGGCGGACAGAGCCCGCTACCCGGGGGAGGCGGCGGCGGCCCCAGGGAGCGGACTGTGGCAGCGAAGGCGGCTCCGAGAGCTGGGCTGGAGCCGCGGGGCGCGCGCACGGGCGCGTACACGGCGCGTACCGAGCCCGGCGTGCGCGCGCGCGGCCGCCGGCAGAGGGCCCCCACCCCCCGTCACTCGCCGCCGAGGATGCTGTCCCGGGAGCGAAAGGCTGAGGACCCGGCACCCACCTGCCGCACCGAGACTCGGCAGGAAGGGCGCCGGGTTCACCCTCCACAGGGAATGCCCACGCCACGCCGCACAGCTCCTGGCAACAGGCTGTCCGGACCCGGCAGACGCTAGCAGACCCGGTGCACACCGTCGTCGGCCGAGCACACAGGATGCTCAGCCAAGGAGCTGAGATGGAGAACGAACCTACCTACCTACCTACCTCAACCCGGAGAACGCACACGTGTCCAGGCCCTGGCCACATCCTGACAGGCACCGCACACACGCAGTGGGCAGGGGCTGGAGCAGGCAGGCACCCCAATGTGGCTCCAACTCACAAATACATAGCCCACTCCCAACTCACGTCCCTTCCCACTGTGTTCCCAGCACACACTACCACATGTCTAGTAAGAAGTAGCACAGGGAAAACCTAGTGCTGGATCCATAGCCCTGGCTTTCATGGACCCTGCTCATCCCCAGGGAACAGAGGTGAGCTCTAGTGAGGGCCCTGCTACCTAGGCTGAGTCTGAACCTGACTGTCCAGCAGCCTCTTAATTGGGTTGTTTCCAGTCCAAATTCTCCACCATGCTTAGGGTGGTCTTCCAAAAACATCCTCCACCGTCATGTCGGCTGGGACATTTTGGGTTCCAAGTGACAGAATCTCTCAAAACAAACAGGCTTGAGCTCAAAGACATTTGGCTCATGTAACTGGGAAGTCCAGGGGTAGATTTCAGCTGTGATTATAATTGTGTTCCAGCAATGGAATGAGGCATTTACCTGTTCTCTCCACTCAGTTCTCTTCTGTTTGCATTATTTTCGGGCAAATTTGCCCCCAAATGGTGGTGAGGATGACCCCACAGCTCTAGGCACAAGCCATCCATCCCCAGAGGAACTGAGAACCCCAATTCTTCCCCAACAGTTCTAGCAACCCCCTAGGTTCTTTTTGGATTCATTTTGGCCAAGTGCCCATAGGTGATCCAATCCAGGTATGGGGGAAGGGATATGTGTTCAGCCACCCAGTATCTGTTACCTTTTCTTTGAGCACCCTGATTTCACTGGGGGACTCATTTCACCCCATTAGTTGCCCCCAATGTACAGTGGGCAGGTTCCCAGCCTGGTCATTTGGATTCCTTGGATCTGGAGCTCAGTGGTGCAGAGACATAAACATGGCTGTAGCATTTTGCTTCTGGAGGTTGTGCCTTCATGAGCTGCCTCAGTTCTGGTTCTTCCCATCTCAGCTCCTCCATATCCTTTTTTTTTTTTTTTAATTAATTAACTTTTGGCTGCATTGGGTATTCGTTGCTGCGCGCGGGCTTTTCTCTAGTTGCGGCGAGCGTGGGCTACTCTTCATTGTGGTGCATGAGCTTCTCATTGTGGTGGCTTCTCTTGCTGCGGAGCATGGGCTCTAGGCTCACGGGCTTCAGTAATTGTGGCACGCGGGCTCAGTAGTTGTAGCTTGCGGGCTCTAGAGCACAGGCTCAGTTGCTCCGCGGCATGTGGGATCTTCCCAGACCAGGGCTCGAATCCGTGTCTCCTGCATTGGTAGGCGGATTCTTAACCACTGCGTCACCAGGGAAGCCCCTCCATATCCCTTTAACACTTTCTAAGTTAGCTATAGGACAGCTCTGTCACTTGCAACCAGATTCCTAACAGCCCAACCTGGGTCACATGCTCTAGGTGTATGTGTATGCAGGGGGTGCAAGCCCAGTCTCATATAAACCAAAAGGACTGAGGGGAGTCTACCCAAAGGAAACATGGGGTGCTTTTGTACATGCTAGGCAGACACCCTGACACAACCACCTACATCCCTTCAGGACTGCCCCACCTTCCAGATGAGACCCCGCATCTTAACACAGCTTTCAAAGCCCAGGATGGCAAAGTCTCACTGACCTCCGCTCCAGCCACTACCCCACATTCAGCCATCCTAAACCACTAGAGGCTCTAGACCATCCGTCTCCTCCCCTGGGAACATCTGATTCTGTATCCTGGAGGGTACCAACTTGACACCTTTGTGGCAAGGGGCCTCCCGTTTGGTGTTGGCCCCCAGTCCCAGCATCATCTCTGCTACAGTGCTGATCACACTGGGTCCCACTGTCCCATCTGCTTGCCTACCAGACAGAGCACGAAGCTGGCAGGGGCCTCATCTCCATCTGGGTCCCCCAGCTCTTACCTTAGGGCTGGCTGAATGGGGAGGAGGTGAACTTGGGCAAGGTTTGTTAAGAAGTGAATTCTGGGAGTTTTCTCTGCCAAGCATCCACTGTGGTAAGAACTTTAAGGTGGGTTAAACCCTAGCCAAGAAGTTCCTATCTAGCCTAAGGGGAGTCTGGTGGGAGGTCTGGACCCACCCGGCTACCTGGCACTCATTTACCCTCGCACACCTGCCCAGAGCTGGGCTGTGGCCTCTGCACACTAATACCTATCTCCCCCCACCGCCCACAACAGAGCCCGGAGCACCTCAGGCCCCAACCTCTCACCTCCAGCTTCTTCATCTTCAGCTGGCTTCCTCTCCACCCTTCAATGGCCGCTCACCAGCTGGAAGGCCTAGGCAAGGCCCTCTCCCTACCCCGTTTCCCTCAAGTCAGTAGAAGCAGCGGTGCGCACTCCACATACCAAGGGCTATGCCGCCACCAGAGGCCCCTTCGAAGTTGGTACTTGGAACCTTGACTTGTCCTTAAGATAGCCATCAGCCTGACCCCCAGCACCTACATACCCCCAACAGGCAAGAGTCCTGCCAGTGACCCAGGGGCTCAAGGGGGTGACTGGCTACTTAATTGGATTCTCATAGATGCCCGGTGAGGCAATGGGTATCACACCCAGCTTTCCAGACAAGGGAAGGGCCTATGCAAAGGCAGCTTGGCAAGTGGCCAGGCTGGCACTTGAACCCAGAGCTATCCAACTGCAAAGTTCATGTGGCCTCTGTGGCACTGGGTACCTAGCCCAGAGGCAAGGAACAAACACTTATGGTGGTTACAGAGCATCCCTGGGGGGCTGGGGCCACTGGGATGCTACAGACCAGGAACAGATTTGTGAAGTCTGGGACAGACTTGTGGTCAACAGGCTGCCACTCCCAAGTCTCTGCACAGGTGGAATGCTCCCCAACTTCCTCTGTCCCCCAGGTGAATGTCTCCTTCAAGACCTGGCTCAACTGCTACCTTCAGAGAATTCTCCCTGATGGCCACATGGCTGGTCTCCACCCACCTCTGCCACAGCATAACTTCCAGCATCACCAGTGTCTGTCTCTGCCCAGCCACATTTCCTGCTTCAAAGGCAAAGCAGAGGAATGGCTCTAAGACATGTGTACTGGCCCTGGGCAAATCACACAGCAGGTGTCCAGGTAAGACAGACTGGGCAGGTGTTCCTAACTGGCAGGTGTCCAGGTAAGACAGACTGGGCAGGTGTTCCTAACAGCAGCTCCCACCTTACTCCCCAGGCCGCTCCAAACCCACAAGTGGCAGCCAGGCCACCTTGGCCTCAGAAGGGGATACTGCCAGCTGAGCCCGCCTCTCCAGCACAGGCCCACACCCTAGTGGTTCCACAGCCAGACCCATACCTAGTGGGGACCCAAGGCTTCTTCTCTCAGGCCTCAACCTGTTGAGGAAGCTGCTGGGCCCAAAGGCCACCAAAGCCTGGCTGCCTGGAGAGGCTACCCTAAGATCGGCCCTGGGGGCCCTTAGGCCTTGCTGGAAGGGCAGCCCCCACTATCCCCACTTCCAATCTCTTTCCACTTCCAGCAGGGCCAGGGAAGCAGGAAGACCCCTGGACCACCAGGGGCAAGAAAGAGGCAGGCAGGGGCAGCTGGCCAGGTTTGTGCTCGGACTGTATTCACACAGAGACATGTGGCAGCTTATATTGGACAAAATGGGTAATAAAAATTGGCTTTAAATATGGAAAAACTGGGACCCTGTAATCCCACGCTACCCTAACACTGGGACCAGGATGGCCATCACAGTCCGGGAAGGGCCAGGGCTGGGGCCTGGGGCACAGGCCCACGGCCTCGCCTGCCCCCTTCACACACACACACACACACACACACACACACACACACACATGCACACAGGCACCCACAGGCACACACAGGGAGGGGTGGATTATTGCTGGGCACATGTGTCTGTTATGAGGGGAGTCTGGAATGTTTAAGGGTTGGCCAGGGACACCCCCACCCCTACCCTTCCCCTGGCCTGGGCTGGGGTGTTTCTGCACGAGGTGTCTTCAGGACAGGGCCCAGCACAAAGGACGAGGTGACCTGGGAGCTGGAAGGCAGAGGCAGACCCATCTGGGACAGCCTGGGCAGTGGACTGAGGGGTCCCAGGGCCAGCCCAATCTCTGGTCACACTTTGGCACAGGCCTAGGGGACACAGAGGTCCCAGATCCAGCTCTGACAGGTGCTGAGAAGGGACAGTATTGGGCCCCAGAGGTGGTGGCCTAAGCCCAGGGCAGCAGGCACGAGTCTCACTTGGAGGTCGGCGGTGGCAAGCACAGTGCTGGGGGCCCAGGGGCCTGGCCTGGCCCAATCTCGCCTGTCTGAGCTGGGCCTGAGGTGCCTGGAGTGTGGCAGCAGCCCCTCTGCCAGCTCCAGGGTGGGTCTTAAGAACGCTCTGGTTACTATATACATTCGTACAAAGACATAAATACAGAAAGCCCCGAGCTCCACAGACAAGAGCTGAAGGGACGCACCTTTGTCCCAGGGACAGTCCAGGCCTTGCCAAACTCAGCCAGACCAGGGGCTGAGGGGCACAGGGCACTGGGGACAGCTCCGGCTGTGTTCCCCAGGCCACAACTTGAGTGGACAATGGGGAAGACCACTGTGCAAAACTGTAAACAGCGCTCGGAGTAGCTGCTACCGCCAATCGCCCGGTGGGGCCTCAGGCTGGGGGCTAGAGGCGGGTGGGGAGCTCGAGGTGGGCGGGAAGCTCTTCCTCACTGTCGCTGCAGTTCCCACAGCAGTCCTGGAGGGCAGGGAAGACACGGAGGGAGAGAGGCAGAGCGGGCGCAGTTAGCCACCAGGGCCGTCTCCTGGGCCGGCCCTGCCAGGGCAGACCAGGAGCTCCGTGCTCCAAGGAGGGGGCTCCCCACGAGGGGCCCAGAGCAGCAGCTCAGGCCAGACATGTGTGGACATCAGTGCAGAGGCTGCTGGCAACAGGCTGAAGTAAGGAGGACCAGGTGGATCCCAGGCTCTGCCAGGGCCCTCTCCCCTGGGGCCGGTGGAGGCAGGGCATGGAGAGACAGATGGCTAAGCAAGGCTAGCAGCTTGCAGGTGCTGGGCACGGAAGCAGTGGGGAGGGGGAGGTAGGGAGCGGGCACCAGACTTCTTTCGCCCACATCTTGCCTCTGCCATGGAAGGGCTGTCTGTGGCTCCCCAAGGCCGGGCAGCAAGGCCAACCCATGGGGAGCCCACACTGCTCACCTCTGGAAAGAGAAAAGAGGCCGTGAGCCCAGCCGGGGGTGGGGGACAGGCGGGAATGAGGCCAGAGACCCTGGGCACCGCTGACACGGCTGGAGGATGCCTACTCCCCGTGCACGCAGGCACCGGCTCTGCCTCCCACCCACCGTCCCCTGGAGCCAGGCGGGGGACCCAGGTAGGACACTGCTGGGGGTTACCTGGCGACTGAAGAGCCTCTGCAGCAGTCCCTTCTTTGGGGGTGCAGGCGGCTGGCCCTTCCAGTCCAGGTCTGGGGGAACCGAGCCATCCAGCCCAAAGACATTCAGCTCCTGGAAGCACTCAGTCTCCACCATCTGCCGCAGAACAGGCAGCTGTGAGTACTGCCCCCAAGGGCGCCCCTCTGGAGCCCACCCCATCAGCTGGGAAGGTCCCCACCTCATTCTGCCAGGGGATGGACACACTGCCCGTGGCAAATTTCTGGTAGAAGTCCTGGTCAGTGGCCTCCAGCTCCACACCCTTAACTGTGGAGAACTGTTCGATATCCAGAACATCCTTGCAGTAAATGGCCTGGGGCTGGGGGGACAGAGGCAGTGGTTAGACAGGAACACCACACACACCCCTCCTCGACAGGAGGGCAGCTCAACCCTGAGCTGGGGCTGGGCTTGCCCTGACCCTTGCAGCTTCCTGGTTTGCAGGTGCCCCCAGTGTTCACAGCAGCACTATTTACAATGGCCATGACATGGAAGCAACCTAAGTGTCTATCCACAGATGAATGGGTAAAGAAGATGTGGCATATGTATATAAATAATGTACAGTGGAATATTACTCAGCCATAAAAAAGAATGAAATAATGCCATTTGCAGCAACATGGATGGACCCAGAGATTATCATACCAAGTGAAATAAGTCGTACAAAGACAAATATATTCAACATGACATCACTTATATGTGGACTCTAAAAAAATGATACAAATGAACTTATTTACAAAACAGAAACAGACTCACAGACATAGAAAACAAACTCATGGTTATCAAAGAGGAAGGGGGGAGGATAAATAAGGAGTTTGGGATTAGCAGATATATTTTACAATATATAAAATAGATAAACATCACGGTCCTACTGTATAGCGCGGGGAACCATATTCAATCCCTTGTAATAAACTACAATGGAAAAGAATCTGAAAGAGAATATGTATACACACACATATACACATATATACATCCATACATATATATATCTGAATCACTTTGCTGTACACCAGAAACTAATACACAACATTGTAAATCTACTATACTTCCAAAACAAAACAAAACACAAGTGCCCCATGCACTTCCTGAGCATGGCAGTCCCTTCTCTCTGAGGCCCAAGTTCCCCTCTAAACTGGGGCTCATTATCCCTCACTGCTCACTGCCTGACAAGGCTGCAGAGCTGACCCACGGTGGCCAACCAGCCCCCACAGTGCCATACGGAATCAGTAACAGGCACCCCCCTCCACCTGTATACAGCTGTCTAGGTGCAACTGGTGAGGGCAGTGCAGACTGAATCTCAGCTGGGTACCCCATGCGGGACCTGGAGCTGATAGGTCCTCTGTCCTGGGACGTCCAATGGCATATTCCATCCCCTTCTGCTTCATAGCCAACCAAAGGATTAGACCATTCCTCCCACCTCCCTGCGCCCCCAGCCCTCTGCCAGGAGCCCACCTCACTCCAGAAGGCCACTTCTTTTTTCATCGTTACATTTTTTTCTAAGTCCTACTGTTAAGGATGTCAAAATATCATCATGTAAAATCATACAGCTGCTTTTTGGAAAAGTATGGAAAAGTATGGCAGTTCCCCAAAAGGTTAAACATAGCATTACCATATGAGCCAGCATTCAACTTCTAGGTGTATGTCCCAGAGAAATGAAAACATATGTCCCCACAAAAACTTGTATGTGAATGCTCAAAACAGCATTATTCATCATAGCCCCAAAGTGGAAACAACCCTAATGTCAATCAACTGATGAACAAACAAAATGTGGCATATTCATACAATGGAATATTATTCAGTCATTAAAAAGGAATACAGGACCAATAAATGCAACAACATCGGTGAACCTTGAAAACATTATGCAAAGTGCAAAAAGCCACTCACAAAGGACCACATATTATATAATCCCATTAATATGAAATGTCCAGAATAGGCAAATATAGAGAGACATAAAGTAGATTAGTAGGGACTCCCCTGGTGGCGCAGAGGTTAAGAATCTGCCTGCCAATGCAGGGGACACGGGCTCGAGCCCTGTTCCGGAAAGATCCCACACGCCGTGGAACAACTAAGCCCATGCACCACAACTACCGAGCCTGCACTCTAGAGCCCGCGAGCCACAACTACTGAAGCCTGCACGCCTAGAGCCTGTGCTCTGCAACAAGAGAAGCCACCGAAATGAGAAGCCTGTGCACCGCATCAAAGAGTAGCCCCCGCTCGCCGCAAGTAGAGAAAGCCCGCGCACAGCAACGAAGACACAACACAGACACACACACACACAAAAAGTCGATTAGTGGATGCCAAGGGCCAGAGGAGGGGAGAATGGGGAATGACTGCTAATGAGTATGGGGTACTTTGGGGGGAGGGGTGATGAAAATGTTCTAAAATTGATTGCGGTGATGGTTGCACAACCTGACTATGCTAAAAGCCATTTAATTATATCCTTTAAAGGAGTGAGCTGTATGGTATGTGAACTCAATAAAGCTGTTAAAAACTATGTCATCGAGGTGTGGCTGCTGAGGGGCCTCTGGGCAATCGGGCAATGAGCATCAGCCTAAAAACAATACAGACACACACACACACACAAAAAGTCGATTAGTGGATGCCAAGGGCCAGAGGAGGGGAGAATGGGGAATGACTGCTAATGAGTATGGGGTACTTTGGGGGGAGGGGTGATGAAAATGTTCTAAAATTGATTGCGGTGATGGTTGCACAACCTGACTATGCTAAAAGCCATTTAATTATATCCTTTAAAGGAGTGAGCTGTATGGTATGTGAACTCAATAAAGCTGTTAAAAACTATGTCATCGAGGTGTGGCTGCTGAGGGGCCTCTGGGCAATCGGGCAATGAGCATCAGCCTCAGGCCTTCATTTTCCTTTTCGGACTTCTTTTGAAATTATTGGGCAAGAGGCACTCTCTGTCTTCTAGGGTGGCTGAGCTGTTAAGATGTAGGCCTGCCACACCCTGGGGACAGCTGCCTGAAAGAGAAGCCTGCACACTGACCAGTAGTGGTCAGAGAGAGGAAGATGGAATTCCTGCAACATTGTTGGAGCCCTGGATCGGGTAGGCCAAAAGCAAGGCCTCTCCCACAGCTTTTCATTTTTCTGAGCCCGGTGAATTCTGTTTTGTTGGTTAACCCACTTGAGTTTTCTAACACTTGCAATGAGGGTGTCCCAGCCAATCCTCCAAGAGCCCCCATCCCTTCCTGCCCACCCCTGTGCCCCAGCCAGGGCTTGGCCCTGCCCTCGGCAGGAGTGGGCAGCACTCACATCAGGCTTGAAGGGTGGTTCTAGCATGCCGGCTCCCAGCCGCTTGAAGTTCAGCTTCTTGAAGAGGGGGTGCTCCTTCACCTCGCGGGCACCGCCCCCCCCACACCCCAGGCGCTCCGCAGGGTCCTTGCAGAGGAGCTACGGCAAGGCAGGGTGGTCAGGGTAGCCCCGGGAGAGGTGCCCCCAGCCCCAGCCCTGGCCGGGTGGGCCTCCTGCTGGCTGCTGTACCTGGGAACAGAGTGAGCGGGCCTGCGGGGAAAAGTGCTCGGAGTACTCCTCGGGCACCTCCTTTACCAGCCGCTCCACCTCCTCCCGCTTGATCTTCTTTTTTCTCTGCTGGAAGGGTGACTGGCCTGCGATCATCTCGTACAGGAGGCAGCCTAGCGCCCACCAGTCCGGGCTGAATGTGTACCGTTCGTTCTTCACCACCTCTGGGGCTGGGAGGGACAGCACAGGAGTTAAGACGGGGCAGGAGGCGGAATTGAGCCCCGGGGCCCCAGGAACGCCCACCATGAAGGTCAAGGTGGGGTAACCAGCTCAAACACCCACTGGCGCCACCCAGGCAGGCACCATCAGCAGCCCGGTGGGGACTGAGGTGAGTAGGAGAGCACACATCCCATCAAAGGGAGCTGGTACGGCCCTGCAGGGGGCCACGTCTTCTGATTTTTCAAGAGAAGTCAGAAATCCGTATTTTTAACATGAAGCTGTCTGGGTTATCAGATGTTGGCAATCAATTCAAATTGTTTGAAAAACAATTTGATTTAAACACAGATGGAGACCAAATTAGGCCTAATGTGGCTGCCAGTTTGCAACCTCTAGATTTAATATCAAAGAGAGGAAAGAAGACAGCAACTCATTTGCTGGATACCTACTGCCTGCCAGGACAGGCAGGTAGGGATTTTTGCCTCTACTGCCTCTTTTCATCTTCAAGGCAACCCTGGGAGTAGGTGATGATCACTTTACAGTCAGGGAAAGTGAGGCTGGGAGAAGCAGAATGTCTGGCCCGAGGACACATAACAAGGAAGAGGTGGAGCCCATAGCTGGAGCTCTGTCTACTGTGTCACGTGGTCCCAAGGGGAATTTGGGGCCACATCTTGGCCTCCGCCACAGATGGGCACTCCCACTTCTAGCATGGGCAGGTCTCGGGAGTGGAGGGCCGGGGCCATGGAAACAGGTATGAAGCCCTTGTCTTTCACTGGTAGCCACCTGTACGCCCAGCCAGTAGGAGGAGCTCAATGAATATGTAGTGAGTGAACGCTGTGGATTCACAGTGTGTGGGGCCCTGGCTGAGTCTTGGTCTCCTCATCTATAAAAGAAGAACATCAGCTCTTTCTATTCCCTGAGGTATAGGAGACTTCCCAACAGGGGTGGCGGGACTGGGCCCAAGACAGAGAGAGGACCCAGGAGGCTGGCGGGCCAGGGGGAAGGGAGACTCACCCATGTAGCCCACAGTGCCCACACGGCCTTTGATTGTCTGGCTCTCAGGTACGTGCACAGCCAGCCCCAGGTCGGAGATACGGATGTGACCTGAATGTGGGTGGAGAAGCAGGGAGGCCCGTTAGGCAGGTGGGCCAGACCTCCCCCATGCCTCTCCCACCCTTTGTGGCCCCTCACCCACCGTGGTCATCTAGTAGGATGTTCTCTGGCTTTAGGTCCCTGTGGGGAGAGAAGGGCAGGATCAGATGCTGCTCAGTTTGCCCAGCAGCCAGACAGGGCCACCCCCTCCTAGCTCGCTCACCCCCTGGGATGGGATGTGCAGCAAGGTGTGGGAGCCTTTTGCTGCCAGAGGACAGACAGCCCTGCCTTCCCTGGCAGCAGCCCCAACCTGAGGGAGCAGATGAAGGATCTATGCAGCCAGGACTCCTGGGACTCGCTAGGCAAGTGGAAGGCAGTTCCCACTCAGAGGGAAGCTTTCCAGGCATCACCAGCAGCTTTGTTCACCCCTAGTGTCAAGGGGCTTCCGCTCTCCCTCCACTCCGGTGGCTGACTCTACCTTTTCCATCTGTCAAACGAGGCTACTCATCCATCTCCTCATGGGGCTGTTGTGAGGCTCAAATGAAATCATCACCAGTAATAGTAGAAAGAGGAGCTCTCCACTACCGAGTTCTATGTACTTTACAGCATTATCTCATTCATTCCCTACAACAACCTGAGAGGCAGCAATTATAGTCTTTGCTTCCCAGGAAAGAAAATGGTGTTGTGAACAGGGAGCTGAGTGGCCAAGGTCACAGAGTGAGAGAGGGGTGACAATGCCGGGATTCACACATGGTCAACCAGACCCCAGAGCCTGGGTTCTGAGCCTCTCAAGTCTGCCTAGTGTGGGTGAGTGTGGAGCCCCTAGCCAGAGCCCAGACAGACTTGTGCCTGCAGTGCCAGCCCCAGCACACCAACATCTCTCTGCAGCCTCCACCCAAGCCCAGTTGCGGCCCCTGGCCAGGAGGGCCACACCCCTGCACCTGTACACGATGCGTTCCCGGTGCAGGTCCTCCAGGCCGCAGCAGATCTCCGCTGCGTAGAAGACGGCCCGAGCCTCGGGGAAGCCAGCCTGGCCCATGTGGTAGATGTGAAACTTGAGGTCGCCTCCGTTCATCAGCGTCAGCACCAGGCACAGCGCGTCCTTGGTCTCATAGGCATAGGCCAAGCTCACCTGTGACCAAGAGGGCCCGAGCCCTGAAGCAGGGGCCGTGGGCCACCTGGTGGCAGGGCTGGTGCCAGCCACCCGAAAAATCCTTCTTAGTACCACTCCCTGGGGCCCAGCCTGCTCCCTAGGCCAGGTGGCAATTCCCCAAACCCACCCTTCCCGGGCATCTCTGAGGGCAGGGGAGGCAGTCGTGCCTAGAGGGGGCCCCTGGGAGGGAAGAGATCTTAGTCCAGCGAGTGGGGAGAGCAGGCAAGGTCAGGGGAAAGGGAAGGGTCTCCTGTCTGTACTTACTACAAACCTACTGTTCACTTTCTCCAGGATCTGCTTCTCATTGAGGGCCATGGCCTCCCCTTTCCTCTTCTTGATCCGCTTCTTCTCCAGCTTCTTGCAGGCGTACATCTTGCCTGTTGCCCGCACCTGGCAGGCGCATACCTGTAGCCAGGGTAGATGGGGCAAATGGGGACCAGCTGTGCCCTTCCTGGGGGTACAGGGGCTCAAAGGGGGAAGGGGCTTGTCAGGGTCCACCCTACCCCACCTCTGCACTCTGCTGGGCTCTGGCCTGGCCACTCACCTCACCAAAGCCACCTTTGCCCAGGACTCGGTACTGCCTGAAGGTGTTTTTGGTCACTGGCTGCCTGTGGACAAGGGGTTGGGGATCAAACACTAGCTGATCAGGGGCCTGACGCCCGTAAGAGCCCCCACAACACGGCCCAGCCTGGCCCAGCCTTCAAGGAGCTCACCTTTCCAGCCACTTCCACTGCAGGAAACGGTTGAAGTAGATGCTGTCGAGGTAGTCGGCAAAAGGGGCCACACTCAGGTACTCGTGGGTCAGCCTATCGAGAAGACCCAGCCCACTGGTCAGCCCCTGACACCCCAAGTTCTTGGCTTGATGGGCCAGGCCTCCTGTTATGTGTATGCTCAGCCTGAAAGGCAGCATCCTCAGCCAACCCTCTTGCTAACCCACCTAGGTGGGAGACATGCATCCTGGCTGAAGCCCAAGATGCTACAGAGAGGGGAGGCAACCTGCCCAAGGTCACAGAGCCGGCCCAAGGCTGGGGTGAGAGGCTGAGCTCCCTCACCACCTGCTGAACTGTTCATAGCCTTCTGGGTCCAGAGAAGCTCCCCCGTCAGGACACAATTCTCAGCCTATGGGCAGGGAGAGGCTTACCGGGTGAGCTCCTGGAAGAGGTCTTTGCAGGGCCCCTGCTCCAGCCGCTGGGCACAGTTAGTCACCAGTTGCCGGGGGACCTCAGGGATGAGGTCGGGACCCTAGGGACAAGCCACAGACAGGTCAGTGCAGGGGTTCCCTTGGCCAGCCACCCACTCCCAGGGCAGAGAAGGCAGAGACCTCAGGCCTGTGCTGGGGTGGCTATGGGCTGGAGGTGTGCCAGCCTGCCCAGTTGCTGAACTTGGTTTCTACTCCCCTTGAGGCAGGGTGAAGCAGAGCTGCTGGCAGGCTGCAGGGTCCAGAGCCCCAGCCCACCTGCTGGGCTCCATGCCCACAGTGCTGCCTGGTGAGCCTGGAGCAGCTCCAGGGCACTCTCTGCCTGAGCTGTGGTCAGTCCTCTCCCCATCACTGAGCTCTACCCGTTGCCATCATCCCTCCATCAGAGCTCACTCACCGCGTGGCTCAGAAAATTCTGCATTAGCCGCCGCCCACACTCCTTCCGCTTCTCATCAGGGGTCACTTCATACTCAGCCTGCGGAGTGGGAGGCAGAGAAGCTTGGGGTTTGGGTACAGCAACAGGTGTGGGGAGATGGGGCACATGTGGCCCGGGACCTCTGCCCACCCTTGGTGTTGGGCTGGGCTGCACTCACCACCCCGTCCAGGAAGGCAATGCAGTGGGTCAGCTCGGGCCTCGTGGCGCAGAACTCTCGGAACAGCAGGCGCCCGATGGGCTGCCGCTCGCACAGGCTGTGGTAGTCACACTCTGCAGGCAGGGGTGGGAGCTGTTGGATTTCTGGACCTGGAGCCCGCCGGCAGGGCACTCCTGTCCACACCACCAGGCCCGGGGCCCTAACAACCACTTCCAGCCCTGCAGTATGGCAGCCACTGTCTCCTTTAGAACCCTCACCACAGCACTGAGGTGGCACTACTGTTACTGCCATCATAGCTTGGGACTCCGAGGCCCAGAGAGGATAAGTAATTAGCCCAAGGTCACACAGCCAGGAGTGTGGCTCCAGAGCCAGGGTCCTCACTTCCAGCCGCTGTCTCCTGGTTCACACCACTTGCATACGTCACAGTTGGGGTTGGGTGCGGTCTGTGAGGTTCCGGCCCGGCTTGGGCCCAGCCCACACCTGCTGCCTGCCTGGCGAAAGTGTGGGAGGAAGCTGTGGCTTCCGGTGAGCTCGAGGCTAGGCCTCCTTCCCGGCGGTGGAAGCAGCCATGGTGTACTCCTAGCCCACGTGCAGGCCTTCAGAGGGGGCCTGGCCCTTCTTGTCAAGGTTTTGCTGGGCACCCACAGGGCCAGGCTGGGTGGGGCTGAGCACAGGCCTGGGGCTCCCCGGGCAGTCAGTAAGGGCTGACTCCAGCCCCCAAAGCACCCTCCGCTCCATCCTGCTCGCCCTGCTCGCCCGAGGCCTGGCCCTCCCTTCCACTGCTTCCCTCAGATCGCCCCCAATCTGACCCCGTCCTCCTCCCCACGCCTACCCCAACCACCGGCTGCGGTCCTATGTGCTCTCTGCCCTCCACCCAGCCCAAGCCCAGGAACTGAAACTGGGTTGGTGGTGCGGCCTCAATTTCTCTGCTCCCCGAAACCCCCAACCCTGCCCCTCCACCCTGAGGCAAGGTCTCGGGGGAGGCCCCCCTGGCACCAGCAGGACCCTCTCACCTCTCCAACCCACCCCCCGTCTCTACCCAGGCCTCACCAAGGCTGAGCCGCAGCTCTTCGCACTGGCTGATATGAGGGAACTGCAGCATCTGACGCCATTTCTTGCTTTTGCCTTTGCGATTCCCGCCACCACCTGTGGAAGCAAACAGGTGCTGGGTCTCGAGTCCCGCCACTGCCGTGCCTCCCCTCCACCCTCAGTGCAGTCCAGAGGCCTTCAGGGCCCAGCCTAGGCCCAGTCCACTCTGGGAGGCACCTCGGGCCTTCCTTCCTCATGCTGCAACATGCCCTCGCTGGGTTCCAGGACACACATGGGCCCCTCGGCCCTCCTGCTAGGGGCTTCTGGGCTGGAAGAGCCAAGAGGGGCATGAGGCCAGGCCACTGGGGGAGAGTGGGGTTTCCAGGTAGCTTTGGCAGGCCTCAGCTTCTTCCTACCAGGTAGGAGTTTCCCAGGTGAAGAAAGAGAAGGACACGATAGTGGTAGGAACTGTGTAAGTCAAGGCCCAGAAGGGAGATGTTCCAGGACATGTGGGACATGCTGAGAGACGCCAGAGGCAGAGGGCAGCCTGGGTCACCAGGTAGGCTCCAGGCCCCTATTACGGGGTCCTGCATCAGAGCTATCAGAGACGCAAACAAAGTGGTGGCAGGAGGGTTGGCACTCAGGATGCCTACCCCTGCTTTCCTGGTCCTGCTACCTGCCTCATTTTACCTAGCTGACCCCTCATCTGTAGCTGCTGAGACCAGGGTAGCAGCTCAAATGCCTATAGAGCCAGACAGGTACAGTAAATGTGGGCCAGATGGTAGACAACAGGGAGTGGTGAGGAGTGTGGGAACTGGACCCGGCGTGCCGCTTTGAACAGGGGCAGCTGCAGCACAACCACGGCTGACTGCTTCATTGTTACTAGGAAGGAATGCTGGCCCAGTGTGGCCAGCTCTTCTGATTTTTCAAAATCAGCTGAGACTCTGGACTGTTACATGAAATATTGGTTCCTATATTTTAAAAAACCCACTGCAGCCCAATAAATAAAACATGTTAGAGATCTAGCTAGATGTGGCCTGTGGGCCATGAGGTTGAAAATGGTGGAAGAAGCCTGAGTCTTGGAATCTTACAGACCTGGGTTTGAATCTCCACTTTACACTTCAGGCCCATCACTTGCTCTCTAGGAACCTCAATTTCTCCATGTGTATTTCAGGTCCAGAGCCATCTCCAGAGGTATTGTGATGGTGACCAGGAGAGTCTGTGTCCAGTACCCAGTAGAGCTGTGGCAAGAGGTGGGTCCCAGCTCCAACAACTCATTGGCAACCTCAGGCCACCACTATCCCTTGCCTGGCCTCAGTTTCCCCTACGGTTTACCCAGCCTTGTTTCCATCTGGCCTGGCTGAAGGCAGGTGGTGCAGGAGGAGCCACCGTCTAGGGAGAGGGCAAGGCTGGGTCCTCCAATAGGCTCCCTGACCTAAGCTGCCTGGAAGAGGAAGTGTTGTAGGGTACCCATTGGGAAACCTGCTAGCAGCCCTCCTGCAGCCTATACCCAGCATACCCAACAGTCATTGCTCCACTGTGAGTGAGCAACAGACCCAGGGCAAGGCCCCCAACCCAGGGCAAGGCCTCCCCAGAAGGGGAACTCCTCCCCCAACCCTCCATCCGCCTGCTACCCCCAACACTTACTTCCTCCTCTCCCTCCTCCCAGCCACATCAAGGCAGCAGCAGAGTCACATGCAAATATCCTGTCCTGGAACTGCCACCAGAGTCAGTGGGGCTCCTCCCCACCCCAGCCTGGTCCCCTCCCTGTGCCTCTGGGGGCCTGGGAAAGGAAGAAGGACTAAGTGAGGGTTCACACCTCCAGTGCTGTCCCACTTCATCCTCATAGCAATTCTTCCAGACCTGGCCCAATTTTATGAGAAAACCGAGGCCCTGAAATGAGGAGTCAATTGCTCCAAGATTATGAAGGCTGGAGGTCCCAGAGGCAGGACTTGAACCCAGCTCCCTAGGACCACAACCCAAGCTCTTCTCCCACCGCAAACATGCCTGGCATCAGGTGTCAACTGAATACATGCAATCCCAAATCACTCAGGGCCTCAGATCACTTGGGAAGCTGGCAAAGGCCCAGGGTCCAAGCTGTCAGCCAGCTCATGAAGGGATTCCAATGCACTCAATCTACAGACCAGGGTTCAGAACTCAGTGACAACTGGGATTTCCTTTAGTTTTCAGGTCCCACCCTCAACCATCCCACAAAAAGAGTTACTGAAGTTCAGAGAGAAGAGACTTGTCTAGAGCCACCCAGATGAGAGGGACAGAGCCAGGTTGGAGTAAGGATTCTCCAGTGAAGGCATTGGTCTCAGTCTGGCCATAACCCCCTATGCCTCACCTATGGCCTGAGGAAGCCTATCAGAAGGTGCCCACACTCTCTGGTCAGGCAAGGCAGTGTTCTCAGCAGGCCTGAGGCCTGAACTGGCTACAGCCCTAGGGAGGGAGGCCTGGCCAGGCTCTCCCCACCCCTCCTCCCTGGATGGCTGGATGACGAGGCAGAACAGAATCGGCAGATGCCCCCAGAGGCTGGGAGGAAGGCCTAGCCCCAGGACTCGATAACGGACAGGAGATAAGGAAGGCTCTGGGCACTGAGGACCCAGCCTGCCATGCCCATTCCCAGGCAGCACTTCCCCAGGGTCAACATGCACTGGGCAGGCAGGGGGCACCAGATGCTGTGCCAGCTGGGGGTTCCTCTGGGTTTCCTACAGATTGCATTGGGGACATCCTGTGTCCTAGGCGTGAGTCAACCAGTCTCACTGTGTGTCCTGGGGGCTAGTCACTGATCTAAGCCTCAGTTTCCCACCTCTAAAATAGGTCAGAAAGGCGAAGCAGATGTCTTTTTCAGCCTGAAAGCCCAGCAAAGAGTCCTGACCTCCCTGCCCTAGAGTTCCAAAAAGAAGTGTCTTCTTCTCTGCTGGTCCCTGGCACCCTGGACAGGACAGGGCACAGAGTAGGTATTCGGTGATTATGTTACTGAGGTGAACAGTGGCAGGTGAGGGGCAGACTGACCTCAAGGCAATGAGGACCAAGTCTGGTCCCTATGCATCCCCAGGATGCTCATTGAGCAGGTGCCTGGTAATGTCTGAGGAGCTCAGCAACACTAGGTTCACAAGACAGGTTCCCTCTGCCAGGCCTTGCACTTAACAGTCCTACCAGCCTGGCATGCCTCCCTTCCTTCAAAACTCAGCTTCCAGTTTTTTCTGTGCCCATCTGCCCCACTAGTCCCGAGGGCAAAAACTGTGACCCATTCACCTCTGTCCCCAGTGTCCTGAGGCACCGAGCAAGTGGCAGTCATGCTGGTAGCATATATGACCAGCAGTTTCCCCACCTCGCATAGGCTGCGCTACGGCAGAGCCTCGGTTCATATATTTTCCAAACCTTTTACCCTGCACCAACTTTGTGCCGGCCCAGGCTGGGCGCCAGAGTCTGGGCCCGGGCACGTGGGGTGTGGGCTGCCCCTTCCCCTTCCTGGGGCATCTTCTTACCTCTCACCTGGGAGAGGGCTCAGAGAGGCTCTCCCGGGGCTGGGGTCCCATCCTTCCCTCTTCCTTCCTCTCTCCTCCTCTCACCCCCTCACCGCGACCCCACCCCCTCGCCGCGCGGGCGGCGGCCTGACCCCCACCCCTTGCTGGGCTCCAGCTCCCGAGGGGCAGGTGCGGAGGAAGAGGACCACAGGCCGGAAGGGCTCGTGTCTGCGCGAGGTGCGGGGCACGGAGCGAGCTGTCCTAGGGGATCGGGCGGCTGAGGCACCCGGTCGAGCTCTGAGGCCGCGCACCCGCGTTCTCCGCACCCAAAAGCCTCACCTTCCCGGGCCTTGAGTAGCACCGTGTTCGCTACGATGTTCTCGAGCTCCATGGGCTGCGGCACCGCCAGGCCCGCCGGGCCGCGCCACCGGCCGGGATTGCGCGAGGGAGCCGAGGCCGGATGGCGATCGGCGCGGCTCGGCTCGGCTCGGCTCGCAGTGACCGCGCCGCGGCCTCCCGGGCCTCCCCGGCCGCCGCCGCCCGCCGAGCACTCTGCGCCCCCTCCCGGGGGCCACCCCGGCGCCGGCACGCCCCGCCCCGGCCCGCCCCCTGTTTACTTTACTCGGCCAATAACCGGGCGAGCGCTCGCCGCGCCGTCTTCCTATTAGACAGTCACTTCATCATCCCCCGCCCCCAGAACCAGGAATTCGTTCAAAGAAACAGGGAGGCGGGACTTAAAACGTCACCTCTTCCTGGTTGGTCTGCGGAGGGGTTCAGCCCCTACGTTCGAATTTCTGGGCCTTCGTAGGATACCAAACTGCCAATTAGGGCCGAGCCTCCGCGGGGACATAAGAGGTGGGTCCTCTGGGTCACGCCCCGGATCCCTGATATTTGATTGGATGAAGGGAGCGTCAGTCATTCTCAGCTTTGCACTCTGATTGGGCCATTAGATGTGGGTGTGGGCCTGGTCCTTTTGGCTCGCCTTGGCTTGTCCAGGGTTTGTAGGGGATGCGTCTGGTATCCTGGGCCTCCTGCATGCCGGCCTCAAGCAAGTTCGGGCCGTGTATCCAGCCGTATTCCTTTGGGCCGGCCCATCCTGGAGGGCGCACATCGTTAGCAGGGAGAGGCCCACAGGAGGGTGCCGGCTTCCCGAGCTGCTCCCAGGCCTCCAGGCCGGCCACCGCGAGCGCCCCCGCCCCGCCCCGCCCCCACAGCCGGATGTTGTGATTTCTCTCCACCCACACGGCCTTGCCCGCCCTCGGCCTCTGCTGCCTTATTAGGCAGCGCTACCACCTCAAGACTTAAGGAACGAGCTCACACCCATTATATAGGTGGGGAGCTGAGGTCCAGTGGAGGGCTACAGGCCTAGGGCCAAGCAGAAAACAAGGCCGAAATTTTACAGCTAATTAACACCTTCTAGCTCAACATCCTACTCCCTCCACCCTCACTTCACGGAAACGGAGGCTTGCCCAAACTTGCGGGTAAGGCAGAGTCCGATTCAACTAGGCTTCTCTGATTCCTATCCATTCATTCATCCAAAAATACAGAGCATGCACTTTGTGCCAGGCACTGGGCCAGGTGCTAGGGAATACACTGGTGCCAGCAAGATAGTCTCTCTGCCTACCTGATAGAAGGGGGATAAATATGGTAATCCTATGTGTAAACAGTGACAAGTGCTATTAAGACGTTAAGACAAAATAGGGGAAATGGGCTCAGGGTGTGACATTTGAGCAGATCCAACCACACAAAGATCTAGGGGAACAGAGTTTCAAGCAGAGGCAACAGCAAGTGCAAAGCTTTGAGCCTAGAGTAAGTTTGGTATGTTCAAGGAACAGGAAGAAGGCCTGTGTAGCTTCAGGGCCCGAAGTCTGAGATGAGTTGAAGGAGCAGGGATTCTAGGTAGATCCTGAAAGGCTTTGTAAACCACGGAGAGGAGTTTGTTTTTCTTAAATGAAATGTGGAGCCTTTGAAAGGATGAGTTATACTTTTATTTTATTTTATTTTTAGGCCATGTGGCATGTGGGATCTTAGTTCCCCGACCAGGGATTGAACCCGCACCCCCTGCATTGGGAGCATGGAGTCTTAACCACTGGACTGCCAGGGAAGTTCCTGACTTATACTCTTTTTTTGTGTGTGTGGTACGCGGGCCTCTCACTGTTGTGGCCTCTCCCGTTGCGGAGCACAGGCTCCGGACGCACAGGCTCAGCGGCCATGGCTCACGGGCCTAGCCGCTCCGCGGCATGTGGGATCTTCCCGGACCGGGGCACGAACCCGTTTCCCCTGCATCGGCAGGCGGACTCAACCACTGCGCCACCAGGGAAGCCCTGACTTATACTTTTAAAAGATCACTCTAGCTAGTAGACTTTCAGGGGGCCAAGAGTGGAAGCAGAGTGAGCAGTTGGGAGCCTGCTGAATTCCAGGAGAGAGAGGATGGTTGCTTGGACTGAGAAGGTGGCAGTGGAGATGGAGAAAAGCGCATGGATCTAGGATACTTTGGGGAATAAAGAAAAGTACTTTGAAGGAAGGAAACCCAGTGGCCAGTAGGACAAAGGGCAGGTACCTCACCCAGTGAAGGGTGTTGTGTCTAAGTGAGACCTGAGAGTTAAGTGAGAATGTGCAGTTTTCAGAGGTAACTGGAGTGGGAGGGAAAGAGCCTCTGGATAGAGGGCCAGCACATGTTCAGAGTTCTGTAGAGGAAGGTGGTTAAGGGCTCATGCATTTGGCACATGAGGGCAGAGCATTGAACTAGAGTTTCAGGTACACATTGGAGTGTGCATGGGGAGGCCTTGAAGAGGCCTGGATTAGGGAGGTCCTTGGAAGCTAGGTAAGGAGTCTGGACTTCATTTTGAGAGTAGTGGGGAGCTGTCCAGGGTGTGCTAATCCAGGGAGTAGTTTGATCATATTTGCTGACTCAGCCACGCTGTGCTAGGGGTGGGGAGAAGGGTGGGGAGAGAGGGGCCTAGGCTGACTTGTAAACACCAATTGTTTTGACGCCCAGCATCTGAGCACCCCTCCCCTTTGGGAGGAAACCTATAAAATGCAGAGGCAGGCCCTGCTTTCCACTAGGGAAATCAAAGAGGAGGCAGAATTTCCTCTCTAAGGTCCCTGGTACCTGGAGTGTTTCCAATGTTTGCAAGCAGGTCTTTGAAATCCAAAGCAAGTGATTAACATAAGACATCAGAGGACCATTTAGGATTCATTATGGTGGCAGTGGAAGAAGAGGGGGAGGTGGTCGAGCCAGGCCCTTCCTGGGGTAGGGGAATTCAGCAAGCACCCAAGAGCATCCAATCAGTTCCTTGTCTGCCTAAGTTACCCAGAATCAGCTTCATTGTTTAGAGCCAAGTATCCTGAGTAAGACAGGTGGGAGGCCCTTTTAAGAGGAATCACTGGAGAGAGGAATGATGCACTGTGCTGGGGCAGTGGCCTGTGGGTGCAGACAAGTGGCCAGGTTGAGAGCGATCATAGAGCTCGAATGAATAAGACTTGGTGATTGATATGGGGTAAGGAGGGGATGGTATCACACACAACTCTTGGGTTCTGACTCTTCAACCCGTTCTCTAGCTATGACCGTGATCCTTTTTAAAAGGGAAGTCTGCCACCATTCGTCTGACATATGCACTTCTAGGGATTATCCTACAAATATAATTGTACTCAAGCAAAATCAGAAATGAATGTTCAAGGTTGTTCACTGCAGCATTGTCCAAAAACACCAAATGTACTAATTGTCCTTAATAGGGACTAGTTAAGTAATATTTGGTCCTTTCCTGTACAGGAATACTATATAGCTTTAAAAAAACTGTGGGGGTGCTCTTCATGTACTGATATAAACAATCTCCAAGATATATTGTTAAATAAAAAAAGCGGGACTTCTCTGTGGTCCAGTGGCTAAGACTCCGTGCTCCCAGTGCAGGGGGCCTGCGTTCAATCCCTGGTCAGGGAACTAGATCCCGCATGCCTTAACTAAAAGATCCTGCATGCCGCAACTAAGACCTGGCGCAGCCAAATAAATACATTAAATAAATATTTTAAAAATCTTTAAAAAATTGAAAAAAGCAAAGTGCAGAACAGTGGGTAAGATTTGCTAGTAGTTGTATACAAAAGGTCAGGATAGGCTAGGTTATGCTCCAGTAACAAACAATCCCCAAATTTCAGTGACTTAAAGCAACAAAAGTTTACTTCTCAGGTACACCTTGTGTCCAGTGCAGGTTGTTGGGAAGTGGGGAGGCTCCACTAGGAGTAGTCACTCAGGGAACCAGGACGCTAGGGACTCCCTGTCAATCTGCGCTTCTGCAATGTCAGGCAGTAAAAGGAATTGTGGGGAATCATATGATGGCCCTTAAAGCTTGCATCTGAAAGTGATACAAGTCACTTCTGCTCACATTTCATTGGTTAAGGCAACCACATGGCCACAAGTAAGTTGAGAGGGGTGTGGAAGTCCAACACTACTGTGGGAGATTGTATTTTCCAAAGATGAGTGTAGCAATACACTCCCATCCCACAGGCATTTCTGTGGTGTGACCTTGCCACCCACACAGCAAGAGGTGGGCTCTCATTTCCCTGTCCTTACCTCTGGCCTGGCCTTAGTGACTCTCGTCATCAGTAGAATATGGTGGAAGTGATACACATGAGATCTGAGGCCAGGTCACAAAAGGCCGTGGAGCCTGGGTTTCTTGAAATGCTTGTTCTCTAGAAGCTTCTCTCAGGATGTTCCTTCAGGCTCATCAGTTGTGCTGTGATGTGATAAGCCCACACTGAATAGATTGGTCACGTGTAGGTAGGTGCTCTGCTATGGTTGACAGTTCCAGCTGAGCCCAGCCTTCCAGTTGTCCCACCTAGAGCACAAGACATTTGAGCAAAGAAGCCCCTGGGTGATTCCAGCTCCCGGGCAGTCCCATCAGCCCCAGCTGAGGCCCCTGGCATTGTGGTGCAGACAGCCATCCCTGCTGTGTCCTGCCTGAATTCCCAACCCGCAAAATCCATCAGCCTAATAAGTTGGTGTTTTATGCCACTAAGTTGTGAGTGATTTGCTACACAGAAATAGATTCTGGAATAACGAATATACGCCTGGAAGGAGAATAGAATTGGAAATATTTAGTGAACAACACTAACTCCCACAGATGAATCTGCTTCCGTATGCATGGACCCCCCTCTGGAAGGCCACATGAGGTATGGGAACATTGGTTGCCTATAGGAAGGGGGAGTTAAGTGGCTGGGGACAGGGCTGGAGGGGGGCTTTTCATCTTATACCCTTTGTTTTGGTGTTTTGTTTTGTTTTTTAAATGATTTGTATTTATTTATTTATTTTATTTTTATTTTTGGCTGTGTCAGGTCTTTGTTGTAGCACGCGGGATCTTTTTTCTGTTGTGGTGCGTGGGCTTCTCTCTAGTTGTGGTGTGCGGGCTCCAGGGCAGGTGGGCTCTGTAGTTGTGGCGCGCGTGCTCTCTAGTTGAGGTGCAAGGGCTCAGTAGCCCCATGGCATGTGGGATCTTTGTTCCCTGACCAGGGATCGAACCCGCATCCCCTGCATTGGCAGGCAGATTCTTTACCATTGGACCACCAGGGAAGTCCCCTTATATGCTTTTGGACTTTGATCTTGTATCATGTGACTCTATTGCTTATTTTAGAAACAATCAACTGGGTCCTGTCACTCTCCTGCTCAGAACCGCCCGGTGGCTTCCTGGGGTGGGCAGCCTCTAAGATGACCCCAATGATCCCCCCTCCTGATATTCACCCCCTGATGTGATCCCCTTTCCTCAAGCATGGACTAGACCTAACGACTCACTTCTAGTGAAAAGAATGCAGCCAGGGCTTCCCTGGTGGCGCAGTGGTTGAGAGTCTGACTGCCGATGCAGGGGACACAGGTTCGTGCCCCGGTCCGGGAAGATCCCACATGCCGCGGAGCGGCTGGGCCCGTGAGCCATGGCCGCTGAGCCTGCGTGT
>NC_041215.1:8132051-8140115 GCF_002837175.3 Physeter macrocephalus | reverse complement strand
GGGATCTTAGTTCCCTGACCAGGGATCGAACCCGCATCCCCTGCATTGGCAGGCAGATTCTTTACCATTGGACCACCAGGGAAGTCCCCTTATATGCTTTTGGACTTTGATCTTGTATCATGTGACTCTATTGCTTATTTTAGAAACAATCAACTGGGTCCTGTCACTCTCCTGCTCAGAACCGCCCGGTGGCTTCCTGGGGTGGGCAGCCTCTAAGATGACCCCAATGATCCCCCCTCCTGATATTCACCCCCTGATGTGATCCCCTTTCCTCAAGCATGGACTAGACCTAACGACTCACTTCTAGTGAAAAGAATGCAGCCAGGGCTTCCCTGGTGGCGCAGTGGTTGAGAGTCTGACTGCCGATGCAGGGGACACAGGTTCGTGCCCCGGTCCGGGAAGATCCCACATGCCGCGGAGCGGCTGGGCCCGTGAGCCATGGCCGCTGAGCCTGCACGTCCGGAGCCTGTGCTCCGCAACGGAAGAGGCCACAACAGTGAGAGGCCTGCGTACCGCAAAAAAAAAAGAATGCAGCCAAAGTGTAGAAATGTCACTTCATAGATCAGGTTACTAAAAGGCTGTGGCTTCTGTTTTAGGTGCCTTCTCACCCCCTTGCTGGCTCACCCTCAAGGAAGCTGCACTATGGAGAGGCCTACGTGGCCAGAACTGAGGTCTCCGGCCAACAGTCAAGAAGGACCTGAGGCCAACAGCCTTGTGAATGAACTTGGAAGTGGACCCTACCCCAGTCGCACTGTCTTCGAAGTGCAATAAAGTGAGGTATGCCTGTAAATGTTTGTAGTTTAAGCCGCTAAATTTGGGAGCAATTTGTCATCTCTTACTAGCTGCAGTATATAACTAACTTCCCATTACACTTAAAAATAAAACCCAAACTCTTCCCCTTGGCCTACAAGGGCCCAGCTTGATCTGGGCCTGTGTAGCTCTCCAACAGTATTTCATACACCTCTCCCTCTTGTCACGCTGTGGAGCTGCACTGACTGTCCAGTACAGTAGCCACTGGCCACGTGTGGCTATTAAAATTAAAATTAAATAAAATGAAAATTCAGTTCCTTAGTCATACTAGCCACTTTTCAAGTGCTTAGTAGCCACATGTGACTAATGGCTACTGTATTAGGGAACACAGGTAGAGAATATTTCCATCATTGCAGGAGTTCTGACAGGCAGCACTGGTCTGGAGGAAGGAGTGGCTTCCATTTGTACAAATGTTCCATGGTGGTGGCCTGAATGACTGGGATAAAAATGGTGCCACCGAGTGAGGAGGAATGAAGGATGATGGGCTGGGTACCTTCTGACCCCCTAAACTTGTCTTTGAATAGGCAGTTCTGCCACCTCTTGAAATGTACGCCCCCAAGTCTCTGCTACAGAGGAGTGGGGTCTGTGTGTGTCTGTGGATCCAGGCACCTGTGAGCAGGAACTTGATGGTTTCTCCCTTCTCATCCCATAGACTGACACCGCAGGTATGGAAAGACAGAAACCAGGGTGAGGAGATGGTGCCTTTCTGCTCTGATCCAAAGCAGTTGATGGAAGGGACCCAGATGTTCAGGGGGAACTGGGCACGCGTGTAGAAATTGCTGAGGTGGGGGATGTCCACATGGGAAAGTTTCTTTGTAAACTCCTATAGACTGAGCCCCAACCATATGCCAGGCTCTGCCCTTTCACATGCATTCCCATTCAAGCATCTCAACAAGGCTGCCAGATGGTGTGAGTGCCATCCCCTCCCTAAAGAGGCGTGGCAGTCAAGGTTCAGAAAAACTTAGCCCCTGACCCATGGTCACGCCAGGGGTTGGTAGGCAAAACTGGATTTGAAGGTTTCCTGATTGAAGTTCGTTGCTGTTTTTTTCCCTCCAGTCCCTGCTTCTAAGGTCATTGTTTTCCTGTTCTTTAAGCTACTGACTTACAGAGCTGATCACTAGCGGTTTTGTTTTGTTTTAGGAACTTCCTGGTAACAATGCATGAATTCTTGCTTGCATCAGTTAGGACTTTTGGTTGCAACTAAAACTGGCTTAAGTAAAAAGCCAGAATTTATTGGTTTAAGTAACTGAAAAGTATAGGTGGTGGTTCTGATTTCAAGTGTCATTGCATCCCAGATCTCAAATGGTGTCACTCAAAATTTGTCTTTCCCATATTCTGACTCGGCTTTTAAAGTGTTGTGTTTATTCTCAGGCAGTTTCTGAGATGCTAAAGACGGCTGCCAGCAGCTTCAAGCTCACTTCCTACCAACATGGCAACTTTTATAGAAAGAGAAAGCCTCTATCTTGATTCCAGCAAAAATCCCAGGGTTGCCTCTCATTGGTTTGATTTGGGTCAGGTGTTCATTTTGAACCAATCACTGAGGACAGAAAGAGGCAGTTTTTTTTTTCATTGTGAAAAAGTCTCTTTATTTTAAGAAAAAAATTTAGTTAACAAAAAATTTAACAAGTTTCATTTAGCAAAATACACCCAAAAGGAAATCACAATACAAAGAAAGTTTTAAGTCAAGGCCTCACCAATTCCTACAGTATTAGTAATGTGTTTCAATTTCCAAAACTAACTCTTAAAAAGCTTAAACTTAACCTAAAAGATTTTAAATGAAAATAAACTGGAATGAACAAATATGAGATATGTTCCTCTTTGAATAATGGATCTAGCACCCTGAGTTTTCCTAAAGAGGCAGTGTTCTAATTGACCAGGTCTGGATCACATGCCCACTCCACCCTCAGCTGAGGGATGGGGTAAGCTTTCTTATATCCACTTGATGGAAAGGGGAATGGGCCCCTCCCCAAAGGAACATTGAGGGCTCTTACATAAAGGGAGAATGAATGCTAAAGAAGGGAAATGACAGATGTCCACCAGAGGTTCTCAAATTATGTTCCGCCACTGTATATACCTTTAATTTTACAGAAGTCAAAGAAAGAGGCAGTGGGAATGGAGGGAAGTGGAGGGATTTGAGAAATATGTGGGCAGTGTAATGAACAGAACTTGGAGGCTGGTTAGACTTGAGGGATAAGGAGAGCGAAAGGCCTTGGCTGCAAGCAACAGAACATGGCTCTAGCTACGTAAACAAAAGGGAAGTTACTTTATGGGAATGCCCTCAGTGGTTCATAGCATCAACTAGAAGGAATAGGCTTGGAAATAAGAAAGAATTAAGGGCCACTAGAGGATCAGGAAGCAGGAATTACAGCAGACACTTTGGTTGTCTACCTAATATCCAAGACCACTCCCCTTCCTCTTTTGCAGAGTCCCAATTCTGTTCCTGTGGCCACTTTACCTCACAGCCTGACTTGGCTCCAGGGTTGATTGGCCTGAGACAGGAGATCCCCTTACCCTTGCTAGAGATTGGTTTAGGAGTGTCTGGTAACCCAGTTGTGGCCATTGAGCCATGAGGGGAGGTCTGCTTGGGATTTTTGGGGGAGGAAGGTTTCCTCATTTCTAAGAAAGATCTACTGGAAGGGAAGTTTCCTCTTCACTGGAGTTTAGACGTGATTCTTGGAGCTGTGGCAGCCATCTTGTGACCATGAGGGAATCAGCCTGAAGGTATACACGCTGAGGACCATAGTAAACAAAAAGAAGAAGGAACATGGGTTCTTGATGACATTGTTAAACCACTGAAAGCACTGTTCCTGGAGCCCCTCCACTCTAGATCTCTTATGATACGAAATGATGCATTTGAATTTCCTTGCTACTTAAGCTTGGCTTTTGGAAGGCATCCTGACTTATGCCATGTAGCAGGGACAATCTGGTAGGGGCACAGTTGGTGCAATGGCAGACTTCCAACCCCAGCTCTTTTCACCATCCTTGGGTGGCCTGTTCGGGATTCAGAGTCCTGGGAGAGAGTGCCCATTGACCACGTTTAGGCTCCTCTGACGATGTTAATGTAGGGAGAGGGTGATCTGGTCCATTAGGCTTCCAGAGTGGAAGGTGATCACTAGAAATTACCCATCCCCCACATAATGGGGGAGGGGTGACCCCAAATAGAAACTGGGAGACTAGAGGAAGAGGAAGGGGGAATAGATGTTGAACATCCAAATACCCATGAATGTCCATCTCCAGTCCCAACAGACTGGATGCCTCATCTCACATTCCCTACAAAGCACCCTGTGCTCATCACATTCTTCATTTGACATGCTACATTCAGGTTTCTGTGAAGTTGTAGTACTCACTCTGCCTGGAAGCTGTTCTCTCCCTTTCCCACCTGCAAAGCCCTATTCATTGTGAAGACCTGTTTAAAAGGCCCCTTCCAGGCTTCCCTGGTGGCGCAGTGGTTAAGAATCTGCCTGCCAGTGCAGGGGACACGGGTTCAAGCCAGGAAGATCCCACATGCCGTGGAGCAAATAAGACCATGCGCCACAACTACTGAGCCTGTGCTCTAGAGCCCGCGAGCCACAACTACTGAAGCCCATGCGCCTAGAGCCCGTGCTCCACAACAAGTGAAGCCACCACAGTGAGAAGCCTGCACACCGCAACGAAGAGTAGCCCCCGCTCACCACAACTAGAGAAAGCCCACGCGCAGCAACGAAGACCCAACACGGCCCAAAATAAATATAAATAAAATAAATTAAAAGTCCCCTTCCATTTGGAGGGAGAGCTGGCTTCTCATCAGGAGGAAAGAGCCAACGTGGGACCAGCTCTGGGCCATGCACTGTATTCAAGAACTGCAATCAAGAACTGACAAAGGGGGCTTCCCTGGTGGTGCAATGGCTGAGAATCTGCCTGCCAATGCAGGGGACACGGGTTCAAGCCCTGGTCTGGGAAGATCCCACATGCCGCGGAGCAGCTAGGCCCATGCACCACATCTACTGAGCCTGCGCTCTGGAGCTCGCGAGCCACAACTGCTGAGCCTGCGAGGCACAACTACTGAAGCCCATGCACCTAGAGCCCCTGCTCTGCAACAAGAGAAGCCACCACAGCAAGAAGCCCATGCACCATAACGAAGAGTACCCCACTCACCGCAACTAGAGAAAGCCCATGCGCAGCAACAAAGACCCAATGCAGCAAAAGATAAATAAATAAATTTTAAAATACTATAAAAAAAAGAACTGACGAAGGTGCTTTCATTTTAATGAGCTCATCTATACAGCTCATAGTTTCACTTTCATCACAGTCTTTTTTTAAAAAAATATTTATTTATTTATTTCGCTGCACTGGGTCTTAGTTGTGGCACACAGGATCTTCGTTGCAGCATGTGGGATCTCTTTTTTTTTTTAAGTTGCGGCATGCAGGATCTTTTAGTTGTGGCATGTGGGATCTAGTTCCCTGACCAGGGATCGAACCCGGGCCCCCTGCATTGGGAGTGTGGAGTCTTAACCACTGGACCACCAGGGAAGTCCCTCACCATGGCCCTCATCATAGTCTTAATAGCTGTCCCATCAACTTTTTTTGTTTAATCAGTTTTTAAATTTAAAAAATTTTCTTCTTTAGCTGTGTCAGGTCTTAGTGGCGGTATGCGGGATATCTCCTCGCAGCGAGCAAGCTCTTCGTTGCAGTGTGCAGGTTTCTCTCTAGTGGTGGCGTGCGGGTTTTCTCTCTCTAGTTGTGGCACGCAGGCTCCAGGGCGTGTGGGCTCTGTAGTTTGCGGCACGCGGGCTCTCTAGTTGAGGCACGCGAGCTTCAGTAGTTGTGGCGTGTGGGCTTAGTTGCCCCACGGCATGTGGGATCTTAGTTCCCCAACCAGGGATCGAACCAGCGCCCCCTGCATTGCAAGGCGGATTCTTTACCACTGGACCACCAGGGAAGTCCCAATAGCTGTCACATCAACTTTTGAAAACAATTGTTGAAGTGGTGCCTCTACTCCTGCCGTCCTGTTGCTGTGTTTCTGCTCCAGGAAGTCTTCCATGGCCTGCCTTTCTTCCAGCAGAATTAAGGAATTGCTGCATTCTGTCTTCACTTCATTTCCCACAAATTACTTTGTATCAGTCAGGACTTCTTTGAAAGCGATGGAAGTCCATTCAAATTGGTTTTAATTGGTGAATGTAACTGAGAATTCTTGAGGGTATCTCTAGTTTTAGGATCCAGGTTCGCAAATAAAATAATCAGTAATCAATTTATCTGTATTAGTTATCAAATGCTGGGTAACAAATCATTCTAAAATTTATGGCTTAAAACAACAAAAATCAATTAGGATTTTCTCAAATTCAGAGGTTCAAGAATTCAGGAGCAGCTTAGCGGGATGGTCTGGCTTGAGGTCTCTAATGAGGTTGCAGGCCAGATGGTCGGGGCTGCAGTATCCATATCAAAAGTGGTTCATTCACATGGCTGTCCAGTTGGTGCTGGCTGTTGGCAGGAGGCTTTACTTTCTTCCCTCGTGGACCTCTCTGCAGGGCTGCTTAAGTGTCCTCATAGCATGGCAGCTGGCCTCCCCCGGAGTGAGTGATCCATGAGACCAAGGCAAAAATTGCAATGCCTTTTATGATCTGGGCTTGGAAGTCAGACACAATCATTTCTACCATATTCTATTGGACACACAGAAGAGCTCTGAATCAGTTTTAGAAGATACTCTTCAAGGTCATGAATCCCAGGAGGTGAGGATCAATGGGGACCATCTAGGAGGTTGCCTCCTACAGCATTCCTCCATCCTTCCTTCCCTGTTTGCTCTGCTATTCCTATATGTATGCTTCATTCTCAGGCAGGCCTTCCCCAGGCAGTGACAGAGATGGCCATCAACATCTCCAGGCTTGCATTCTTAGGGACCCCAGTGAGAAGAAAGTACCTTTAGCATAAAAGTTCTGGTGAAAGTCCCAAGGCTGACTCTGATTGGCCAAACTTGCATATAGCTTATCCCTGAACCAATCGCTGTGGTCTAGAGATACCATGCTCTGATTGGCCAGACCTAGGCCACACCCCCAGCCCTAGAACCGAGGGTAGAGTGGGCAGCACTAGAGACTCATGGAGTGGATAAAGGAGGAGTGGTTCCCAAAGGAAAAATCAGGGTGTCCTTACTGAACCAAGGTGGATGGTTGTTGGGCAGGGAAAATAATACATGCCCAACCTATCTCCCTCCTTTGTGCTCCAGTTGCATATTTTAGCACCCCTTGGTTTAGTATTTTTAGTATTTTTTCCATGGGATAATTTACTTTCTTTGTAGGTAGAACTCTAAGATGACCACCAAGTTCCCTGGTGTAAACATACCTTCTCCCAGTCATTTAATCAAACACTAATCGAGATGCTTCTGTAGAAGAATGCTGCAAATGTAAGTAAGGTCCCAAATCAGTTGACCTTAAGACAGGGAGATTCTCCTTAGTGGGCCTGACCTAATCAGATGAGCCCTTAAAAGTGACAGGGTTCTTCCTGGCAAAAGAAATTCAAAGGGTAAGAGAGTCAACATGGGGGAGATTCTCTGTTGTTGGCTTGGAAGATCAAAGGGGCTCTATGGCAAGAAATGCAGGTAGCTTCTAGCAGCTGAGGGCAGGCCCTGGCTTGCAAAGAAAAAAGGACCTTAGTCCTACAAACACAAGGAACTGAATTCTGCCAATGACCTGAATGACCTTGGAAGGGAATTTTTCCCCAGAGCCTCCAGAAAACTTAGCCTTGATCTCAGTTTTGTGAGACCCTGAGCAGAAAACTGAGTCACGCAGTGCTGGACTTTTGACCCACAGATTTACGAACTAATTAATGGGTATTATGTTAAGCTGCAAAGTTTGTGGTTAATTTTAGGCAGCAATAGAAAATGAATATACTTCTCCATGGACTCTAAGATTCCTAAAGTAGGGAGCTTCTCTTGGATCTCCTTAAACTCCTCATCCCCAATAGGACCCAAAACAAAGATGGTCCCTCTTCCTGCTTCCAGTTCCACTATCTGAGAAAGAGAGGAGGAGCCCCACTCCTTATTATGCTACTCCCACCCACCAGCTCCCAACTTTCCCATCCTTGGGGCCCCACCAAGGAAACTCTCTGCTAGGCTTTCCATAAACAGCCCAGGAGGGCAGCTCGACCAATCTCTGCTTCCCAGGCCTCAGGAACCTTTGACCAGTTCTATTTTTTTTTTTTTTTTTTTTTTTTGTTACGCGGGCCTCCCACTGTTGTGGCCTCTCCCGTTGCGGAGCACAGGCTCCGGACGCGCAGGCTCAGCGG
>NC_041215.1:8128442-8131978 GCF_002837175.3 Physeter macrocephalus | reverse complement strand
CCATGGCTCACGGGCCCAGCCGCTCCGCGGCATGTGGGATCTTCCCGGACCAGGGCACGAACCCGTGTCCCCTGCATCGGCAGGCGGGCTCTCAACCACTGCGCCACCAGGGAAGCCCATGACCAGTTCTATTTTTTAAAAAAATTATTATTTATTTATTTATTTTTGGCTGTGTTGGGTCTTTGTTGCTGCACACAGGCTTTCTTTAGTTGTGGCGAGTGGGGGCTACTCTTCGTTGTGGTGCGTGGGCTTCTCATTGCGGTGGTTTCTCTTGTTGCGGAGCATGGGCTCTAGGCATGCAGCCTTCAGTAGTTGTGGCACGTGGGCTCCAGTAGTTGTGGCTCGCAGGCTCTAGAGCTCAGGCTCAGTAGTTGTGGCGCACAGGCTTAGTTGCTCCACAGCATGTGGGATCTTCCCGGATCAGGGCTTGAACCTGTGTCCCCTGCACTGGCAGGTGGATTCTCAACCACTGCGCCACCTGGGAAGCCCGACCAGTTCTATTGATCTGGACTCCTGGGCAAGTGGTTGGACCAACAGACAGACGCCATGAGGGCTCTGTTGCTCCTGGGGGTCCTGCTGGTGAGCCTGGAGTCAGTGGTTTTGGTGAGGGCTGTGGGAACCAGGAGGGTTGTACTGGGATGGCCCTGGGGGGTCCCTATCACAGCCTTTGCCTCTGCGCATGACCTTTTAGTCTAGGTGATTGGAAGGCCTGTTTGGAAAGACTAGGCAAGCCTATAAGGCCAAAGTACAGGAGAGAAAGACAGACAGTGCTGGTGGATATGAGGACGTGGCCTGCATTACTGGGGGAGGGGAACCTTGAGGAGACAATGGGAGGAGGAAGGAGGGGTCCAGGCCTTCTGAGGAAATCTCTGCATTTCTGGACTGTGAAAGGAAGCTGGGGACTCGCATGGGATCGGGGCAGGCAACGACTTTCTGGGAAAATTCCCGGCTTTCTTCTCTCTCCCATAGATTCCACCTTGGAAAGCTCCCAAGCAGCATAAGTTCATAGAGAGTGAGCACACAGTGGGTAAGTAGCCTGGGTCCATCTCCTGAGAGACCCTTGAACAGGGATGAGTATAGCAGGGAGTGTGCAGATTGTTAATCTCTGGCCCTTGGGGTGAGGGGAAGGATCCTGGGCGCTCTTCACTCTCATCCCCAGAGTTGTCTGGCTGGCATTCAGACCTGAGTGCCTACTATATGCCAGGTCTTGTGCACATGGGTGTTGGGGATCCAGAGTGATAGTGAACTGTGTGCTCCTTGAGGGCAAGGCTGGGGCTGTATCTGAGTGTCTGGTCCAGTACCTGCCAGTCTTCCTCGGTTTCCCCAGCCTCCCCCTTCCTTTCCTCTCCTCGATACATCTCTCAGGCATCAGTCATGCCACACAGAGGCCAGGGCCCTTGACGGACAAGGAAGGATCAAGAGCAGGGCTCTGGAGCCCAAATGCCTCTGAATCCCACTTCATCACTTATGTGCTGGATGGCTCTGGACCAATGACTTGACTTCTCCAAGCTTAAATCCCCTCCTGTAAAACGAGGCTGGTAATGGTAAAACTCTTAGAGTTGTGGAGAAGGAGAAATGAGTCATTAATTCCGGTGAGGCACTCAGCCCACAGTTTGGTGCATGGTAAATGCTTAAAATATATTGGCTTTTATTATCAAGCTCCCTTTTAGATGGTGGATATCTGCCATCTCCCCCCTGCCATAGTTCCCCATTACCTTTATTCTTCCAGGCACTAAATATTTACCTAGAATTGTAAACTAGATTGAGCCTGCCCTGGCAAGCCTGCCCTGATGGGATCAGGCCCAGCCCCTTAGATGGCACTGAGGCAATCCTGAGTACCTCACCTCCTCTCCTCAGCACTCCACACCTAGCCAAACTGCTCTCCTCCCTCTAGCCTGACCCAACCTAGCTGCCCTGCCGTTGCCTAATCACCTACTTAGGGTCCTACTCTTCCGTGTCCATTCCATTTGCATCTTAAAGGTCCGTCTCAGACCCCTCTCTCTTCCTTTAATGTCCTGTCCCTGATTTGGCCCTCAGCACAAGTGTCACTGGGCCTCTAATAACAAAATAGCAGCTAATGTACTATGTGCCAGACTCTGTATAAGTGTTTTATAGACACGATCTCATTTAAGTTTCGCAACACTCCTCTGAAATAGATAGTCAATTCTCATTATTTGTGGTAGCCATGTTCTATAAAGTCACCATGAACACTGAATTAGCAAAAACTGAACAATTGCTCCTAGAGGAAATATAGGGTTAGGTTCCTGTTAGCTCTGGTCACAACATTTTCGTCAACATATAACCTTGTTTTATGTGTGATTCTGTTTAAAGACACCTTACTTAATATATATTGTTGATTCATTGATATTGAATTCATGGCCAGCAGCACTATAGCTCACGCCTGGACGAAGCTTATCTAACCCACAAGTGTTCTACATAATGTACATAACAGCCCTTTTGCACTTCGGAACACTGGACAGCACTTCAGCACTCTATTTGGGGGCCATTTTCAACAGCAAAATCATGTATCAAAAGCACAAAATTTGAAAAACATGGCACTAAATAGAGCATGAAAAGGACACTTGTTGAGAAGCAAGGAGAACTACAATCCTGCAGGAACTACAATTCCTGTGGAACAAAAACCACATTCACAGAAAGATAGATAAGATGAAAAGGCAGAGGGCTATGTACCAGATGAAGGAACAAGATAAAACCCCAGAAAAACAACTAAGTGAAGTGGAGGTAGGCAACCTTCCATAAAAAGAATTCAGGATAATGATAGTGAAGATGATCCAGGACCTCGGAAAAAGAATAGAGGCAAAGATCGAGAAGATGCAAGAAATGTTTAACAAAGATCTGGAAGAATTACAGAACAAACAAACAGAGATGAACAATACAATAACTGAAATGAAAAATACACTAGAAGGAATCAATACCAGAATAACTGAGGCAGAAGAACGAATAAGTTACCTGGAAGACAGAATGGTGGAATTCACTGATGCAGAATAGAATAAAGAAAATGAATGAAGAGAAATGAAGACAGCCTAAGAGACCTCTGGGACAACATTAAACGCTAGGCAACCTTCCATAAAAAGAATTCAGGATAATGATAGTGAAGATGATCCAGGACCTCGGAAAAAGAATAGAGGCAAAGATCGAGAAGATGCAAGAAATGTTTAACAAAGATCTGGAAGAATTACAGAACAAACAAACAGAGATGAACAATACAATAACTGAAATGAAAAATACACTAGAAGGAATCAATACCAGAATAACTGAGGCAGAAGAACGAATAAGTTACCTGGAAGACAGAATGGTGGAATTCACTGATGCAGAATAGAATAAAGAAAATGAATGAAGAGAAATGAAGACAGCCTAAGAGACCTCTGGGACAACATTAAACGCAACAAATTTCACATTATAGGGGTCCCAGAAGGAGAAGAGAGAGAGAAAGGACCCAAGAAAATATTTGAAGAGATTATAGTCAAAAAATTCCCGAACATGGGAAAGGAAATAGCCACCCAAGTCCAGGAAGC
>NC_041215.1:8127504-8128090 GCF_002837175.3 Physeter macrocephalus | reverse complement strand
GGCTGGGCCTGTGAGCCATGGCTGCTGAGCCTGCGCGTCCGGATCCTGTGCTCCGCAACGGGAGAGGCCACAACAGTGAGAGGCCCACCTACCGCAAAAAAAACAAACAAACAAACAAAAAACCCAAACAATTAAGAAAGTGGTAATAGGAACATACATGTCGATAATTACCTTAAACATGAATGGATTAAACGCTCCAACCTAAAGACACAGGCTTGCTGAATGGATACAAAAACAAGACCCATCAAGGGATCAATCCAACAAGAAGATATAACAGTTATAAATATATATGCACCCAACATAGCAGCACCTCAATAAATAAGGCAACTGCTAACAGCTATAAAAGAGGAAATCAACAGTAACACAGCAATAGTGGGGGACTTTAACACCTCACTTACACCAATGGACAGATCATCCAAACAGCAAATTAATAAGGAAACACAAGCTTTAAATGACACAAAAGACCAGATAGATTTAATTGATATTTATAGGACATTCCATCCCCAAACAGCAGATTACACTTTCTTCTCAAGTGCGCACGGAACATTCTCCAGGATAGATCACATCTTGGGTCACAAATCAAGCC
>NC_041215.1:8126362-8126952 GCF_002837175.3 Physeter macrocephalus | reverse complement strand
AAAATATGAACAGACCTATCACAAATAATGAAATTGAAACTGTGATTAAAAATCTTCCGGCAAACAAAAGTCCAGTACCAGATGGCTTCACAGGTGAATTCTATCAAACATTTAGAGAAGAGCTAATACCCATCCTTCTCAAACTCTTCCAAAAAATTGCAGAGGAAGGAACACTCCAAAACTCATTCTATGAGGCCACCATCACCCTGATGCCAAAACCAGACAAAGACACTACAAAAAAAGAAAATTGCTGACCAATAGCACTCATAAATATAGATGCAAAAATCCTCAACAAAATACTAGCAAACAGAACCCAACAACACATTAAAAGGATCATACACCATGATCAAGTGGGATTTATCCCAGGGATGCAAGAATTCTTCAATATACACAAATCAATCAATGTGATACACCATATTAACAAATTGAAGAAGAAATACCATATGATCATCTCAACAGATGCAGAAAAAGCTTTTGACAAAATTCACCACCCATTTATGATAAAAACTCTCCAGAAAGTGCACATAGAGGGAACCTACCTCAACATAATAAAAGCCATATACGACAAACCCACAGCAAACATCATACTC
>NC_041215.1:8092559-8125202 GCF_002837175.3 Physeter macrocephalus | reverse complement strand
GGAGAGGGTGTAGAGAAAAGGGAACCTTCTTGCACTGTTGGTGGGAATGTAAATTGATACAGCCACTATGGAGAACAGTATGGAGGTTCCTTAACAAACTAAAAAGAGAATTACCATATGACCCAGCAATCCCACTACTGGGCATATACCCAGAGAAAACCGTAATTCAAAAAGACATATGCACCCCAATGTTCATTTCAGCACTATTTACAATAGCCAGGACATGGAAGCAACCTAAATGCCCATCAACAGATGAATAGATAAAGATGTGGTATATATAAACAATGGAATATTACTCAGCCATATAAAGGAACAAAATTGGGTCATTTGTTGAGACGTGGATGGATCTAGAGTCTGTCATACAGAGTGAAGTAAGTCAGAAAGAGAAAAAGAAATATTGTATATTAACGCATATATGTGGAACCTAGAAAAATGGTACAGATGAACCGGTTTGCAGGGCAGAAATTGAGACACAGATGTAGAGAACAAACGTATGGACAACAAGGGGGGAAAGTGGCAGGGGTGCGGTGGTGTGATGAATTGGGAGATTGGGATTGACATATATACACTAATATGTATAAAATGGATGACTTATGAGAACCTGCTGTATAAAAAAATAAATAAAATTTTAAAATTAAAAAAAAAAAAGACACTTGTTTACAGTAGGAGTTGAAACAAGAAGTAGAGCATTACCTTGTTTGACCTCAGCTGGGAATGCGCACTTCGGGTGACTCAAATTTTTCACCACTCTGTGCATGTCCACAAATGACAGTGAAAGCACCTTGAGTATTGGTTTGGGGTTACAGATAAATTTTAGCAAGAAGTGCAGATAAGCAAATACAGAATCTGAATGAGGCGCAATTGTACTATTTTTAAAAATTACAATAGCAATATTTTTATTGTAAAAACTTTATAAATTTCGGAAATAGGAAAGAAGGAAAAGTCACCCATAATCCACTATCTTCCAGAAACCACTTTACAAATTTTGGAGATTTCGTTCTAGATTTATTTTTTATGCATATGTAAATATATTTTTACAAAAATAGGACCATACTGACATGCTGGTTTTTTTTTTTAATAAATTTATTTATTTATTTATTTATTTTTGTCTGAGTTGGGTCTTTGTTGCTGCGCGCGGGGTTTATCTCTAGTTGCCGCGAGTGGGGGCTACTCTTCGCTGCGGTGCGCAGGCTTCTCATTGCGGTGGCTTCTCGTTGCGGAGCACGGGCTCTAGGCATGCGTGCTTCAGTAGTTGTGGCTCATGGGCTCTAGAGCGCAGGCTCAGTAGTTGTGGCGCACAGGCCTAGCTGCTCTGCGGCATGTGGGATCTTCCCGGACCAGGGCTTGAACCCGTGTCCCGGGCATTGGCAGGTGGATTCCTATCCACTGCGCCACCAGGGAATCCCTGTCTCAACCATTTTTTTTTTTTTTTAGATGTTGGGGGTAGGAGTTTATTAATTTATCCATTTATTTTTGCTGTGTTGGGTCTTTGTTTCTGTGCGAGGGCTTTCTCTAGTCGTGGCTAGTGGGGGCCACTCTTCATCGCGGTGCACGGGCCTCTCACCATCGCGGCCTCTCTTGTTGCGGAGCACAGACTCCAGACACGCAGGCTCAGCAGTTGTGGGCCTTGTTGCTCCGCAGCATGTGGTATCCTCCCAGACCAGGGCTCGAACCCGTGTTCCCTGCATTAGCAGGCAGATTCTCAACCACTGTGCCACCAGGGAAGCCCCCGTCTCAACCATTTTTAAGTGTACAGTTCAGTGATATTAAGTACACTCATATTGTTGTGCAATCATTACCACCATCTATCTCCAGAATTCTTTGCATCTTGCAAAACTGAAACCCTTCATCTGTACTATGTATGATTTTTGCCATTTTTAACAGATGAGAAAACTAAGGCTCAGTGTGGTCAAGTGACTTCAACATTCAACAAGTATTTATTAAGTGCCTACTTTGTAGAAAGCACTCTTCTAGGCCTGGAGGCTGCAGACTTGTCTAAAGTCACGCAGTTAGTGACTGGAATGGTGGAGTCAGGAGTCCACCAGCTGACTCCAGAAACCCAACTCTTAAGCAGGATGTGGTCTTGAAGGCACAATGATCTTTTCAAAGGTCTATCCTTTTTCCATCCAGACTCTGAGGGGTGGTACCTGGGCAATGGGGCACGGGGAAAGTCATTAAGAAGTGTGTTACCCCTGTAGTTCTCACTGTCACCGGGGAGCCCTGCCACTTCCCCTTCCAGTACCACCGGCAGCTGTATCACAAATGTATCCACAGAGGCTGGCCCGGCCCCGACCTTGGTAAGACTACCCCGGAAGGGTTGGAGCAGGGGTCTGGAGGAGCTGAACTCTGCCCATCCTTCTGTCCAAGGAACCCTGCTTGGAGAGAAGGGCCTGTGATAGGGAAGGGCAGCCCAGCCCCTTGGGCAGAGCTAGGAAGCTTCATCTCTTTCTTTCTTTCTTTTTTTATTTATTGAAGTATAGTTGATTTACAATATTGTGTTGGTTTCAGGTGTACAGCAAAATGATTCAGTTATATATATATATATTTTCAGATTATTTTCCATTATAAGTTATTACAAGATATTGAATATAGTTCCCTGTATTATACAGTAAATCCTTGTTGCTTATCTATTTTATGTATAGTAGTGTGTATCTGTTAATCTCATATTCCTAATTTATCACCACCACCCCCGCTTTCCCCTTTGGTAACTGTAAGTTTGTTTTCTATGTCTGTAAGTCTGTTTCTATTTTGTATATAGATTCATTTGTGTTATTGTTTAGATTCCACATATAAATGCTATCACATAATATTTGTCTTTCTCCATCTGACTTACTTCACTTAGTATGGTATTCCCTAGGTCCACCCATGTTACTGCAAATGGCAATATTTCATTCTTTTTTTAATGGCTGAGTAATATTCCATGTGTCTGTACCACATCTTCTTAAACCAATGATCCATTGATGGGCACTTGGGTCACTTCCATATCTTAAGCCTTATCTTTGTCTACAGGTGTGCTACCACCCCCGACTTTGAGAAGGATCAGCGATGTGGGCATACTGCCTGGAGCCAAAGAAAGTGAAAAGTGCCACACAACCTTTGGGGTGGCCCAGGGCCCTCTCCCCGACCCTAGCTACTCTCCTGGGTATCATCAGATCTAAAACATATGGGACTCTGGGCCCACCTATCTCCTTCCCTCCCAGAGAGAGAAGTTCTAAGAGGGGGTAGCCCCATTTTTCAGGTGGGTAAACTAAGGCTTGGAAATTTGGAGGGCCAAGGTCAAAAGACAAGCAGGTTTGGGTAGGGACTTGGCCCCATCTGTTTGATTCAGGCTCCCTGCTCTTTCTCTCCCTGTGTTCATCTCTCAGATCACTGCAGCAAACACAACCCCTGCCAGAAAGGAGGGACCTGTGTGAACATGCCAAACAGCCCACACTGCATCTATCCAGATCACTTCACTGGGAAGCACTGCCAGAGAGGTAAGGAGATGCTGAGGCCAGGGGAGGGGCTGCTGGGGAACAGGGGCAGCCACGGACCTACTGAAGAGGTCCTGTGGATTCCCAGAGATTTGGCATGGTCCCACACTCTCTTGAGACTATCCTACACCTTTGTCCCCAGAGAAGTGCTTTGAGCCCCAGCTTCTTCGGTTCTTCCAGGAGAATGAAATATGGCATAGGCTTGAGCTGGCAGGTGTAGCCAAGTGCCAGTGCAAGGGTCCGAATGCCCAGTGCAAGCCACAGGCCAGCCAGGGTGAGTAGATCGGTGGGGAGCTGGCCAGGGAGGAGGGCAGAAGGTGGGAAAGAAAGGCTGACAGGAGGCCAGGTGGTGTGCCAGCGTAAGAGGGAGCCCTCTGGGTTGGGGGGGCGGGGGTCTTTGAGCCTAGGGGTGGCTCAACATGCTCCTTCTCCCAGTCTGCCGTACCAACCCATGTCTCAATGCGGGCAGCTGCCTACAGGCGGAGGGCCACCGCCTGTGTCGTTCGTTGCCCCACGGGATACGCTGGACGCTTGTGCGAAGTGGGTGAGTTCGGGTGTCTGGGAAGCAGAAGCCCCGCCCCCACGTGGGAAGGGCTTGCAGAGAGGGAGGAGGGAGAGTGGAGAAGTGGGTGAGAGGGCGGCAGGAGACCATTCCATACCCTAGCTGTAGGGAGCCTTCTCTCTCCCCAGACCTCAAGGCGAACTGGTACGACGACCGCGACCGCGGACTCAGCGACCGCGGTGTGGCCCGGACTAAGCTCTCGGGTGCACCCTGTCAGCCGTGCGCCTCCGAGGCCACCTACCGGAATGTGACCGCAGAGCAAGCGCTGAACGAGAGCCTGGGCGACCACGCCTTCTGCCGGTGCGCGGGTGGGGCAGGGCTGGGCGTCTCTTTCCGCCCCAGGGCCCTCTAGGGCTTCTCAACCACCCCCACCCCGTGGTTGCAGGAACCAGGACAGCGACACCCGCCCGTGGTACTTTGTTTGGAGAGGCGACCGACTGAGCTGGAACTATTGCCGCCTGGCACGGTGCCAGGCCCCAGCCCCGGCGGCGCCCCCAAACCTTCCTCCAATCCGGATCTCATCTGGGCACCAGTACTTCCCTTTGCCCTTGCTTTCGGCTTTGCAGAAACCGCAGTCCACGACCCAGACCCCGCTTCGACCCCTGACCTCAGGTAGTTGGGAAAGGTTAAGAATCCGAGCAGAGAAAGAACGGGACGAGCTACATTCCACCTGATCGTGGGTCTCCCGGCCCTCAGCCTGGGCTTCTCCCACAGGCTGGTGCTCGCCGACCGAGCAGCGGACTCCACTGCCCAGCGCGGGCCCGGCGGGCTCCACAAACGGCTGTCCTCGCTGAGCCGCGTCGTCGGGGGACTGGTGGCGCTCCCCGGGGCGCATCCCTACATCGCCGCCCTGTAGCAGGGCCAAAATTTCTGCACCGGCAGCCTCATCGCCCCCTGTTGGGTGCTGACCGCGGCTCACTGCCCGTAGAACCGGCGAGTGCCTGAGCGCTCAGCTCCCGGCCCGGGATCCCTAGCTCCTCTCTCTGTGCCCGGCTTCCGCGCGACACCCGAACACGTGCCCTACCTCTACGCGTCCCCGCCCACCTTTCCCCCTTCTCCCTTTCAGAGCTCCCCAGGAGGAAGCTGAAACCCAAGAAGGGGCTCGGAAAGAGGGGGCTCCCGCAGGATGCCTGTGGCCGGCTCTGAGCGCGCTTCCTTTTCCCGACCCTGCCCCCAGACCTGCGACGGAGGAGCTGACAGTGGTGCTCGGCCAGGACCGCCATAACCAGAGCTGTGAGCAGTGCCAGACGCTGGCCGTGCGCGCCTACCCCCTGCACGAGGCCTTCTCGCGTATCACCTAGCAGCACGACCTGGGTGCTTGGGGGCGCCCCAGCGGGGATCAGGGCAAAGGGTGGGCAGGGCTCGAAGTCTTAGCGTCCCAGTCTCATGCTCCTCCCCGCTTGGGTTAGCTTTGGTGCGCCTGCAGGAGAGCGCGGAAGGCTGCTGCGCGCACCCGTCGCCTTTCTTTCAGCCAGTGTGCCTGCCGAGTAGCGCCGCCCGCCCGGCCGAATCCGAAGCCGCGCTCTGCGAAGTGGCCGGCTGGGGTCACCAGTTAGAAGGTAGGCAGAACCGCTGGGGGCGGGAGGGAGACCTCTGGCCACCGGGGTAGCCAAGAGAAGCCCGCAGGTTTGGTACCGCCAGGGACAGGTGGGGCCGACCTGGTGGGTTGTGAGGACGTGCAGGGCCCTTGTCTCTGCAGTCTGCTTCTCCAAGAGCTTGGTATTCACTGTTGGGGGGCGTCCCCAAATCTGAGGCGTACCGGGAGAATCGCACTTTCTCTTGATTCCCTCTGGGCACAGGGCTGCAAGGGCTACTAGGACGCTGGCCCGCGCTGGAGCAGCCGGTGGGCTGGATGGGGACCAAGCTTTTGAGACACTGGATGGGAAGTGGGGGTGGGGTTCCGAAGCAGTCCTGCTTCCTCCTGGTTCATTCACATCACCGCTCCTCTCTGGCCTCAGTTTTCTCGTCTATGAAATAGTGTTAAAGGCAACTCACTCCCTCTCGGGCTTGCTGCGAGGGAGGCAGGAGATTAGCGGGTTTGGAAGAGCCTGGGGCAGCCAGGTGCATGGCCTGGGCGGAGAGGAGTTGTTAGGGGTGTGAGGAAGGCGCTCTCTGTTCGCAGGGTCAGGGGAATATTCCAGCTTCCTGCAGTAGACTCAGGTGCCGCTCATCCGTCCGGAGCGCTGCTCCGCCCCCGATGTGCACGGAGCCGCCTTCATCCCCCGGCATGCTCTGTGCTGGCTTCCTCGAGGGTGGCACTGACGCGTGCCAGGTGAACCCTTGGACCCGCTTGGCGCCCTCCTCCAACCCGGTCAAGTGCAGACCCCAAGCCAAGGGCGCTGTCCCCGACCCAGGGTAACTCGAGGGGCCCTCTGGTGTGTGAGGATGAGACCGCAGAGCGCCAGCTCATCCTGCGAGGCATCGTCAGCTGGGGTTCAGGTTGCGGCGACCGCCACATGCTGGGTGTATACACCGACATGGCCAACTACCTAGCCTGGATCCGGGAGCACACTGCTTCCTGACCGCCCCGGGACTCGTCTTTCCCTCCTGGGCAATTATGGAATGGAAGCGTGGCTGAGGCGTGATCATGGATAAAAAGGAATGTGTTCCATTTCCCCCAGCGCTGCCAGCCCGGCGCCAGGCATGGCATAGAAATCAGTAAAGTGCTTTTGAAGATGCTTGAAAGGCACAGCTCTTCAGGGGTCCCGTCGGGAAATGCCAAGATAGTATACCGGTGCTCAACCTCTCCACACCCCTTCAGAGAACAGAATCTATTGAGATCTGATGCAAGGTTTAGATTCATGTCCAGCTGACATTTACTAAGCCACACTGTGTACCAAACCTGTGCAAGGTGACTCCACAAGTATGAAACTAATATTTTAAGTTTATAGAACAGGAGCTCTCAACCTCGACTGTACATCAGAATCACCATGCAGAGCTTTTTGAACCTATGCCCAACATCCACCTCAGGTCAATTAAATCAATATTTCTAGGGAAGGGGGGTGGGTGGGTAGCCGTTTGTTTTGTTTTGTTTTTTTACAAACAGAAAAAAGTGAAATGTTTATTTGGCAGAAAACTTTTGAAGTTAATAAAGAAATGACAATAACTGGTACACACATTAATTCAAAATATTTTTACTAAGCACTAAATAGAATAGTTCCTGAACTTTTCACTAAGAACCTCTTCATTACTGAAAGAATGCCTAAAATGTAATCAATTTAGTTAGGTTTTTAATCAAGAAATCTAAAGCTGCCAATCAGAGCTTCTAATTGGCATGAGATGACCAGGTTAACAACCTTGAAATCAGATAATGTGATTAAAAACAACTTTTAAAAGCTTTGTTTAACTATATACTCTGAATGAGGGAATTCGTTGGCCTCTGGCTGTGTACCATACACACACATACACAAACAAAAATAAGTACTGGGCTTCCCTGGTGGCGCAGTGGTTGAGAGTCCGCCTGCCGATGCAGGGGACATGGGTTCGTGCCCCGGTCCGGGAAGATCCCACATGCCGCGGAGCGGCTGGGCCCGTGAGCCATGGCTACTAAGCCTGCGCGTCCGGAGCCTGTGCTCCACAATGGGAGAGGCCATAACAGTGAGAGGCCCGCGTACCGCAAAAAAAAAAAAAAAGTACTAAGTTATTATGTATAAAAGATAATAAATGGTCCCTGTATATTCAGAGGGGAATAATGCCTACTTCTCATGAGGAACAAGGAGACAGATCACTAACTCCAGAGGGAGAACCAAGCAAGGCTCTCAGAAGAGACAAGAAGTCCTGTGTCCTGTGCATACGACGGAGAGGGCCTTTGGAGGCTGCAGAGACCAGGTGGCGTGCAGGCCAGAGGGGAACTTGAGTGGATGTCAAGGTGGGTGGGGCAGGGCCTTCAAGGCTGGAGAAAAAGTGAGCCAAGACACTGAGTTACAGAATTACTGCCTGTTCAAGAGACAGTGCAGCACTTGGTGAGAGAGAAGGGGTGTAATCTAATGAGGGAATGTGAACAACAGAGAAAGGAAAGCCTCATCCAAGGAGACCAGGCACAATGCCGGTCTGTATTTCTCAACAGCAGACCAGGCACAATGCTGGTTTGTATTTCTCAACAGCGGTTCAACAGAGAATCTGAGGTGGCCTGTGTGACTGGCAGAGGGTAAAATATCTTCCCAAACACCGAGTCTCCCATGCACCCTGCAGTCAACCTTCCATGCACCCTGCAGCCTCCCACCTCGAGGCCCCAGTCCCTTGGAATCAACACCACCCATTAGCAAGAAATTCATTAATGGAAAAATCTGCTCCAAACAGCAGAACAAACAAACAAAACTCAAAACTCAGAGATGATCACAGCAAACTTTAACCCTCATACTTTACCTATGCCCCAATTGAGAGCAGGGTCCACTCTGTTACTGAAACTGATTATTGCAGAAATGACTATCACTAGCATATCACTGCTCCTACCACCCCCAAAAGTAAATAAACACTACACAAAATATAAACTTACCCCAAATAAAAGTCAACATTGGGCTTCCCTGGTGGCGCAGTGGTTGCGCGTCCGCCTGCCGATGCAGGGGAACCGGGTTCGCGTCCCGGTCTGGGAGGATCCCACATGCCGCGGAGCGGCTGGGCCCGTGAGCCATGGCCACTGGGCCTGCGCGTCCGGAGCCTGTGCTCCACAACGGGAGAGGCCACAACAGAGGGAGGGCCGCATACCACAAAAAAAAAAAAAAAGTCAACATTAACTTAAGGATACTACTGGATTCCTATAGCACTAGGTTACTGCAGTACAATAACAGTTACTACGCTAACCTACGATATTATAATCCTCTTCCAACCTATTTACAAAATATCCTCATCCTGAGGTTCTGGAAGTGTTACATTGTTGCATTAGACTCCTCTTCTTGAGGTAGTTCAGAGTCTTGAAAAACAGCAAATTTACATATTTTAATATAGTGCCACTGATGGGTAAATTATCATAAAAGGCCTACAACTGAAATCCTCATCCTTTGATATGCAGATCAGATCATACAAGCTTTTCCCCTCAGATCATACAAAATAATCTAAAACTGGAAACATTAACACTCATTCAAAAATAAAAATAATAACAAGCAGCCAAAAACAAAAAGGAACCTGTAAATGGCATCACACTAACAGTCTTAAACTTTGCTAAAGACAATACACTTGGTTTACCAAAGCAATAAGCATTTTATAAAGTACTCCAGAAATAACACTTATAAAAATAGGGGGAAAATTTTAGATGAGAGCACAAAACTAAAATCATATTCTCTGGCAAAGAGTTCTCCCAAAATGACATGTCTACAAGAAGTGATGTTTGACAAAACTGTGTCCGCGCTGACTCAGCCACCAGCTCATGTTCAGGTGGCTTTTCCTCAGATTTGCTTCATCGGTGAAGGGATATTTGCAGATGCCTGCTTGAGGTAAGCCAGGGAAACCTGAGGGATGTCGGCTGACTTTTTGTGCTGCATATTGATGTCCTCCAGCACCTGCTGCCAATGTCTCAGTTTTGTTAAGTGCTTCTGGACCAGAGCATCCTTCCGCTGTAATTCATTCCTCAGTTCTGAGACATCCTCTTTGATAACTTGCTCTGGTTTCTGGACAGATAACTGCAATCTTTTTTGTAGGAAAAAGCATTCTGTCTGTCTCACAATATCTAGAAATTTCTGGATACACTGATCAACACCAGTTCGAATTTCTTCCTGATCTGTACCATTGACATAATCCTGACTCACCAGAGAAGCAAAGCAAGCCTCGAACAATGACTCCTACTCATCCACCAAGGTATTGTTAGAAGTTCTTGGAACACCTGGTATGGCCTGAAGAAGCGAAGCCTAGCCCAAGAGCCCCGGCGGAGAAGGCAGGGGTCCGGGTGGCTGCCCGGAGAACATGGCTCCCAGTGGAGCCACCATTTCTAAAATGGCCTAGTCATTTGTTTTAAAACCTCCCCAGGTGATTCTGTCTGCAGCGGAGGTTGAGAACCATGGTTCGAAGTACTTAACATTAAATCAGTGGTGTGGACCCTTAAGGCTGATGGCGTGGAAGACCCTCACGCCTGCCCCAACTGTCACTAGGGCAGTGGGTTTCAAAGTGTGGCTCCTGGACCAGCAGCAGCATCGCCAGGGAACTTGTTAGAAATGCATATTCTCTGGCTGCATCCCATACTGCAGAATGAGAAAACTCTGACTTGGGGCCCAGCAATCTGTTTATCAGCTTTCCAGGAGATTCTGATACTCCTAATGTTTGAGAACCACATTCTGGGAGTTGAATGGTTATCAGGCTGAGAGGTCAGGCAGTTTAGACATGGCACCTTTCTTTTTGTTCTTAAACTCGTGTGCTGTGCTTGATGGGCCATTTAAGTGTTCGCTTGTTTGTTTTGAGAGTTATTTTGACTCGTGCGATTCCCTCCTTCAGGCTAACTTTTTTTTTTGGTATTTTTTTTCTGCTTATCACACTTTTATTGTAGAAAATTTGAAAAATATAGGATAAAAGTGTGAAGAAATGAAAATCACCTGTATCTTACTGTCTAGAAATAACTGCCATTATCTACTAACTTTAGAGCTTCATCAGGCGTAAGATACGAACGCCGCCCCACCCGCACCCCATTCTCCAGCGTAGGTAGCCGCTCTGTGACCTTGCAGCCACCTCTACGTCACAACCCCGCACCCCGAATACGTCATAGTGCCCCGGGCGTTCCAGGTGCGCGGCGCAGCAGGACAACCCTCGAAAGTGAGAGGCGAGGGGCGCACTCTGAGCCGGATGGGCGACTGGAAATGCTACATCAGTGCGGTGCTGCGGGACCAGCGCATCGACGACGTGGCCATCGTGGGCCACTCGGACAATCGCTGCGTGTGGGCATCGCGGCCCGGTGGCCTGCTGGCGGCCATCTCACCGCAGGAGGTGGGTGTACTCACGGGGCCGGACCGGCGCACCTTCCTGCAGGCGGGCCTGAGCGTGGCGGGCCGCCGCTGCTGCGTCATCCGAGACCACCTGCTGGCCGAGGGAGACGGAGTGCTGGACGCGCGCACTAAGGGGCTGGACGGGCGCGCCATCTGCGTGGGCCACACGCCTCGTGCTCTCCTCGTGCTTATGGGCCGGCGGGGCGTGCATGGGGGCATTCTCAACAAGACGATGCACGAGCTGATCCATGGGCTGCGCTCGCAGGGCACCTAGCAGGACAGCCAGACAGCGCCAAAATAAAGTCTGACCTGGGCGTGGCAGACTCACCCTCCGGTTGTGAGGGGGATGGGGAGGGTTGCAGATGCGGAAAGTACTTTACTAGAAGATCCTTGCAGAAAGGGTATCTGGTGAGGTTGGTATTATGAGTCCAGAGGCTTCCCAGCCTCCTGAGCCCTACCTCAGGCCCTCCCATGGGTGCCCTGCCTGTGGCTTAACTCCCTAGGCCAGAGTCCAAGGGCCTTGGTGCCTTCCCAGGGTCCTAAGGACGGCCAACCCTAGGAGGGAGTTCTCAAACACTCTAACTCAGGCCTGAGCATCCTTTCCCACAAAACTTTCCACAGATCTGTGTGGGACATACTGCAAAGGAAGTCCCGTCCCCACCCTCCCACAACACTCCCTAAGCTGGAGGCCAGGGTACTTCTCATCCCCTCCACATGGCAAGAGGAAGCACTAGTGAGGGTTGTGAGTGGGTGATGGTGGGGCTGATAGCCTGGAGAGCAGCTCTAGGGCTTGCAGGCCCTTGCATCTCCCTGCACATACTTCAAAGGGGACGAAGGTGGGGGTGGGGAGGCACATGTTGCAGACCATCACAACTAGGTCTGGGGCCCTACAGCGTTCCTGCCTCCTTGGGGTCCAAAGGCCCTGGATATGTCCCTGGACTAGAGGGAGGAACTTTGGCACCCCCCACCCCTTGACCCTCCCTCTGCAGGCCTCAGCTCAGGGGGCCCTATGGAGGAGGAGGAATTGAAAAACTTGGGTGGGTTTAAATGACGGCTGGTTTATTGCCCAAAAGTAGAGGATAAAGGTAGGAGGGAGAGTGGCTAGTTTCTGCGCCCTGTGCACTGGGGTCCAGGGCATGACCTCTCTTGCGCATCTCCACCCTGCCTCTCCTTCCCCCAGTGGCCCTGACAGGCCCACACCTATTACTTGTTTTCTGGAGAACTGATTTTATCCCAGAGAGAGGGAGGGAGGGAGGCAATGAGGTGGGTGAGCAGAGGCAGATAGAGACCAGAGGAGGTAAGCCTAGTGGGGTTAGCAAAGAGCCCCTCCTTACACTTGCCTTAAGGTGGCCCTAGCCGGGGCTCCAGGAAGGTTGAACTGTGGATTGGACTCATTAGGCAGGGCCAGGAGGATTGTTGGGGAGAGCTTGTAGGCTGGCTCCTCCAGGGCACAACAGGCTCTCTTTGGGAGGGGAGATAGTGCTGCTGAACCCCAAACCATGGTCTCTCCTCCCCCCTAGATGGAGAGCAAGCAGACTTCCAAGTGCACAATGAGAGTTTCATTTCTTTCTTTTTTTTTTTTTTTTAAATCAAGCAGTGTTGGGGAAGAGGGTTGTAACAATGATACAGAAAACCTGGGTGAGGATGAGGAGAATGGTATCACGGAGGAAGGAAGGTGGCAGGGAGGGGGCGAGAATTCAGCCAGCGACTCAGGCTCCCACATCTATGCGTGAGCAAACAGCTGTAGGTCATGAACTCAGACTCACCCTTACTCCCACCCAGCCCAGTCAGAGTTGTGTGTGCACAAGGACACAGTGCAGGTCTCCAAACACATGTGCAAAGGACTCAAAATCATACCCAAGTAACCTGCAGTTGGCCCGCACCCCCCACCCCACCCCCAGGTGCATCAGTACGCATATGCAGGCTGTCACACAGGCTCACCCCAACATGCCCACGTGTGCACATAACACTGTCTCTCAGTTACACAAGCCCAGACCTCTGAGGACCTGCGCAAGGACAGGCGCATGCCCAGAACACACAGACACACCCCTCTGCCCTTCTACCCCGGGCACCAGCCACAGGCATTTCGTGATTCCAGGCAGCAGTCTGGGCTGGAGCCTAGAGACGGGTGGCGTTGTGGTGACTGGGCATCGCGAGGCGGGGGGAGGGTGTGGCAGGGGGCAGCTCCTCCAGGAAGACCCTGGCGGGCAGCGGGGGTGAGCGGGGCTTGGGCCTGGCACAGCACAAGGTAGCGCGGGTGATGAGGTGGTCCAGGGGCTGCAGGGAATGCATCCAGCGGGGCAGGAAGTCCCATGTCTGCAGCCACTTGGGCAGGCACCCGGGGCTGCGATTCTGCAGCATGCTGACAAGTACCACGAAGGCCAGCAGGGCCCCAAAGGGTGTGCCCACACCTACCATGGCCTGCCAGCCTGCCATGGAGATGCCAAACACCAGCGATGGCAGCAGCAGGAAGCACAGGAGGAGGTAGAGGACGGCGAACCAGCGGTACTTGGCAGTGCGTTTGCCCAGCGCCTTGGCCATGTGGATGGGCAGGCGCGTGCAGGGCACTGGGTACCACAGCAGGATGCCTGAGATGTTGAAGAAGAAGTGGCAGAGGGCAATCTGCAGGGGAGAGGGCGGAGGGGTGGAGGTGGGCAGGGGCGCCAGCTCTTGAGTCAGGATAGATAACAGTGGCCCTACAGGGTCTGGGCAGCAGGAAAGGCAGCACTTAGGGCTGACATTCCCCCAGTAAAATACTGAAACACTTCTGGACCAGTAGGTAAATAACTGCTGCCCTGAACTCTCCACATTTCCCCCACTGATCTCCCTCTCAGGAATTCCCCAGCAGATCCTGCCCAGTTCCAGTAGCTAAAAGATTCACACCAGTTTCTGGCTCAGAAGCTCTGGCCTTCTGAGTGGGCAACATCCTGGCTTATCAGTTACTCCTTTGCTCCGAGAACAGCAACCCCTTTGCTGTCTGCCCCCCCAGTCCTTGATCCCCCAAACCGAGCCAGCACCCCTTCCTCAGAGTACAAATCCCTCTCACTCTTGTTCGATTGGCGTGGCTCTCAGTAATGTCTCTCCCCTGTTAGACACTAAGGTCTTGAGGGCAGCACCAGGTATACTTTGCCCGTATGGTTTCCATAGAGTCTGGCATAGGGGGTGGCCCTTAGTAGGCAGTAAAAAACTAATTTGTACGTGTTGTCCTACGTTGGCTCAGGCTCCAGGCACCAGTCCTAGCCCTGCCCTGCCTCTGGCAGGGTTACTCTCCCAAGCGCACCTGGAAAGCACTGGACAGCTTCTCCCGGGGGCTGGCCAGTGCAGCCAGGATGGCCGTGGTGGTGGTGCCGATGTTGGCGCCCAGAGTGAGTGGGTAGGCGCGCTCAAGGCTGATCACACCCAGGCCTGGGAGTAGAGGAGAGGACATGGTTTCCCCAGCTCCTTCCTTCAGCCCTTTTCCTGTCAGCCCTGCCCCACCTGACCCTGCCTCAGCGTGGGGACTCACCGATGAGTGGGGTGATGGCCGAGGTGAACACAGAACTGCTCTGGACAACGAAGGTCATGCCAGCGCCCACCACCATGGCAAAGTAGCCTGTGGCCCAGGTGAAGGGAGTGGGAAAGTCTGCGAGCAAACGGTCCCAGTAGGGTCAGTGGGAGGGCATTGGGAGGGGGCGGGGACTTTCCTTGGGGAGGAGGAATCGATGTCAGCTTCCAAATGGGACCTTGTCAGTCCCCTGCTCAACTGCGGTGGCTTTTCCTGGTCCTCTTTGATCTTGGATTAAAGGCCCTTCTCAGCCTGCTTCTATCATGCTTTTGCTCCCTTGTTCCCTCTGCCTGGGACATCCTCCTCACTCCTAAATATTGAACCTCGGGACTCAGCGTGGATATCACTGCCACTGGAAAGCCCTCCCTGACCCCAGCCCTTGGGCAGACTTGGCTTCTCCCTTCTCTGAGCTCCCATAGATCCACGGATGCCCCTTATTCCAGCGTTTGTCATGCTGCCTTTGCCAGTGCCAGGCAGTGTTCCGAAAGCTCAAAATGAGGCTTAAATGAAAGTCAAACGGTATCACTGCCCTGCCCAAACCCCCAGGTACCCCCATTACCCTGGATAAAATCTAGGCTCTGAGTGCAGCCTGGGACCTGCTCTGTCCCTGTTACCTCGCTGACCTCTCTCTACCTCTCTCCACCTCACTCACTGAGCTCCCACCACACTGCTGGCCACCTTTTTGTGCCACAGTCCTGCCCAGCTGAGTCCTGCCTCAGAGCCTTTGCACTTTCGGGTAGGTTCCCTCCACCCGAAAAGCTCTTCAGCCACATCTGACTGCTCCACATTTAGGTCCCTGCTCAAATGTCACCTCTGCACAGAAACCACTGACCACCCATCAAAAGCAGCCTCTTCCATATTCTATTTGCTGTTTTTTGCTTTCTCCTTGGCAGTTACCGCTCTATCTGAATTTATCCCCCCTCGATCACTTTTTTATTGCTTGTCTCTCCCTCTGGGCTGTGAGCCCCCTGAGGGCAGGAGCCATCTCTGTGTGGCTCACCTCTGTATCCCTGGCACCATGCCGTGCTTGGCACACAGCAGGGGCTTAATGACTATTAATTGAATCAACAATGGCCTCTGAGAATCTCTTTGGAGCCACCTGCTAGAATGGAACCACAGCTGGAAGCAGCCACAGATCCCCAGCTGTCAGCACCTCAGGGGCCTCAAAAATCACCTCGTCCAATCTCTTCTTTGTTCACATGGGGAAACTGAGGCTCAGAGATGGTAGGGCTTTACCCAGATCACACACCAAGGCAGTGGCAGGACTCAGCAAGATCCAGAAGGGCCCATCCTGGGGCCTGCCCACCCACTGCTCGAGGCTTACCAGTGTTGATGACCTTCTGAATGACCTTGGCCACCTGGCCCTTGAGCAGAGAGTTGAGTATCTTGACGAGGAGGATGAGGCAGGTGCACAGGAGCACCAGGGAGCCAGCCAGCAGGATGAGCCCCACAGCCAGGTCAGGCAGGCCTGTGTCCACGAAAATGTGGCTGCCTGCGGGAGGGCGGTGGTAGTGGTATCAAGCTTCTGAGAGCTGACCCCCTCAATCCAGCTCCTAGCCCCCAACCTTTGCCACCCTCTTGGGCTCAGAGCCAAAGGCCCTGCCTCATGTCTCTTCAACCTCTAGAGCAGGGCCAGACCCAAGCCCAGGAGCTGGGCTGGCTGACAGCTGTCCTTCTGGGTCTGGAAGCAGCAGTGGCCAGGTGGGAGATGGCCCTGCCTCTGCCAGACTCTGCCCTGCTGTGCCAGACATCTCCCACGCTGCAGGTACTCACATTTCTCCATGGTGGCATTTCCGAGCATCCGGCTGGTGTTGGCCTCTGCCCTGGGCCTGCGGGAGGGAACCTAGATTAAGAGGAGAGTGACTTAGAGAATTCAGGAAAATGCAGCCTGGGATGGGGGCTAAGGTGGGGGTTAGGGAGAGATGGGGGATGGAGGGGATACAGATGGTCCTCTTGACTACATGCCCTTGGATGTTTTGCTTGCCCTCTCTGAGTCTGTTTCCTCCAATGATGAAATGGAGTTGAAAATATCTGCCACAGGAGAATCTGGCTGTAGTCGGCCCTCAGAATATTCAGCCCCATCAACCCACTGATCTGGCTCTCACTGGGGCCCGCAGGGGCCTCCTGATCTGATGGTGTCTTGTCCATGTTTTCTTCTACCTCTCCTTGACATTGGAGGCTGCTGACCATGGCCCACTTCTTCTGAAAAATCTCCCTTCCCCATCTCTTATTATCAATCCCTCTCAGGGCCTCCTCTTCCCCAGCATCCTTGCCCTTTCCTCTCCCCTCAGGCACCTAGCCCACGTTCTGTTTTCCTCTTGCTCAATTCCTTATCTGGAGGGGGTGGGGCAGAGGTCCCAGGACCAAAATCTCTTCCCTCCCCCACCTACTATCGGTGAAGAGGAGGGGGTTCCTGGAGAGGGCCCTTAACTCAGAGGACCCAGGACCAGGCAGGTAGCCTAAGTGAGGGGCTCAGCCTGTGCGTGGAGGTGGTGGGGAGTGTCCTGGGCCTAAAGGGGCAGCAGCTACTCAGCTCCAGGCCACTGTCACTGTCCAGGGATGCAGCCCGATTAGCCAAAGGGCCTGATTCTACAAGAGAAACCACAACTCTGAAGGTTTAGATAAAATCTCCCAATCTGTAAATGTTGGCAACTGCTTAAAGACATACTTTACAATTCTGTGAAGGCCAGTCTGGCCAGTTGTAGCCTTCTTGGGTTAAGGAGTTTTTTTTTTTTTTCCTTGGCACAGCTGGTGGGATCTCGTTCCCCGACCAGGGATCGAACCCAGGCTCTCAGCAGTGAAAGGGCAGAGTCCTAACCACTGGACTGCCAGGGAATTCCCTAACCATTTCGTAATTGTCTTGCCAGAAGCTGTGCACTGACCTTCAGTGATACCTTTTAGTTGCTGAGTTTGCCTTGTCTGGTTTTCACCGGGATCTCGTTCCCCGACCAGGGATCGAACCCAGGCTCTCAGCAGTGAAAGGGCAGAGTCCTAACCACTGGACTGCCAGGGAATTCCCTAAGGAGTTCTTTTAAAAATGCAACCCGGGCTCCTTACCTTTCCCCCAGGGTCCCATCAGTGAAAGTAGAAAGTGGGCCAGGCTTGGCTAGGAAGAAGCCATGTCACAAAGGAGGACTTGAGCTGCAGAAAGGGGCCCTTACTCCTTGGGCCCCAGGCAAAATGAAAGAGCCACAGCTTCTCCCTTTCACCACAATCTGCCTCCTCTGGGAGCTGATATGGACCCTGGTCCCATTCCCCCAGGGGGTCTGCAGCCCACACCCCTCTGACCTTCCTGGGTGCTGAGGGTAAGGGCTCAGGTGTGGTGCTGGCACTTGGATTTACAGCTTCTTTATGTTTTATTCTAATCTGTGTCATTTAAAAAATGTGTGTCAGAGATAAAACTATTTATGGCACCTGACTTTAAATTGGGGTTTATTTTAGTGGCATGTACTCCCCTGAGGGGGGCGGCGTGCTCATCTATGTACCCAGTTGGCCATACCAGGGCCCTGGGGCATCCTCAAGCCTGGGCCAGAATTGCAGGCCGAGAAACCAGGAGAAAATAGTCTCTGATGGGCTTGATTGGAAAAGCCGGCTGGGAAAGTGGTGGTAATTGTGAGACAGCCGGGTGTTTGCTGTCTGGCAGATCTGAGTTCAAATCTTGCTTTTATCTCAGCTACCTTGTGCAAGTCATGCCACCTCACTGAGCCTGTTTTCTCTAAAGCAGGATAAGAAAAGAGCTGTTGCAAAGGTTACAGGAGGAAATATGTGTGAAGCACTCACGACAGGGCTTAGATCATGACAAGCCTTCGATAAATTGTGCCTCCAAATAAGGATTAGACCCCCTCCCTCCCTGGGCCTATCTAGTATCACATGGTGTGTGGGTATGGGTTGACTTCCTAGGTCAGGATCAATGGCTCCTGCAGACATGCCTGAAGATCCTGGCCCTGCTGGGAAGGAACTTGGTGGACCATCTTGCACTGCACTGGGCCTAGGGGTCTCTTGGGGGAGGGTTCTCTGGGACCTGGGGAGGCTGGAAGAGGAGGAGAGGAGCTCCACTGGGGTCCCACTCAGTGCTGACAATGTCAGGGCAGGGAAAGGCTGGGGGCTAGGACTTCTGAGTTTTGGAAACTTGACCTTCCTGCCTGGGGTTATGTGGCCCTGGCTGAGCTCAAAGGGCCAGTCCAGAGACCCTAAAGTGCAAGAGAGGAGTGTGGAGGCAACAAGAGTGGCAGAGAGGGGGTCAACTGCATTGCCAGGCTGGGTGCGCAGAGACGGGAGGGGAAGGAGCAGGCCCTGGGGCTTCCCTGTCCAGCAGAGGGGAAGGTGGGAGCTCCAGCCTAGATAAAGAGCTGCCAGGCCCAGGGTCTGGGGTATAGCCCCAGGATATGCCCATCCCTCCTGGGCCTGGGGTAGGTGGGGGTGGAGGAGTGGGAGGGGCATATGTGGAGGGGGTGCCTTAGCCCTGCGCTCAACCCCAGCTGAGCACTCCCTGCTGTGTGACACTGGACAAAACACGTAACCTCTCCAAGCCTCAGTTTCCTTGTCTAAAGCATGAGGTCCATAATGCTGCCCACTTCTCCCCAGGGGCTAGTTGTGAGGAATCTGGGAAGAGAGTTTGGGATTTATGTGCTTGCAGAGACAACCCAAATTCAGGAGACACCTCTAGGAACTGAAGAATATGATTAAGCTCACAGAGGAATGTGGGCTCCAAGAATCCTTCCCCTGGGGGAAAACCGTGCAGGATGTGGGTGTGTGCAGTAGTCTCCCCTCCAGGAGAAGAGGTGTTTTAGGGTCTTTGCTTTTCTGGAAGCAGAGCGTGAGTGCTCTCCTAGCAGCGCCATCTGGTGGCAAAGAGGAGAATTCATTTTTACAGCCACACCTACCACCCTGGAGGGTCTCCAAGTGGCTGTGGTCACCTGGTGGCATTCACGCCTGATACACAGAGTGGGAAATGGACACATATGGTGGGATATACATCTGGAAGAGACAGCGAAATGGAGAGTCAAGAGTGTGGGCTCCAGATTCCACCAGGATTTTTGTCCTACCTCAATCACATAGACTTGGACAAGCCTGTCTGAACCTGTTTAAAATGGGGTTGTGACAATCCCTGCCTCCCAGGATGCAAGTCCTCAAAAGAAGCTGGTTTAGGGCTTCCCTGGTGGCGCAGTGGTTGAAAGTCCACCTGCCAATGCAGGGGACACAGGTTCGTGCCCCGGTCCGGGAGGATCCCACATGCCACGGAGCGGCTGGGCCCGTGAGCCATGGCCACTGAGCCTGCGCGTCCGGAGCCTGTGCTCCGCAACGGGAGAGGCCACAGCAGTGAGAGGCCCACATAACGCAAAAAAAAAAAAGAAGCTGGTTTAAACCAGGTACGTAGGGTTGACAATCCACACTGTGACCACACAAGAAGGTAATTCCCAGGACAGTGTCAGGACCCTGGAACATCAAGAATTGTTGGGATGCTAACAAACACTGCCTCTGGTTTTTCTTTCACCATCTGGAAAACCCCAGACTGTCAATCACATAGGTGCCCTGGAGGCTGGCTTAGGCGAGGTTGGACCTAGCTTGGTGAAAGCTGGAAGCAATGAGAACAGGTTGGAAGGGGCCACAGGAGACTCGGTGGCCAGAGGAAAAACGTGAGTCTTCAGTGCAGGAGGAGCTGCCAGTGCATGTGGCTGAGTGAGCCACTTTCCAAAGGGGACTGTCCCAGAGAGAGGGCCAGAACAGGGAGCTCACATCCCACCCCCAGCTACTCTCCAAGCCAAGGAAATCCAGTCTGGACCCTGCTCTCAAGGGAAGGTTTCCTGGGACAGCTGGGACGAGAAAACAGTGCTCAGGCAAGTGGTAGCCGGAGCAGCGGAGGAGCCAGTGAGGACAGCCCGGCCCAGTGAACTTGGGTGGGTTGCTTCCAGTCCCTGGGCCTCAGGACCAGCATCACTGAGGATTCCATTGGGTGAGAGCTACATTTGCCGGTGCATCCTTCAAGGGGAGACCAGGTGAATGCAGCTGCAGGCAGGCCGCAGGGATTTCAGAGGACTCGAGGATCGCCACGGCTGAGGAGCTCCCTTCCACAGCTTGCTTTTTGTGAAGTTCAGAGTGTGTGACTTTGGTCTCTTTCAGGTTTTGCTGTGAAGCAGAGGGGATTTTGGCCATTCAGAGAGCTTGGAGAGGGCCCAGAGTGCTCATGAGAAGGGGAGATGTGTTAGAGGGGTCACAAAGCCAGCGTGAAAGCTGTCTGCATGGACTTTTTGATGTCAAACTGCCTTGAACACTCAGAAGGACTGAGCTGGAGCTGTGTGCCACTCAGATGCAAAGGAACCTCGCAGGGCCAGTTGAAAGAATGTTCTCTGTTCACGCTGGGATAAAGTCTGGGAACATCAAGTAGCAAGTGAAGAGGGTGTGCTGGGCTTCCGGTTTCCTTGTCTTTCATTCTAAATGGTGTTACTTCTTGTATGTCTTAATCAAGGGGGAGCAAATACTGTGGATTATGGTTTTGATGAAGCATTTTCCTTTTTATGGCTGAGTGAGAAAGTGTGTTAATTGCTAGCTTCCATGTTAGCCTGGTGTAATGGCTGGTCCACGAGTGTCCAACTGATCCAAACGGAGCCTCATTCCAGGCATTAGAAGCCAGAAAGCAGCAGGAAGAGTGCAGCAGGACAAGGGGACACCGGCCTGTGGGAGTCTCCAGGGGAAGGAGCCCAATATCAGTACAAGTGGCTGTTGTGTCTCCAGTGAGGTCTCCATGGCCCACTTGTCCTGCTCCTGGGCCAGTTTCCTGTTGGTCCTATTTTTCCCAGGCATCCTTATAGCACTCTCTCCCCACCCACCTCCGCACATTACCTGGGCCCCCCAAACAGGGCAGAAGTGAGTCATTAACCCCCCCTGGCACCCGGGGGGAAGAGAGAGCCCTAGATTGCAAGACCTGCTCTTGGGGCCCTGAAGCAGTAGGACAAGCTCTGGAGAGTTTCTTAGCCCCTTGGAGCCAATTTCTCTAGCTATGAAACCACAGGGTTGAGCCATATCAGTCGTTCTTCAACTTGAGCGTGGAACAGCCCTAGAGGGCTTGTTGAAATGTAGGCTGCTAGGCTCCACCTGCTTTTTTCTGATTTAGTGGGTCTAGGAAAGGGCCGGATAGTTTGCATCTCTAATGGGTTCCCAGGTGGTATGTGTGCCACTGGTCCACACTTTGAGAACCAATCTCTGGGCTAGATCGATGACATGCTAACTCTAATTGATTGGCAACGGCTGCCTGAAGCTGGTGTGAGGCTGGGAGGGTGTAGCAACATCTGCCATAGGCACAGTATCACCGCAAAAGTGCCCCATATTTGTCCTCCCAGGGTAAATGATCCCCTAGGTCTACATAGAGTTTTTGAACAGACAATGACACTGGCAGTCAGCTGTCTGAAGAGGGAGTCTTCTCACTGAAGCCAGACCTGGGACTCACCTCCATGGGGTTTGGGTGGCACCAGATCCGGATGAGACTGTGATTTCTCAGGGACTCATCCCCCGTGGCAATGCTGGTAATCACGGACTTGTCCAGCTGTGGGCAAGGTGTGGGAGGGGGGAGTGAGGGTGGGGTCCTACAGTCTCTCAGCCCCCACCCCATGACAGCCCTGCCTCCACCTGAATGATGAGCTTAGTGAAGGGCTCCGTGATGATCTTGAGCAGGTCAGGGGCATCGCGGCCGCCACGGATGTTGAAGGAGGCCACCACAAGTCGAGTGATGTGGTGCAGGTACCCAGTGGCAGCCTCCAGGGGCAGCAGGACCAGAACTGACAGCCAGTTAAAGCAGTCGTGCACTGTGGCCCCCGCGAAGGCCCTGGGCAGGGAGGCCACGTTGCAGGGCAGGCTGGAGCCAGGATGCACTCAGACTGGGGGCTCCTGGCGTCTGGGACCACCCTCCCCCGACAAGGACAGGCCCCTCACTGCTCCACCCCCTCACCGCCGGAAGTCAGTTCTGTCCCCCGCCTGCATCAGGGCCACGATGGTGTTGGTGACGGAGGTGCCGATGTTGGAGCCCATGATGATGGGGATGGCAGAGCTCACCTCCAGCACTGGTAGAAGAGGGCGCCTCTTAACTAACTGGATAAGGGCCACCCAGCTCCTGCCCCACGACCTCTCCTGTCAGACCCACTGCCCTCATCCCTGCCCCCAGCAGGCATTCCTGCCATGCTGCTGACTCTGCTCAGCCTCAGCGTCGCAGGTACATGGGGGCACATGCTGTGTGTTTCCATGTGTGCATACATGTGAACTGATGTTCACATATGTGTACCGCACCTGTGTATATGTGAACGGGTGTGTGGGTGCATGTCTGTGAGGGCACGGGTTCTAAATTCAAATGTGTCTCTGTGCTTGTGTGTGCACATGTGTACACGAGTGTGACGTCACTTTCATGTGTCAGCTTGGCTAGTACCCAGTTATTCAGTCCAACACTAACCTAGATGTTGCTGTGAAGGTGTTTTGCGGATGGATTTGCCTCAACCATCAATTGACCTTGAGAAAAGATTAACCTCAGTAATCTGGGTGGGCCTCATCTCATGAGGTTAAAGGCCCTAAGAGCAAAACTGAGGCTTGCCTGGGGAAGGAGAAATTCTGCCTGTGCACTGCAGTATTGGCTTCTGCCCAAGAGGCCCAGCCTGCCTCACAATCACGTAAGCCAATTCCTTGCAACAAATCATAGATCTCTATATATCTCCTGCAGGTTCTGTTTCTCTAATTCCTCCGGTTCTGTTCCCCTGATTGATGGAATGAATGACTGTGTGGCGACATGGAGGTGAGCCTTCCTGAGGCTGTCCTCCCTAGTTGCCACCCTTCCCAGCTCCTGAGGCGCCCCTCCTGGCTGAGACTCCAGGCCATGCTTTGGAGAACAGAGTGGGAGACACCAGAGCTGCCCATTGCCCGCGGCCCCTACCCCCACTCCTGCTCTTCCCACCCCAGCCGCAGGTCCGGCATCCCAGCCCCCCACTCCTTCCCTGGCCCTGGTGGGCCAACTCACAGCCAGAGGAGACCATGCTGACCACGATGGATGTGGAGGTGCTGGAGCTCTGCACCAGCACGGTCACGAGGATCCCCACCACCAGTGCCGCCACCGGGTTGGACAGGATGGCATTGTCCTTGAAGATGTCGCCAGCAACCTTCCCTGGGGAGCACGAGCCAGCGTTGTCCGAGACCCTTCAAAACCCTTCCCTGGTCCCCTCCCCTCCGCCCTACCTCTCCCCTGAGGCTTCCCTGGGGAAGGAGAAATTCCGCCTGTGCACTGCAGTATTGGCTTCTGCCCAAGAGGCCCAGCGTGCTTCACAATCACGTAAGCCAATTCCTTGCAACAAATCATAGATCTCTAGATATCTCCTGCAGGTTCTGTTTCTCTAATTCCTCTGGTTCTGTTCCCCTACCTCCGGCCAGCTGGAAGGCTGAGCTGAGCACGTCCAGGGAGCAGACGAAGAGGTAGAGGAAGACGAGCATCAGGGGTACCTTGAGAAGCGTCAAGCCAGCCCGGCGCAGCTTCTGGGCCAACCCAGGCTCTGGAGACGGGCCAGTCATGAGCACAGTGGCTGCAGGGCTCTGCCGGTGACTGCCGACGCCCCTGCCCCCCCGACGCCGGCCCACCTGGCTTCTGCTCATCCTCCTGGGCCAGCTTGGCAGGCAGCGGGTCATAGCGCTCCAGAACCTCCCCGTAGGGGCAGCCTTGCTCGGCAAGGGCCACGGGGCCCAGGCTGGGGAAGGCATAGGCTGAGGTCCCTGGAATCCTGTGCAGGACTGGGGAACGAGGCTGGTCAGGAGTTCCCTGAGGCCCCATGTCCCGGGGAGGTTGGGAGGGGTGGGAAGAGGGGTGGAGGCCTCCCCACCGGGGCGGGACATGGGCAAGCAGGGTCCAGGGGTGGGAGCAGCACTCACCCTGTGGGCTGGGCACATAGGCAAAGGCCGCCCCATGCATCATGTGCCCCCCACAGACTGGGAGTGGGGAGACAGCCCGGCCCTCCAGCCTCTCTCCGTAGGACATCATCCTGGGTACACACTGTGGGCCCTGCACATCAGGGGCACAGCAACACTGAGTGAGAACTGCCGTGTCCTGGAAACTCACACACACTCACACACCCATCCCTCCACATCCACACCCGTATGCTCACGTGCGCAAACACCCATGGTGTGTGATCCCAAACATACATCCAGCGAAGCACACCCTCCACCCCGCCGACACACACACCCAGAGCTGCACACTCAGGTGCTCAGCACAGATTTGGGGATTCATTCATTCATTCATTCAGCAAGTATTTATTGAGCATCTACTCTATCTAAGGCACTGAGCTCGATGCTGGGGTACAGCTGGCTAAACACACATGCAGCTCCTTCCCCCAGGAAGCTCAAAGTCTAGTGGAGAATTAGATGTCAATGAAATAATCCCTCAAATAGATGGAACGTGGCAATGGGAACAAGTGTTCTAATGACAGATACAGGCGTCACCAGAGTGCCCCTGGGGCACAGGGGTTCATCCTCACAAGTGAACTTCTTTTCCCATCCACCCCTACCCCCCAGCAATAAACAAGCACTGATGTGCCTTTCTGCCATGAATGAGGCTCAGACCAGGACTTGTTTAGTTAAGGAGGGCCCCCATCCTGTCCCCAAGTCTGGGAAGCCCTTGACTTGCTTTAGCTGCCCCTGAATTGCCGCAGGAGTTCCCGGCTGTTGGGGTGGGAGTGCCCCAGTCTGCTTCAGCACCCCACCCTTCACCCCCAACCTTATTCCAAGGGCCCTGGCTGTGGGGTTGGGGGGCATGCAGAGCTGAATTCCAAGCCCTGGAAGAGCATGAGTCTGTTTTACTCTGGGGCAGTGAGCCAGGCTGGGCTGCGACTGAGATGTTATAAGGGACAGGAAACAGGCACAGTAAGGACAGAGGTGAGGAGCCTGTTTCCTACTAAGAGCTGGGGATGGGGATGTGGGGACCCTGGACTCACCTTGGTGTTCTGTGTTTCAGCTCCTGCTCAGATGCTCAGGGAAGCCCTTGGGGCCTGAGGAGAACCTGGGATCCTCTTCTTTATACCCTCGGGTCAAGGGCAAAGTCCCTAGAAACCTAGCTGCCCTCCCTCTGTTCCCCAATTAGCCTCACCCCCGAGATTCCTCCCGGTTAATTGCTAATCGTCAGCTCTGCAGGGGGCGTCTGTGGACAGGCTCTCCCCTCCCCCACACAGATACTCAGCCGAACCATGACCCAGACCCAGCAAGGAGGGCACAGATGCATCCCATGCCCCCAGACAGAAACCCTGATGCCACTCAGGCACCTTGTTCCCAGGGTCCCCAGAGATTCCATGGCTCTGGCCCCTTTCCCTCATTCTTGGCCTGACGGTACTCCGCAAGGAGTAACACAAACACCCTTCAGCCTTGCCTTGCATCTGGGTGTCTATGGGTTTCTCTGTGTGTCTTGAGGGGCATTTGGAGGAGAGGGAGTGTGTGATGGAGGAAGCAACAGAAGACAAACCCAGAGAAGCTATGTAGCGCTGAACTGTGGAGGGTCCAAGACCACAGATCCAGGATGTGAGCCTGAGAGAATCTGCCCCTGGCCAGATGGGACAGGGCCTGGCCCGCATTTTAGAATGGTCCCAGGTGTGGGGGGTTGGGATGTGTCAAAGGGAGTGAGCCTGGAAGCAGAGAGACCAGTTGAAAGGGTGATGAGATGGTCCAGGTGAGAGAGGATGAGGTCTGAATCTAAGTAAGAAGAAGAGGGATGGAGAGGAGAAGATGCACCCCACGGATACTTGGGCAGGACAATTGGTGTTGGGAGGGTGGGAGGGAGAGGAAATATATCACAGTTGCACTTCTGGATCAGGAAGCTGATGATAACATGTCTGTTGTAGAGTCCCTGAAACCCAGACAGGGGTCTTAGGGAGTCTTTGAGAAGCTTGTTTCTCTTTACAGGACCCTGGAGCCTGAGTTGGGGCCCATATTCACAGGGAGATGAGAAGGGAGCTTCCCTTCTAAGGGATTAAGATTTTCTCAGATCCAGGAGTGGTGAGTTCCATTCAAGATCTAGCTTGGGCAACTGTCTGAGTGACCTAACATCCATCGGCCCATCCATCCATCCATCCATCCATCCATCTATCCATTCATCCATCCATCAATCCTTCCATCCATCCACCTAGCCAGCCAGCCAGCCAGCCAGCCTTGTGTCTATCCATCCATTTCTAAGCACAGTAGTTGAGTTCCTATTCCATGCTGAGCCAAGACTGCAAGGCCAGCTTCTCTCCTGATCCAAGAAATGGTCCAGTCCCTGAGTCGGCCTGGGATTCTAAGTACTCACCTCCCTGAGCCCTAGTCCCTTCCCTTATAAAATGGCAATGAGCATCAATTTTTCAGTGAGTTGTAGGATTCAATGAGATAAATGACCCATCTCAGTGCCTAGAACAAAGTCCCTCAGCATGTTTGTTCTCTTCATGCTCTCATGCCCTTTTCACTGTCTCCAGGATGGCTGAAGTGTCCCCGCCAAAGAAATGGCCCCATCTCCTCTAGACTCTCAGCCCTGTTTCAGGTCAACAACTCTTGGCTCACCAGCTACTCTGTTTGCTCAGGGTCCCCTGAGCTACAAATCTTACTCAACATCTTACACATCTTAGGGTGACACAGCCCTAGCCTTTTCCATCAGGGAGGATGGACATTTCTGCACAGTTCCCCCTTTAACATTAGTGCTTAATTTGCAGCACACTGTCGAGTTATCTACTGCATAGAGTTCACAACAGACTCTGTCGAAGTGGTTAAGAGCAGAGAACAGGCCAGCCTGGGTTTGGATCCCAGCGCCACCACATTGTGGCTGTGGTAGTTTAGGCCACAGAACCCACAGGGGAGAGAGGGGTTAGGGGGGCGGAGGTGCGGCTGGGATTGGTTTTGAGGAGAATGACCCTAAGTCCTGGTTTTCCTGGCCAAGTCCGGATTTATGACTGTTGGCCCAGAGTCCCCTTTCAATCTGCAAAGTGCCCTGGTCTGGACAATAAGCCATATAGTCTTTTTTTTTTTTTTTTTTTTTCCAGTACGCGGGCCTCTCACTGTTGTGGCCTCTCCCGTTGCGGAGCACAGGCTCCGGACGCGCAGGCTCAGTGGCCATGGCTCGCGGGCCCAGCCGCTCCGCGGCACGTGGGATCTTCCTGGACCGGGGCATGAACCCGTGTCCCCTGCATTGGCAGGCGGACTGTCAACCACTGCGTCACCAGGGAAGCCCCAGCCATATAGTCTTATGGCTTGTTCTGGAAGATTCTGGGGAACTAAGGCAGGGAATCAGCCACACAGTGCTTGCTAGAAGGGTCTCCATTCATAGCAAAAAGGAAAATAAAGACAATCCTGCTTCTCAGAAACATCACTGTGTTGTTTAAAACACTGCCTTTTGTCCTTTTCCCTGTGCCTTTTCTATCTACTTTGGATTTTATTGTCTCTGGAAGACTGCGTCTTGATTTTTTTCATCTAACATGATAACATAAGCCTTTTCCTGTGTCTTTACACTCAGCACAGATGCTGTTTTTAATGACTGCATCACATTCTGTCATGAACCCTAATTTACATGGTGAATGCTTGGGTGTCCTAGAACCTCTCCTACCTGGAGCGAGTGATTTGGGTAAGACTGGCATTCATGTACAGGTGGGAGGGGCGTTGCTGATCCAGGGAAAGGCAATTATTACTGAGTTCTTGTGTTGGATTCATCCTTGAGCTGATGGGCTCAGAGATTGTCTGGGTATGTGCACCCCCGCCCACAGGCGTGGTCCTCTCCCCTGCCTGCTCCAGTCAGACCCCGGGCAGGAGGAGAGGTATCCAAGGCACTCCTTATGAGCTGGGGGTGTGTCTCCTTTTTAATAAAGTTTGGATCTTTGACAGTTTTGAAGCCTACCTTCCCTGCCCTCGTGGAGCTCAGGGTTTAGCGGGGGAGGCAGTTATTAATCAAATGCATCGCAAGAGAAACAATTACATAATGCTGTGGATCTCCACCACTTGCAAGAATATTTTGTGGGGAGTGGGGCTGCCACAGCCCTAGCAAAAGCATGGAAACTTGGGAGCTGACCAGAGCTGCCTTTGGGACTCTTGAGAGCAGTGGAGAAGGTGGCCACACCCCAGCCCCCAAGCATTTCGGCCCCTCTGCTCATCTCAGCCCACTTCTGCTCATGGCCTGCCTCCTCTCTGTCTGTGATAGACTCTGTGTGTCCCCTGAATGGTGAGTCCTGCCCTGTCTGCTCACCTGCACTCTGGCCACGGCCTCCCCCAGACCTCTGGGCCTGGAGCCTGGGTGGTTGGTGGTGTCTCACACTGAGAAAGACACCCGGGAGGAGGAGCAGTTTTGGAGGGAAGATGCAAAGATCTGTCTGTACTGAACTGTACCACTGTCTGAGGTGTCTCTGGCGCAAGCAGTTGGAGCTGCGGGTCTGAAGCACACGATGTTCTCCTTTCCCCAGATGGGGCCTCTTGCGTGTTCCAACCTCAGTGAGCAGCATGTGGTCCAGACATGGAGCCAGACATGGAGGAGGCATCTTTGACACACGCTTCTCCTCTGCCTCCTGGTCTCAAATTCATCCCCCAATTCTCCCAATTTTCCTTTTCTCGGAACTCCCTAATCCTTTTGCCGCCTCCCCGGTCCTGGCCACCATCTCTCAGCTGGGTTATTGTAGTAGCCTTTCCGTCTGATTGCTCCCCTCAATCTAGTCTCCCAAAAAGCAGCCAGCCAGCCTTCCAAAATGCAAATCTCACCACATCACCCCTCTTCCTTTTAAATCCTACCCCTGCTAGCCCAAAGACCAGCATCCTGTCACACACAGCCTCAGGGCACAGCGTGACTTGGCTTCCTGCCTGAGTGACCTCAGGTGAAGGTGCCCCCAGGGAGAGTGTGCACAGTGAGAAGAGACCCTGCCAAGCCCAGAGGAGCACCACATTTGAGGGAGGACACAGGAAGAGGCACAGCAGGGATAAGGGAGGAAGAGCAGAAAAGCAGATGCCTCAGAAGCCAGGGTTGCCCACGTTTTGAAAGAGATACCCTAGTCAGCAAGATCAAATGCTGCTGAAATGTCAGGAAACGTGAGAACAGAGTGGATTTAGTGACCCTCGAGAGCCTAGTCGGGGCAGTGCTGGGGGAGGGGAAGGAAAAGGAGGTGGGAGCAGAGACAGCATGGCTAACGTGCATGGGACAGGCTGACAGACACTGAATTTCGTCACACCGACGACAAGGATTTCTCCAGGAGCGGTATGATTGCTGAAGGGAGTAGAGAATGGTCCCAAGAGCAAGTGTGTGGTCCAGAAAGGGAGCAATTTGTGGAAGCTGGCACAACCAGCTCCAGTTATTCTCCCTTTTCTGCAATTCTCTGTTAAGATCCATTTGCTCCTTAAATACACACAATTTGCTGCACGTAAGTTTTCTGCAGGACCTAAAGTTTAACGACAATCAAAGGAGGAAAAATTGACATTCCAGACCATCTGTTCATGACCTGGATTTTTTGAGGGGATCTGGTTAATGACAACAGGGTTTCCCATCAGCACAGTTTGAGAAACTTGTGCCTCTTCTCATGAATAAATTTAATATTCAACCAACATATAAGCCCCACGGAGGCGGCACGGTGCTGTACGTCGGGAATATGGGCATCAACATTCCCGCCCGGCATGCAGCCAACACAACTGCACACCAACACAGCATGAGTGTGCATTGCACACATGGATGCATCCTCTCTGTATCTGCAGTCAAAGCAGCCACTCTCACCAGCAGGCTGAGTGACACGGTAGGGGTCACTTGTCACCTCCCTCTGGAAACAGAGCAGTCCCTCCCCTGGCCCTCTTGACTGTCCTCTCTTAGAGAGCCTGGATTTTGATCTGAGCTGCCCAGCACAGATCAGGCAGGGCCCTGAGACATTGTCCCATCTGAGCCCCACTTTCCAGAGGGGGAGCCCAAGGCTACATTAGATCCTCTGGGTCCAGGGCAGGGGCGGCTGACCTGAGGATGCCCTGTCCTTGTTTGGGGGATAAGTGCCCCATGTAATGATTAATCCTGGTGGCCCAAGCGCCGGTCAGTCATTGACTGACAAGGCCAAAGTCTGTGGCCAAAAGAGCTGAGGCTGCTTTGGGCTTTTCTCAGAAATCACCTCTTCCCCCGCAGTTCCCTTCCTTACATGGCCCCAGCCCTATGCCCTTCCTGCTGGCCTCAGGGACCAGGCCTGAACGGGAGGCTGTGGACTCCCAGTTGGTGGTCCCAAGCTCTGGGTTCCAGACCTGAAGCTCGGAGGTTGGCTTCAGACTTCAGGGACTGGCCTTCATGCTCTGGGCCTGGAGCTTGTCTCCAATTTCTGGGGTCCCCACTCTGGTTCTGGCCTCAAGTAAGCTCCAGTATCTGAGTTAGTCTCGGGCTCCAGTTTTAGACATCAGATGTCGAGCTCGGGGCTCTGGTTCTTGGCGCTGGGCTCCGGGTTCTGAGCCCTAATCTTCAATTTCAGATTCCAGACACCAGGTTCTGGCTCTGTGCTTCAGGCCCCAGATCCAGGCTTTGTGCTCCAGATTCCAAGCTCCAGTTCCACACTCCAAGCTTCAGGTTTTGGGTCTGGGTTCTGGGTTCCTTCAGTGGTTTGGCAATGGGGCAGGAAGATGGGGGCCTCCTCGGCTTGTAGGGTTACCCCGGTCCACCAGTCTTAGCTGGCCACTTCGTCCTGGAAGCTGGCACTCTGTCCTGGCCTGCAGGTAGGACGCTCATTCACCTCCTTGGCTTTCTGCCTCTGCTCTACCCCCAAGCCAGTTCTCTGGAGACAGGAGCTGAGATGGTCACAGAGCACCACTCACTCAGTCCCTCCCTGCAGGAGTCACAGGACACATACACATGTTCATGTCCCTAGCTCTTCTTTGGACACCCCCAGGACCATGGTGGACATGAATGGCGCCCCCTGTGGTTGTACAGTGGTACAGGCCTGTGCCCAGCTCTGGCTGCATTTGACTCACTGTAACCAACCATGTGTGTTCCTCCCCATCTGGGCTTTCGTTTCCCTGTGGAAGCTGAATTCCAGCCTCTAATCCCCCAGAAGTCTGAGTCACCTGATCACCAGACCAGGCCCCCTACCGGGTGCACTCTGTGCTCGCCCTTGGGGGTGGGGTGGCTGTCCCCAGAGAACAGTGCATCAGCACTTGCAGCCCAGCTCCAGGTGGGCAGCCAATGCCTGTAACTGCCCCCACGCTGGCCCAGAGCCAAGGTCACTGTGTGCCCTGTTCTCGCCCTGTGCCCATCCCGTACCTGAAGGCTATTAAGGTGGGTGGGGGGACAAGAGACAGATTCTCTCTTAGAGGGTTGGAGCCACATGGAGTTGGGCCCCATGGGTGTTCTTGAGGAAGTCACGCCTCCTTTCTCAGCCTGTGAACTCTGTGGGATGGGGGTGTTGGAGGCTGCAGAGTGGTCAGCAGATGTGTGTTCTCTCCCTTCCTTCACACTGGGTGCTGGGTGAACAGGCCGACTCCTCTCCGGGCCTCCCACCTGGTGGGATGAGGGGAAGCAGCTCTGCTACCTTTCCCGACCACCCAGGAGTCCACCTCTGTGCAGTGACTTTGAAACATGGCCTCAGAGGTTAACCAGCTGGTGCCCCTGGCCCCCTTCCTTGCAGCTGGGGCCTGGCCAGGCTGGGACAGTGAGGACTCAAGGTGCTTCAGGGGGCATGATGGGGAGGAGATCACGAGGGGACTGTGGCAGAGGGACACACCCAGCCAGTCAAAATGGGCTGAGGGAGCAGTGGGCTGAAGCCCCTAATGGAAGAGTTGGGTACCACTTCTGGAGAAAGGGATGGCAGGCCGGCAGTGACAAAGAAGTGGCTTTGGGGAGTTCTTTGTGATATTATAATTATTTTTAATTGCATCCTTTTAAAAAAAATTAAAGCAAAGGTGAAAGTCTCCTTTGACCACTACCCCTTCCTGGTCTGCTTCCCATCTGCCTGTCAGTTGGGTATGTATCCTTCTAGAACATTCTCTCTCTTTTCTGTACACTTATAAGTGCCTGTGTGTTCGTGGTTTATATAAAGGTATCATGCCGGGACTTCCCTGGTGGCACAGTGGTTAAGAATCCGCCTGCCAATGCAGGGGACACGGGTTCAAGCCCTGGTTCGGGAAGATCCCACATGCCGCGGAGCAACTAAGCCCGTGCGCCACAACTACCGAGCCTGCGCTCTAGAGCCCGCG
>NC_041215.1:8069902-8092265 GCF_002837175.3 Physeter macrocephalus | reverse complement strand
TAAAGAAAGCCCGCACACAGCAACGAAGACCCAATGTAGCCAAAAATAAATACGTAAATAAATAAATTTATAAAAAATAAAAAATAAAAAAAAAAATAAAGGTATCATGCCATGTTCATTGCTCTGCATTCTTTTACCAAACTGTCTTGGAGAACCTTCCATGGCAGGACATGCTGTACTCAATTCTTAATCTGCTGTCTAAAGAAAGCCCGCACACAGCAACGAAGACCCAATGTAGCCAAAAATAAATACGTAAATAAATAAATTTATAAAAAAAAAAAAAATAAAAAAATAAAGGTATCATGCCATGTTCATTGCTCTGCATTCTTTTACCAAACTGTCTTGGAGAACCTTCCATGGCAGGACATGCTGTACTCAATTCTTAATCTGCTGTGTGGTATCGCAGAACATGTGTTGTGTTACCCTACTCCCCACCCCTATCCACTTTGCCAGTTTTCAGGCAATAGACAACCCTGCAGCGATGGGCCTCCACGTGCCCAGAAGTGAGTGATTTTCTAGTGGCACTGCTGGAGTCACACGCTGTGTGTTTTTAACTTTTAGCAGAAATTCCCAAACTCCCCCCGACCAGAGTAGCCACATCAACGTGCCTTCCTCTGAGAGGGCCCTGGCTCCCCACTGGGGGTTTCTACAGCATCCAGGCCCTCCTTGGTGTGTGTCCCTGAGTCAGACAGCCTGAGTGCTGGTGACACCCCAGCGGCAATCCCCTGCATGAACCTGGACTAGTCACTTGCCCCTCTGCAGCCTTGATTTCATCCCCACCAGGCTGTTTTACTGTGAGGACAAAAGGAGATAAAGGATGGAGCATGCCTAACTTGGGGACCTCAGGAGATGTGAATTCCTCCTCCTGTAGGGGCTGACCTCTTTGGAGGCTCTTCTACCTGGCCTTCAGCCCTCTGCCCCCTCAGCCCACTTTGTTTGGCTGTCTTGGCCCAGCCCTCTGGCTGTTGAGGTCATCTCATAAGCCAGGCTTGGCTACTCAGTGTGGTTCAGGAATGATCCTCTGACCCCAGTCAGAATCCCAATCCTGGTCATTTTCTACCGTCTTTTGGGGATTTGCAGAAAGGACATGCAGGGAGAGAACACGCATGCAAATGAAGCCAACACAAGAAAGCAGGACTGAGATGGACGGAGATTCCTGAATAAAATGATCTAAACGCCTAAATTTACCCAGCCACTCCTAGACTTCTTCATTAGATAAGCCATGCATTCTTTCAGTGTGTGTGTGCTTGTGACTCTGAGTGGGATTTCTAAGACTTACAAACACAAAAGTCCTGCTTCATTGAAGGTCTCAGCTTACACACCTCAGGAGAGCTTTCCTGGTCACCTTGTGCTATGGTCTAAATATTTGTGTCCCCCTGAATTCATATGTTGAAATCCCAAAGCCCAAGGTGATGGTATGTGGAGGTGGGCCTTTGGGAGGTGATTAGGTCATGAGGATATAGTGAGATTAGTGCCCTTACAAAGAGACCCCAGAGAGCTCCTGACCCCTTCCACCATATGAGGACACAGAAGTTGGCTGTCTACAACCTGGTAGAAGGTCCTCACCAGAACCCCACCATGTTTGCACCTGATCTTGGACTTCTGACCTCTAGAACTGTGAGAAATAAATTTTTCTTGTTTACAAGCCATGAAGGCCCCCTGAGGAAGGCTTGCGCTCGACTTCTAGAGAAAGGCCAGCAAACCGCACTGATCTCTCCCAGGAACTTCAAGGGTGAGGAGCCAGTTACAAGATAGGGGGCAGGTATCGGGAGCCTTTGGCAGAGGGGACAGCAAGTACAAAGAGCTGGAGTGGGGAAGAGAGCTCAACCTGTTGGAGGTGGTCAAGAGGGCCCCTCACTCCCCCAGTGCCTTCTCAAGGCTCCTGCGTCCCCTTGTTTCCTCTGTCACAGCAGCACCGGGACTGAGTCTAGCTTCTCTGCCCCCAGGCTGGGGCTCTCCTTCTGGGGTTCTCCCTGTTCCTCCTCCCTGTGTGGGCTGTGGGCTTCTCCGGCTGCTGGGGGACAGAGAAGACCACCCAGCCAAAGCAGGCAGGGGGCAGAACCTGCCCCCACCACAAAAACCAGTGTTCTCCTCGAGGCTTTCGATGAATCCAAAAGAGCCCACCGCCATGTCTACAGAGACACTTTCAGTCCCCAGTAGAAACAGGACAGTGACCAGACACTGTACTCAGATTCAGAGAATAGCACAATGACACCAGCAGAGGCACAGCTCCCCAGAGGGGTCTACCCCTCCCTCCCCTTCCTCCCTCCCTCCCCTGCTTCCTCCTTCCCTCCCTCCTTCTATCTGGCTGTCTCTGTCTCTCTCTCACACTCACACCCCATACTCTGTGCAGTCAGGAAGACAGGTTCTGACAACAGGAAGTCAGGGGGTACATCCTGAGGTCCCCAAGGGCTTCCTGGCATTGACCCTGGTGACAGAGGCAACGCAGTTTGGGGGTGGGGGCGGCACACAAGGTAGACTGGCACACAAGGAACACACCCCATTGGCAGAATAATAATTATTATAATAACAATATCATACATCCAGGACAAACCCAGCTGCCCCAAGCCAACTGCAAAATCCAAAAGTCCAGTAGCATCTCTGTGGGTAGAGGGAGGAGCTGCCTGCCTGCCTGCACCCCCAGGCCTTACTCATACCAGCTCCCTGAGGAAGAGCCGGCCCCTCCTCCTACTCCCTGCTGAGGCCTGGCACATGGTGGGGAGGCTGGCACTGCCAACGCCACCCCTCCATGTTGGGCACACCTGCACTGGGGGCTAGGCCCACTTCCCTCTGGTGGCCTGGCAGCAAGGGATGGACGAGCAAGCCTGTAAGGGACCAAGTGGTGGCAGCTGTGGAGTGTCACTCCTCTGAATCCCCTCTCCATCCCCTCCTAGCTCTTCCTGCGGGCCTGCCCGTGGCAGGAAGGGGCCAGGGACACTCATGGCACAGACAGGGCATGCAGAGCGGGCCCATGGCATGCTTGGCCCGCCAGGTGCCATGCAGCCAGCCTGGACGGTTGGGCAGCTGTCAGAGGGCCGAGTGCGCAGTGGAGTCTGAGGGGCTCCCCTTGGGCTGGGCCGCTGATTCAGTCTGTGGTGGGGCCTCCTGGGAGTTGGGTCCTTGGGCAGGCAGCTGCAGAAATTCTGGAAGCACCAGGTCCTCTTTGCGCAGAAGGCCCCTCTGGTCATGGGCTCCACTGCTCTGCACCCGGTTCAGCAGCTCCACCAGGCCTGGGGATGGCCGCAGAGTCAAGGGGCCCATGGGTGCAGACCCACCTATGCTAGCCCACCACAGTCCTGCCGCCCTTACTATGGCCACAGCCTCCCTGACCCCAGCACCAATGCCCACATCCCGCCCCCTGTCCCAGCCTTTCTGATCCCTCAACCCCAGTGGACCCTGTTCCAGCCCCAGTGACATCCAGGCCCCTGCCGCAGCTCAAGGCTCTCTAAGGCCACCCACCCTCAACGGTCCCCAACCCTTCTGGTCCCTAGCCACCATCATCCCCAATGTACCTTCAATGTCACAGGTCTGCCGCTTCCCAGTGATACTACTGGGTGCCTGGGCCAGAGAGTTCAGGGACAGTGGAGAGGGGTGGGCGGCCTTGTCCTGGATTGTAGGCGGGCCGCCCTGCGAGAACGTGGGGTTAGATCCACAACCGGGAGGGGAGGCTGGTGGGCAAAAGAGGGCGCCCAGTCCCTCGCTCACCTGGCTGCGGCAGGGGGATATGTCGCCAGCTTCAGTGATCTTCACACCTGCGGCAGAGAGGGCCACCGTTCCTGTCTGCCTCTCGCCTGGACCCCCTTCCTCTTGGGCCAGAGCTGTCCCTTACAAGCCCCTGGGCCAACGTCCCTTACCTGGGAGAGTGTCCAAAACCAATCTCTCGGCCGCCACCGAACTCACTAGCTTCCTCAGATCTAGCGGCTGCTTCTCGCCTGGCTGAGGGGACAGGTCAGCAGCCCGCGGGACAGGCAGCCCGCCCCGCTCCGCCCCTGCCCCTCGGCCACACGGCTCACCCGACGCAGCGCCACCTGTTGCGGGCTCAGGCCGTGCTTCGCCAGGATGGGCTGCAGCGCCTCCTGCAGCCGCTTGGTGGGCTTGGCGGAGATCCGCACCACGCGCTCCAGTGCCGCCAACTCGAGCCTGCGCGGGACCCTGGCGCTGCGGAAGGTCGGAGAGCCCGCCGCGCCTCTCCCCCAACCCACCTGGGACTGGCCGGAGAGAGGGTGGAGCCTGAACTGGGGAGGTGGGACCTCTTGGGGGTGGAGCCTTAGCTTGGAGGGGGCGGTTAGCACCAGGGGCAGGACTTGGAGGGAGAATAGCAGCTAGAACTGGGACCCAAGCGAGTGCTGGGACCCCCGGACCCTAGACTGGAGCGACAGACACTTACTCGAAAATGATTCTGTTCTCCAGCCGCACTTCCTGGTCCGCCAGCACGGTGCAGTCCTGATCCAGGACTAGGGCCTTCTGCAGGAGCCAGGCAGGGTCTCAAAATTCCTTCTTCCCTCCTCCCCCATCCCCGGGGTCTGAGGGAACAATCATCACTTCCTCCCAGGGCCTCCAATGAGGCTCCCTAAGGGCCAGAGGGAAGGGCCGGTGGTCGGGTGAGCCATAGAGATGCCGACAGAGTACGAGACCAAGCTGGATCAGAGCCTAGTGGCAAGAATGCTGGACAGACTTGGAAAAGGAACAGAGTTATGAGAAACATGGAGGTGGGGTGGGCACGAAATGGTAATGGGGCTGCTTGGTTAAGGGGCAGGTTTAAGTCCTGGATCGTGGGGCCACCTCTTCCTGAGCCAGGTCAGGATCTGCCTCCTGGAGAGCTGCCCCTTGTCCCTCAGGCGTGGGAAAACCAACTGGACCAGCTGGACTCATTTCCTCCCTCGCCACCTACCTTTGGTCAGCCACCCAGGCCTTGTCTCTTTTTTTTACACTTGTCCACTTCTCTCCATTCCCACCTACTAAGGACACTTCTTGTCTCCTCACTGCAAAAAGGGCTCTTCCCCGCAAGACAGCTGTGAGGCCAGAAGGATGCGAAGTATCTGGCACAGCGCCTGGCACACAGTAGGTACATAAAAGTAGCTGTAGTAATTACCACCCCTGGAGGCCCTGCTGCCTGCACCAGCCCAGGGCTGGGAGGCAGCCTCTCCCAGGCAATAGGCCTGTGCTGTGCTGCAGGGACAGGTGGAGTGTGGGTGATAAAGTTATATTTAGCAGACATGAAAACCCATCAGGGCTGCAGAGGCTGCCTGGGTGGCCCAAGAAAGTGGGCAGAGCTTCTCTTACTGTGGCCCTCATACTCCCATGCTCCAGGCCCCTGAACCTGCCTTGCACTTCTTACCCACCTGTGCCTGGAATGTCCTCCCCCCACAGCTCTGCCAGGCAAACGTGTCCTCATCCTCATCAACGGCCACCTCTTCCATGAAGCCTCCTGGGACCAACCAGAAATGGCTTCCTTGACCCAGAAACTCTCTGGAGCTTCAACTCCTCCTCCTGATCGCATCCAGCCTGGCTCACCTTCAGCCTTTGGACCTGGAGAACAGAACTCAGCCTGCCTCCCTCTGTCCCCACCTGGCAGGGGCTTAGGACTGTTTACTGGGGGAATGAAATCCTGACAGGTCTCCCTGGGATGCAGCATCCTTCCTTTAGATTTCCCCTTATTGGATGGTTTAGTTTAAGTGAATTTTGCCCTAGCCTCCTCTTTAAAGCTATGCTAGTTTGTACCTAAAGGCACGTTTTTTATAGGTTGGGTGCAGTTGGGTGCCCCTGGTGGCAGAGGAAGTAAGGGATCCCCAAATGGCCATTTCAGGGATGGGCAGTCTGAACTCTGGGAGTGACAGGGAAAAACTCAGCTCCCCCAGTGGTTTTCCCCTACTCTTCCTCCCAGAGACTATCACAGTGAGGATGACGGATGAAGCTGGAAACCAGGATGGGAATGGGGTGGGGACAGGATTTTCATGGGATGAGAGTGGATATCTGAGTTTGAGTGAGGAGTTGGTGCTCGGTTGATTTGGAGTTGGGCATGGGGCAGGGGGGCTGTGGTGGGGGCTGGAGTTAGGAAGGGGGTGGGGATAGGGGATGGGGTTGGAATTAGAAGTGGAATTGGTGTTGGGGTCATGGCTGAGCAGACAGGAATGGGGGTGGGTTCAGGATCAGGAAGGGAGTTAGAGTTGGGGAACAGGCCAGGTTCGTACCTGCTCATTGCCCACCAGGTAGACCTTGATGTCAGGTAGAGAGAGGCCTCGTTTCTCACAGATGCCTGCCAGCATGTCACGGATGGTGAGGCCAGGTCGGGCCAGGGCCAAGGAGGCTGTGCCATCAGGCAGGTACACGCAGCAATACTTCCCTGGTCGGCTTTCACTCTCACCTTCTGAGCTCCCAAGGCTCTTCCGGTGGCTCTGATTCAGAGCAGGTGTCAAGGGAGGTGATGTGTACACATGCAAGGACACACAGACAGGTACACAGACACATAAGCTCACTGGGGCACACACAGGCATACACATGCCCAAGGGCACACTTGTAGGCAGGCAGGATACATCCTCCTATAGGAATACATGTACGCTCACCCAAGAGTATGGGCACCCAGAGACAGATCCACCCACTGACTGCTACACACGTGCTGTACACACCTGGGCACCCACACGTGCACACACATTGGCTGAAGAGGATGTGCACCCATAACATTCATGGGGCCCAATGTGGTGAGGACAGGAAGAAAGTGAGGAGGCTGAGTGGTTGGCCATGTGGATCAAGTGGAGGATGAAGTGGGGCCGGTGACTTGGAATGAGGGTGGCCATGCAAAGGGGCCTGAGTAGTGGCCCGAGCCCACACCTCATCTCCCCCAGCAGTGGGCTCACCTCAGATTTGCTGCTGACAAAGGCAAGAAAGCCGAGGTCCAGACTGGCAGAGGAGTTGAGGGACCCCTGGGACTCTCGGCGCAAGGCTGAGTTTGACGCGTCGCCCCCTAGTTCTAGGGGAGAGGGAGGATGAGCAGGACAGCCCCTCCCCCAACCCCTCTGCTGAGGCCTCTCCCCAGCCAGGCGGACCCTGTTGGAGCCCTTTTACAGGGGTCTAACATGGTTTGGGTTCCTGGAAGCCTCACTGCTGAGGGGGGCTTCCCAAACTTCTGGGGTCTAGCGTGGGAACCGAACCACCAGGGGAACACGGGGGTCACACGGACCTGCATTTCGATTTTCACAGTCTTAGAGACTGCGGGACCAGTAGGAGGAAGGGGGGGGTCTCCAGGCTTGCCCAGACTCCCGACCCCGCTTATCTCTGCGGCCCGCTCCTGCCCTCACCCCTGCGGAAGGACATGCGGAGCGGGCGGCCCCCAGGGCCCTCAGCAGGAGGCAGCTGCCCCAACTCCTCCACGCCCAGCGGCAGCGACTTTCCGGGCTTCAGCTTCGGCTTCTGCAAGATACAGGGAAGCCACTGGCACTGGGCCGGGCCCCACCCGCAGGCAGACCGTGGGCACACCCTCGCAGATCTGCACCCGGCCGCCTGCCCCCACAGGCCGTCGCCCGCACCTTTCTCGTGGCGTCGGGGCTGCCAAGGCGCGAGGAGCCAGGTTCCCGCAGGGGGCGACCCTCGGCCTCCGCAAGGAGGCACTCGCGGTACAGCGGGGATTTGACGAAGCGTGCGTAGCTGTCGAACTTCATCAAGTTGAAGATCTGCGGAGCCGGTGCCGGGACGGTGAGCTGGAGAGGGCGCTCTGCGAGCCGCCAGAGTCCCAGACCCGGCCCCGGGGCTTGGCGGCGTCCGCAACCTAGGGAGCGAGCCCCTAGCCCTTCCTTGCTCCAGGTCCCGCCCCTAGCCCCTCCTTCACTGTCTCCTCTTGTCTTACCTCTGACCCGCGCCCTGCCCAACGTTTAGCTGGGTCTCAGCATCCAGGTGCTCTCTTCCCCACCCCATCCCCCCCATCTCTGCCGCTCAGGCTCCGTCGCTGGATCTGGCCCTGCCTCTGCCCCACCGAGCTCCCTTACAAGGCGCCGCCCCTTATCCCAGGCCGCGCCTCCGGGACCGCTCACCTGAAGCTGCTGTGCCCGGAACATGTCCGGTCGGGGCTCCGCCAGCACCTCCTCACCGAGCCAGGCCTGCCTGTCGATGTTCACAGGGCTCAGTGCCTGGCTGGACAGGAACTCCTGGTAGATGTTGCGGGCCTCCTGAGCTAACTGGGGCAGGACGGACAGGAGAAGGTCAGGGGCATGGCTCAGGCTCTGGTCTCATCTCGCCGCCTCAGTTCCCCCTTCTCCCCACCTGCTGGGTGTCGCTGGCCGGGATCTGCTGGAAGCGCTCACAGGCCTTCCAGAAAGTCACGTTCTCAGCACTGAACTCCTTCTTCAGGAACTCCTGGGGGTGGGGAGAAGGAGGCACAGACAGAGAGGTGAGACACAGAGACCCAGTCAGGGGATGTGGGCCAAGAGATTGGTTTAGAGAGAGGGCCAAGAGGCCAAGCCAGACAGATAGGGTCAGACAGACAGATGGGATGAGATCCGGAGGCACAGAGAGAAAATAAGAGGCAGAGAGAAGGAAACTTCCCAGCTGGGAGAAGAGTAAGAGAGTGCCAAAGAAAGGCCAGATGAGGCAGCTGACACAGGAGTCCCACTCTGGCCAGCCTGAAACTCCATCCATGCACTCTCCCATGCCCCCCACCCTTCCCCCCATGGTGGTCACTGCCATCCGCCCTCCCTATCCCACCCCAGGGCTTACAGTGAAGTAAGCCAGGCCCAGCGGGTCCTGCAGCAGCCGCTCGAAGGACAGGCCCCAGCTGGCCACAGGCTGCTCCTCGGTGGGGAAGGGGCTGCTGGGGCCACTGGGAAGGCTGTGGATGCTGAGGGAGCTGCCTCGGCCCTCGCCCTGGCCCTGGGGTCCCGCCGTGCTGCTCAGCTCTGCAGGGGGATGGACAAGTGCAGCTGAGCCTTGCAGCCTTCCCCAGCCCCTGGCCCAATCCCATCTCAGGTACTTTTCCTGGAAAGACAGCAAATGGCAGGGGTATCCCCACGCTGTTTCCACATACACCCCCCTCAGCCCCCACCCCCCCCAGCCAGGCTTCCTCCACATACTCTGTCACTTACCTCCATCTGAGACAGCCAGAACCTACAAGAAACCCGAGGTAGAAAGTCAGAGTTAGAGCCCAGGGTGGATTCTCAAGGGATAGTTCTTGGCCCAGCCCCCAGGACTGGAGCTGTGTTCTTCTCTGCCTGGAGGGCCACACTGGGCATTTTCAGCCAGGTCACTGCTTGCTCAGGGTTTTGCTCAGGCTGCCTCTGGCTCCCCTTCCATCATGTGCCAACCACTGTGTGCGCTGGGACTTATACCAGGTACACCCCAGTCACCCCTGTTGACCCCCAGCACCCACTGGGTGAGCCTGGGTGTAGAGCATGGTGGGTAGGAACACAAACTTTTAATCTTGTCTCTGCCACTTACTAGTTGTATGACTTTGGGCAAGTAACTTGTTTGCCTCCATCTGTAAGTGAGGGATGATGATAACAATAGTTAACTTACTTCCTGGGCCTGCTGTGAGGATCAAATCAGTTTAATATATTTCCAGCATCTAGAATAGTGGCCAACACGTGGCAGGTGTTATATCCATGTTTGCTGTTGTCTTTGAGGAAGGAGAGGTGTCTCTGTAACTGATGGTCTCCTTATTGCAACTGCCTCCTCTTGGAAACACCCCACCATGGGCAGGGCACAGGATGCTATTTTATAGTAGAGAGCAGTGGTTCTCAAACTTTAGTGTGCATTAGAATGATGGCGGGGGGAGCCTCCAGAGATTCAGGTTCAGGAGAGCCTAAGACTCTCCATTTCTGACGAGATCCCAAGCACTGATGCTGCTGGTTACGGACTACCCTGTGAGTAGCTGTAGAGGCCAATCCCTTCCTCTGCGCATCCCCCCTTCTCCCACATGCACAACTCTGACTTCTCTGGGAATCCAAACCATAAGTGAAACAGAAAAACCCTCCTTTCAAAATGACTCTTGCAGTGGTTTCCCTCGGTCTTCCTACCTTCCTAGAAAATCCTCCAGCTTCCTCATCATCTATACATGCAAGGTGGCCTCTACCCATCTCTGACTCTGTTCTGGGCCCTTTCTCCGTCCCACATCTCCCCAGCTTCAAACACACATAGCCAACTTCCTGCTGACATCTCCACCCAAATGCCCCACAAGCCCTTCCAACTCAGCCAGTCCCAAATGGAAGCCACCTCTGCCACCACCAAAGCAGGGCACGGAACCAGCTTCTCTGAATCTGGTTTTCCTCCCATCACCTGGGCTCCTAACACCAGGGCTTGTCTGATCCCCAGTTCCTTCCTCCCTCTCACCTCCTACACCTTCACTAGGTCCTGTCACAGGGGCTTCTGCCACCTGTCCCTTCGTTCCATCCCTACTGGAAACAAGTCTGCAAACATCTCCTCCCCAGGAAGCCTCTCCCTGCCCTCCCGGCTGGAATCTCCCTCTCTGTTCCCCAACCTGGGAACACCTGGGTCACACATCTGTGGGCCAGAGCTGGCCTGCAAATAAGTAGGACATTATTAATATCAGAATGTTTTTGGTTTTTTTTAACTTTAAAGGGGTTTCCCACATTTGAAAGTCAGGAGTTTTACATGAAACCCCAGCTTTCTGCCCCAGCTACCTTGAGCTTCTTCCCAGCACGGCAACCTTGGCTGGCCCTGAGCAGCAACCGCTTTCCCTAGAAGGGGTTCGCACTCTCCTCAGAGGTCTCTGGGGCCAGTTTGATGCATTTATGTTATTTATGGAGGCAGGCCCCAGACTACCTGAGTTCACATTTGTTCTGTGTGACCTTGGGCAGAGTACTTTACCTCTCTGTGCCTTAGTTCCTCCCTCTATACAGATGGGGAAAATAATGGTCAGGACTTCAAAGGCTTGCTGTGATTAAATAAGTTAAATATACATAGAAAGAGAACTCAGAACACTGTCCGGCATGTGGTAAATATTCAAGGAACATTACTATTATTGTTGTCGCATTAGTATTGGTGTCTGGCCCTGCTTCAGCTTTCAGTTTTGCCAAGCCCTGCGGTAGAGGCATCGGGTCTGTCAGACACGGGTTCAAATCCTAGCCCTGTCCTTTTCTAGTTTTACATCCTTGGGCCCCTCCCTGAGCCTGTCTCCAAGCTGGAGCACGGGGATAAGACATTAAGGAGGAGGAGGGAAAGCTTGTGCAGAGGGAGGCTGGACGTGGAACCAGCCTGCACGCCCTCCCCTGGCTGCCCCAGCCTTTGCCCTGCTGCCTCTGCACTCGCCCATCTGACAGCTTCATGGGAATTCTCTCCTGGGGCTGCAGGACAAAGTCTCAACTCCTGGGGTGTGTGAAGGGGACAAGTTGAAGCCCAAGGTCCCTTCCAGCTGTTCTTTCCCTTTCCTGGTAGCTGCCCTCATGCCTGCACCTGCCTGTCCCACATTCTTCCTCCCCAGGCTGCTCTGTGGCTGTTCCCAGCCTTGGTTACCGCCCTCTGTCCGGGTCTCCGGGAACCATCCTGACTTTCCCCTCCCACTCAGCGGTGGCCACCTGGCCCTCCCTCCTCCTGCACGCAGCACACTCCGGCCTCTCCCTGGCCCGCCCTCCAACCCAGGACTCAGCCTCTCCCTTGCTCAGGGCTCTCCACTGCACTTTTCCGTGTGTCGGGGGGTGGGGCACGGTGCTCAGGGCTCTCCGCTGTACTTTTCCGTGTGTCGGGGGGTGGGGCACGGGATGCTCGCGGGCAGCCCAGGACCCCAGGGAAGGCAGAGGGGCCTGGGCTTGGCTTCACTCCTATTTCGTTTGGTTCTTTACATCATGTTGAATGGATTGTGTCTTTACGTGGGGCTGGCTCCCAGGCCCTCTTCTGGCCCCACTCCTCACTCTGGGAGGCAGAGCAGTTGCTGGGTTACTGCTGAAGCTCTGCCTGAGCCTGACTAATGAACCCCTTCAGCCTCCCCCCTTGCCCTCCCCCTCACCTCCACCCTACACTTCATCAAACTTCTATTTTCCCCACACCCCTTCACACTCCTGCTTCCTGCTTTACTGTTTCCTCTGCCTGGTATCTGCTCCTGCACCCCCCGCCCTACAGCTCTCCAGTCTCTGCCTGTTGACATCAGTCTTCCCTAAACACCAGTTGCCCCGAATCCCCCTGTGCCCACCACACTGCTGCCCACCTATTTGTGGGCCTCTCCCCTACCAGCTTGTAGCTCCTGGAGGGCAGACCTATACCGTAGGAGGGAATCAGCCTGAACGCCCTCCTCAAGGAGCACCCTCTTTGCCCAAGTGCTCCCAAGCAGCCACAAGGGCCCAAGTTGCCCTCCCCTGCCCTCACAGGAGGCGCTGGCACCCCCTTTGCCAGGGATGCTCTGACTCCGAACGCCCCATGCAGTTCTTCTTGGGCCCCTCTTGCCCCACTAGATATTAATAACCCATATAGCTGGGTCTGAGAGAGGACGGAGATCCAGAGGTGGCAGGGAGCGGGTATGGGGTCCAATTCCAGATTGACCATTCTGAGGCGTGTAACTTCACTTCTCTGGGCCTCAGTTTCCCCCTGGGTAGCATAGGGCTCAGCATTCCCAAGCTCCTGGAGCTGCCAGGAAGGGTGAGTCAGCGAGGCCTCATTTGTGAATGTGGCAGGCGTGCAGCAGGGAGAGTGGCATGCTGCTGCCGCCGCTGCCTGGGGCTCTGATCTGCCCAGGCTCCTGGGTCTGGGGAAGTTGTGCTGAGCAGGGCTGGCCTTGCCCCACCCTGGCTTGCCTGAGGAGAAGTGGTGAGTGAATGGGAGAAAAGGGGAAGAAAGGATGAGGAAGGGTGTGGTGGCCAAGCGGCAACCCCAACCCATGGTCTGGCCTCAGTTTGCCAAACATTTTTCCTTGGAAATGGGCCCTGGGGGAGCTGCTGGTATCTGAGAATACAAAGATGAGGGTGACCCGACATTTCCTGAGCTCTCCGACAGAGAGAGAGCATGGATGGCACACATCCATGTCACACATCCATGTCCTCCCTCCATCCTTATCCTGGGTGGCAGGTATTATTATGCCCATTTTACAGATATGGAAACCTTGGCCCAAAGAAATCACACAGCTGGGAAGTGCCTGAGCTGAAATTAGGGCCCAAGTGTGCCTGACTCTGGAAACCTAAGGTCTCCCCTCCACTGAGCTGCCTTCCTGGGTGAACAGGAGACGTACCGGGGAGCTGGGAGGCCCAGGGCCTCAGCCCTTGGGGCATAGATGGGCAAGGTCGATTGGGGTAAAGGGCCCAGGGGCTCCTGGATGAATTCTGCCCCCTGGAGGGGTGACTTCGAAGGGAGGGCTGATTTACTGAGCATCTTCTGGGCTTGGTCCTCTATATCATCATCTTATTTCATCCTGGCTCGGGGTGACTGAGGCCCAGAGATCCTCTCTGGGTAGACCCACTGAGAACCCTGGCTGCCTGGCTCTTCAGCCTGAGTCAGCTTTGTGGCCCTGAGCTGGACTCCAGGAATGTAGGCCAAGGTACAGTGGGCTCTGCCTTGCAGGTCTCCCTGTGCAGGAAGACTAACTGGGCACCCTGAGAGTGACAGGATGCAATAACTGCTCCTCTCCAGGCTTTAGGCTCGCCAGCCCTTGGGCCTTGTCCCTGTACACACATCCTGTTTCCCTGCATGTAGGCCTTTCCCCATGCTGTTCCCTCCTCCAGCTGTCGCATCCTTTCAGGACATCTTCCACACCAACAATGCACGAAGTGAGTGGAGAAGTTTGTTCTTCCTCCCGATCCTCCTCAAGCTTTCTCTATTCCTGACCTACCACTCTCACCCAAACCTTAATTTTATTCTGGTATTTGCGCTCGTGCCTTTTGTGCCTTGCCAGACCGGGAGCTGTTTGAGGGCAGGGCCTAGGGCGATGGGCCTTGGTCTTGATGCCTGGGACAGGGCCAGCACCGAGCAGGCCCTAAGGAGGGATTGTTGAATGAATGCATGAGTGAACAAATGAAGTGGCAGGTGGGACTGTGTGAAGGCATCTCTGGGAGGGAGGATGGGAGCCATCTGTAAGTGACAGGTTTCATTGCAACCCCCTGACAAGCTGAGTGGCAGAAAGACGAGGCTGACAAATGAAGTTGCCTCAGCAGGGAATGACGGTGGTGGTGGGTGGGGTTGGTGGCAGGAGGAGGTGGGGGAGGATGGAGCCAGGCAGTTCTGGGAGGTGGAGGAGACCTGGCATCGAGTCAGATTGGCCTGGTTCAAATGCGGGTCCCTCTCTTGCCAGCTGCCCTCAGCACGTCATGTACTCCTTTGAACCTCCCTCAGGAGGCTGACAGCTGGCCTACACCTATGCACATCCGATGCTGGTCTGTCCCTCCCTGTCTCAGCTGAGCGTGGCCTCAGAAGGCTGCCCGATGGCCAGCAAGTGGCCAATCTGTGACCCTCGGGATTCCAAGAGGTGGCACAGAGTTCAGAATGGGCCTGGAAAGGGCAAAGATAAACCTGTGTGTGAAAGTCGCTGAGAAAAGCCAGGGTGTCCGTGGGCTTGCAGGGCTGGGTGTAGAGCTTGGGGGCCTTCCCTGCTCTGAATGACTCTTGAGTAGAGTAGCTATAGGTTGACGTGGGATGGGCAGAGGCTGGGTCTGTCTCTGGGCCCCCTCAGCTGCCCTGCAGTTCTGGGCACTGCCCAGAAGCAGCAACCCAGTTGCCCTCTGGGGTGGGCGTGGGAGTGGGCGTGTTCCTCCTTGGCCTGGATGCCCTGGGAGGGGTGAGCCAAGCATCATGCCTCCAGGGAGTGCGAAGCCCATGGATGCTCGAACTTCCAAAGTTACTTTGATGGTAGAGATAGTGAGGTGGGGGACACGGCCAGCTTGGAGGAATTTGCCTCTCTCCTGCCCAATAAAGAGATGCTGGAGGAAGAGGTATGGAGACAGGTCCTGGGAATTAGAAGGAGGAGTAAGGGTGGGGAGTGGCTCAGCTTCTTGGTGAGGCAGGGGATCCTTGAAAAGGGGCTGAGAATGAAGGGGGGCATTGGGCTGACATTTATGGAACCCCCACAGTGGGTCAGGGGGCTTATATTCATTATTCCACTTAATCGCCTCAGCAAGCCTTTGAAATCCGTTTCAAACCCCTCCTTTTATAGATGAAGAAACTGAGGGTCAGAGAGGACCCTCTAGTGAGGGACAACAGAGCTGAGATTAGAACCCAGGTCTCTCTGGAGCCATTGGCTTTGTCCCACAGTACTAGGCTGGGGCTGGGTAGGTGACTAGGACACTGGACTTTCCGGAGTTTTTAGGAGGGGCTGGGACTCTGCCAAGTGGGCTGGTGTCCTAGGGAGAGAAGAGAAGCCCGACACAGCCAGTTCCATCTGCTGAAGCGGGTCTCTTCAAGGGCAGCTCTCACCTTGATGCCAAGAAGCCAGGGAGAGGATTTAGCAGCAGCCAGGGGCACCCTAGTGCTCAGCTCCCCCCACCCGTCCTAGTAGCCCAGGAATAGAACAGACAGAAGCTGTGCCAACAGGGCCTGACCCTGCTGACCCATCCCAGGCTACCCAAGGACTGCTAGTTCTGGCAGGAAACCTCTGGAGTAGGTCTAGGTGGAGGGCAGTGACCCATTAAGGGCTGCCCCTTACCTGAACTTGGGCATCAGGACACTGGGTGAGGGAGGGGGCTGAGGTTAAGTGAGGTATGGGGGCTTGGGTCCCCGTAGGGGTATACAGGGGGCAAAGGGCATGCCGGGACTCCATGCTACCCTAGGATGCAGGCAGCCCCAGATGGTGCCAAAGTAGTAGGTAAGAGAGCAGTGGGGACTGGGCCAGAAGCATATGCCTGCTCTCCTCTGGCCTCCTCACCGGTGTGGCCCCAGCTCCCCATTAGAACCATCTGGAAGGTCCTGGGATGAGGGTGCCAGGTTCTACCACCTGCTGCTGCCTCTCCCCAACTTCTCCCGCCCGCTGGCAGCATGCAGGCTCTAGCCCAGCCCTGCCGGGTGTGCCTGTTGGGCTCCACCCTGGGTGTGCCCACCCCCTCCCTGTGGGTCTGGCCTGGAGCCCGCACTCACCATGCGTCCGTTGGGGACGCCCAGGTGCTTGGGCTTCCCTGGCATGCCGCTGCTGTTCACGGGTCCCCGCTGCGGGGGGCGCCCACCATGGGGACTGTGGGCAGCTCTGGCCAGAGCCTGCACAGCGAAGGGCAGGCAGCAGAGAGAGAGCCCAGCTCCGCTCCTGCGGGCCCTCACATCCTGAAACACCAGCTCACTACCTCTTTTCTCTTCCACAGGAAGTGTCTCTATAGAAACCGAACCACAGAAAGAAACAAGGTCTAAGAGAGCGAATGCTTCTTCCTACACACACACACACACACTCACACACACACACACACGTGTGCGTGCGCACGCGCACACACACATTCACACGCACATACACATGCCGCCAATGCACCCTTGGCAGTGCCCCATGCAGACACCAACACACAGCAGAGGCCTCTGTGCGCCCAACAAGGAGTCCAGCCTGGTCTGGCCCAGCCTGGGGAGTTCCAAGGGCACATCTGGGAACACAGAAGTACACATTCACACACCTAGGCAACTTCATACACCCTGCAGGGGCTACCAGAGACACAGGGACGTGTACTGTGATCTGAGTGTCCACTTGTGTACTTTACTCAGCACATACCTATCCCACACCTGCTGTGTGCTGGGCCTGTGCACACTCAGCACCCCTCCCCCTGGCAGTTGTGCACGTGCAGTTACTACCTCTGTCCTGAGACATCTCCAGGCTGTCCTTTGCAGGCCTGTTCCTGGGTGTGGACAAACAGATACATTGCATGCATGGTCATACACACACAGACCCTTCAGGTGTACAGGTTAGAAACACACAGGTTCTCCCTCGTCAGGAACACCTGAGCGTTCGGTCATATGTATGCAGAGCCCTTCGGACATGTGCATGTGACAGGCACACCTGCCTGTCACATATGAACACAGGCACATATGAACTCAGACACCCCAGTGACATGTGCAACCAAGTATGCACACGCTCGCCCACCTGGGCAGGGAACAGATCAGGCGCATCTGTGCCCAAAGACACGTGTGCGTTTATAGTCATTCACATAAAAGACCCACCTTGGTGTAGTACTGTCGACTGAAGAGGGACACCCTGCTTCCTCAGCCTGGCCCAGTCCCAGATGAACTCAGGCTTTTTAGAGTCCTCAGTTGGCCTCTTTCTTACATGTGCATGTACTCACTATGGGACTTGTATTTTACCTAAGTATGAGCTTACTTAGAGCCCTCAAGTCACCCACCACTCCAGTTTGGACCCCTCTTTCTACAAGGATAAGGTGACACCCCTCTTCCATATTCTACCCTGTACTCCACTGTCCCCTTCTAGGGCCATGACCCGAAACCTTCGGAGGCGGAAACTGAGTGATTCTTCACCACAAATTCATGTCCTAGTCCTCCTGGGCACACAGCTAAACTTTAATTTCCCAGGCTGTCTCACAGTCAGGTGTGGTCATGTGCTAACTAGTTCCCGCCAACTGAATGTGAGTGGAGTGATGTGTGCCAAGGCTTTTCAGCCCTATGTGTCCTCCACATTCTCTCCTTCCCCTTTAGCTGACTGGATACAGAAGATGATGAAGCCATAAGGGCTTGTGGAGCCACAAAAAGGAAGGATCCTAGGTCTCCACATTAGTGTAAGAAGGCAAGCCACCCATCAACCAGGAACACCAGCTTTGGACTGTTAAGGGAGAGAGAAATCAACTTCTAGCTGTTTTACACATTAGGGTCTATTTGTTATAGCAGTTAGCATTATCCTAGTTAATATACCTCTTCACCCAGTCCTAACTCACTTCTTTCCAGACACCTTGCTCCAGACCACCCAGACAGAGGGATTCAATAAAGTCAGACTTGGTGTGTGTATTGGGAGTTGCATTTGGGCCTGGAGCATTGCCAATGGTGGTCTTAATAAGGTGCATGACAGTGTCAATATACCTGTGATGGGGGTTGGCAGGGTGTGTGCTGTGAGTGGAGACCACCTGCCTGGCTGCTGTGCCATGGATCTGGGCCTAGCCTTGTAGGGGGTTTTAAAGTTTACAAGGTCTCCCCCCTAACATGACCTTTAGACCAAACATTCATTCTTTCACCAATTACTTATTAATCAACTTCTATGTGCCAAGCACTTTTCAAGATGCTGGGGATTAAGTAGTGACTATAGCTGATAAAAATCTGAGCCCTCATGGAGGTCTAGTGGAATGCACACATCCTTGTTTGCACAGATATAGATAATCTCTGAAATATACATATATATATATATCGCTAATTTTAAAAAGATGCCTCAGCACTTAATCCTGAAGAAGTTCATTCATTCAACAGGACAACTTCTTAAAGGAGCAGGAAACCAACTGTCCCACCCTGTGATCTATAACAGGGGTCATTAATTCAAGTGTCTAGAAGGGCCAGGCAGGTGCTGTAAATTAGTGGCCAGAGTGGAGACTAGCTTAGAAAAGTAAGGCATTTTTAGCAGGGCAGCCCCATGATCCTAGTGTGGTTGGGTCTTCCAATTTTTCCTGAGAAGCTGGAAATTTAGATTTTTAATGTGAATTTGTCTCCTGATTTAAAATATCGGTAGTTAAGTCATTTATTGAAATAGCATCAGCAAGAGCTCTATTTGGCTGTGGGCCACCAGTTTTCCACCTTTGCTCCACGGCCAGCTTTCCTGGACCTTTCCTGGACGCTTCCTGCTACGCCAGGCAGGCACTACAATCGTTTGGATACGAATGGGTGCCAGCTATCACTGGGACGGGATTCGGGTCTGCTCCTCCTGCTGAAACCCAACTGGGCCTGAGGAACTGGGAATACTGGACGCCATCAAGTAAGGGAATTCTGTTTCCTAAGGCGTGGAGCCAGAAACGGCTAAAAAGTCTCGCCCTAGTGAGTTCTAGGCGGCGCGGGAGTTGGAATTCTGGTCTCCGCCTTCAATTTAGAACTCCCTTCTGCTTGGACTGGGAAAGGTTACTCCAGGGACGCCACCAGTGGCCAGAGGCCAAGAGCGTTCTAGGTTTCATCTTCCCAGCCCGCGCGAGCGGCCCATGAAAACTACAAGTTCCAGCATGCCCCACTTCACAGACGACCCTCGCCCTGCCCGCCGACACAAATCATCCCTCTGCTCCCCGTTGGCCCACAAGCCGAACGTGCTGTTCCATGATTGGTTGCTGCTCTTGTCGCTCATAAGAACCCATTGCTAAGGCTGGCTGACAGGTGCCTCGCAGCCGCCAAGGCACTCGACCAGGATGGGAGGCTGCACAGTAAATACAGCCGCCGTCTCCACGGCAGCGAGGCTTTGCTTTTGCTCGCAGTTCCCAGGTGACACTAGGGTTGGAGGGCTTCCGGCCGGAGGCTATTAGATGGAACACCCGGAAGGCGGAAATCCTAAGACGGAAGTGGTCGAGAGGAACGGAGAATGGCGGCGGCGGCGGCGGCAGGCTGGGTTTGGCGCTGGGGCTGGGGCCGGCGATGCCCGGGGAGGCCTGGGCTTCCCGGCCCCGGCCCTGGCCCCACTACACTTCTACTTTTTCTCCTGTTTCCGGGGCCGGTGGCTGCCGACATAACTGACGGCAACAGTGAACACCTCAAACGGGAGCATTCGCTCATCAAGCCCTACCACGGTGAGGCCTGGGGCGGGAATGAGTTCAGGGTGAGGGCGAGGCTGGATGGGGTTGGGGAAGGGGTGCCCTTTATTCTGGTCAGAGCAGTTCTGTGGGTTCCCTGCCTCTGGCAAAGCGAGTCCTGGCCTGGCCTTTTACGCACCTGTCTGTGCCCGTGTCTCTGCCCACAGGGGTCGGTTCCAGCTCCACGCTCCTCTGGGACTTCCAAGGCAGCACAATGCTCACGAGCCAGTACGTGCGTCTGACCCCTGACGAGCGCAGCAAAGAGGGCTCTATCTGGAACCACCTGGTGAGTGGTTCCCAAGAGGCTAGGCAGAGCATTAAGTAAGCCACTGCAGTCAGCAGCCTAGACCTGGGCTTAGTTTGAAGGCCGCCCTTCCCTCCTCCGCCCCCTTCCCCATCTTGGTCACACCCGCCAGTAATAACAGGTAATGACAATTGAAGTAACCATGTGTCAGGAGCTGTGCTTGACATTTCGTACACTCTTCTTACTTCATTCCTTCAAAAGCCATGTGAAGTAACTGATGTTATCTCTGTTTCACTGACTAAGAAGCTAAGACTCAGAGTTGAAAGTGCCTTCCCCAAAATCACATAGCCAGTAAGTAGTGGGGCTGTCATCTGCCTGAACTGAACCCTCTCATTAGTGGGATAAATGGAACGAGTGGGGTCTTCATTGGGTATTTTTTGTGTGTTAGGCACTGACTTTAACGTGCCTTATTGCACTTAATTCTCAAACAGACTGATGTAGATGGCTATCCTGAGTTTTTGCAGAGCTAACAGACAGCGAATGGCATAAACAACGTTTAAACTCTGATCTGTCTCATCTCCAAGCCCAGCAATTTATTTGCTACACTTGACCCAGCCTGGACAATGGAGGAACCCCTTAGAAATACTTGCAGACTCAGTCCCCTTCCTCAGTGCTTGATTGAGGGTCTAGTCATCAGTGGATTCATGGGCAGTTTAGTTTCTGTGATCTTTGCTGCAGAGGTTAGGGAGCCTCAGGTGTCACTGGTGTGTCATATATAAGCAGTGGCCAAGATCAGCTGCTGCACAGACTCCACACCAAGGAAGGTCAGGAAAGGGGTGAAAGGGGAATAATTGGGGGCAGAATGTACTCCTTCCTCAGCCTGCCTGATCCCAACCGTTCCCATGGCCTAAGCTGTTGGCTAGTGTCCTAGTTTTCTTTGTTACCCTGCTCTTTGGTCCCTTCTGGATGACGTCCCCATTTAGTTCTGAGAGCCCACACTGTCCGCGTGTTGCCTCATCTGCCTGTTCCCTCAGCTCCACCTCTCCTTCCAGCTAGGGGCATCTGGGGATACTTTGTTCAGCTTTCACTCTGATCCTCAGAGCCTGGGGTCTCCTGTGAAGGGATAAACATGCATTATGTCTGCACAGTCCGGCCCCTAGTGCCTGGCATTTCCAGTCATTCGCTCTGTTAATTTTGTTCCAGCCTCTCTGGCTGCCTTCTTGCCTCAGGACCTTTGCACTTGTTCCCTCTGTCTGGCACACTGTCTCCAGGCTCTTCATGCTTGCTTGGTTTCTTCTCATCTGTTAAGTCTCAGCTCGAGTGCCACTCACTCAGTACTTCATTAACTATTTCCCCCGGAGTCACATTCTGTCACATTTTTCTGTCATATAAATTTTTTAAAAAATTTTATTTTATATTAGAGTATAGTTGATTTACAATGTTGTGTTAGTTTTAGGTGTACAGCAAAGTGATTCATTTATACTTATACATATATCCATTCTTTTTTCAGATTCTTTTCCCATATAGGTTATTACAGAATATTGAGTAGAGTCCCCTGTGCTATACAGTAGGTCGTTGTTTATTTTATATACAGTAGTGTGTATTCGTTAATCCCAAACTCCTAATTTATCCATCCCCCACGTTTCCCCTTTGGTAACCATAAGTTTGTTTTCAAAGTCTGTGAGTCTGTTTCTGTTTTGTAAATAAATTCATTTGTATCTTTTTTTTTTTTTTTTTACATTTCACATAGAAGTGATTATCATATGATGTTTGTCTTTCTTCTTCTGACTTACTTCACTTAGTATGATAATCTCTAGGTCCATCCATGTTGCTGCAAATGGCATTATTTCATTCTTTTTTATGGCTGAGTAATATTCCATTGTATATATGTACCACATTTTCTTTATCCATGTCAGTGGACATCTAGGTTGCTACCATGTCTTCACTATTTTAAATAGTGCTTCAGTGAACATTGGGGTGCATGTATCTTTTCAAATTAGAGTTTTGTCTGGGTATATGCCCAGTAGTGGGATTGCTGGATCATATGGTAGTTCTATTTTTAGTTTTTTAAGGAACCTCCATACTGTTCTCCATAGTGGTTGTACAAGTTTACATTCCCACCAACGGTGTGGGAGAGTTCCCTTTTCTCCACACCCTCTCCAGCATTTATTGTTTATAGACTTTTTTTTTTAATAGTTATTTATTTGGTTGCGCTGGGTCTTTTAGTTGTGGCATGAGAACTCTTAGTTGCGGCATGCATGTGGGATCTAGTTCCCCTGACCAGTGATTGAATCCGGTCCCCCTGCATTGGGAGCACGGAGTCTTAACCACTGCGCCACCAGGGAAGTCCCTGTAGACTTTCTGATGTTGGCCATTCTGACTGGTGTGAGGTGATACCTCATTGTAGTTTTTTTTTGTTTTTTTTTTTTTTTTCTTTTTTCGGTATGCGGACCTCTCACTGTTGTGGCCTCTCCCGTTGCGGAGCGCAGGCTCCAGACACGCAGGCTCAGCGGCCATGGCTCACGGGCCC
>NC_041215.1:8035896-8069824 GCF_002837175.3 Physeter macrocephalus | reverse complement strand
CCGGACCAGGGCACAAACCCGTGTCCCCTGCATCGGCAGGCAGGTTCTCAACCACTGTGCCACCAGGGAAACCCTCAGTGTAGTTTTTTTTTTTTTTTTATCCTTAGGTAGCTTTTTATTATATCATTCAAAGGAGCATATGATAAGAGAGCAGTGGTATAAAGTGCTAAAGAAGATCAGGAGAGAGTTGACTTGTTGACTTCAGGCTGGGGTGAACATGGCTTCACGAAAGAGGTAGCCCATGAGCAGAAGTAGGTTCCTTCTTTCTCGAGAAACCAGAACCCCCTTTGCTTTCTCCCACAAAACATCCATTCAGAATACTGTTCTTTGCCAAAAGATAAAATTTTGAAGTTATCTGAGGCCACCAGGGAATTACATAGCAAAAATCATGATAGGTTTCCAACTTTCTTCAACGTGCAGGGTTATCTGCTCCTTCATGGAAGCTAGAATGGTGGTGGCTGTGGTCTCGGGTTCCTTGCCTGGGCCAGTGGAGGCAGCCTCCTTATGGGTCTGTGGTTGCCTCTCATCCACCAATGAGGCCTGCTCAGGAGCTGGCATTCCTCTTTCCAGGTTAGGCAGCGGCCATTGTCACCCTGGGGATCACGAACATCAGCTCCAGGGGTTGCCTCTGCGGCACCCCAAAAAATTTAAAGAGTGCTGCAGCCGAGCGGCTGCCTGCCTTTCCTTCTCCCACCCGCTCCCTACCTGGAAGTGGCTCTCTCCCCCCACCCCCCCGGCAGCGGTGGTGGCCAACTTGCCCCTCTACCCTTGCCTGTGGTGCCACCCCAGAGCCCCCTCTACTGCCCAGAGGCCGCTGCCACCCACCTAGCTGCCTGCCTGCCTGCCCAGCCACCCCCTCATTGTAGTGTTAATGTGCACTTCTCTAATAATCAGTGATGTTCAGCAGCTTTTCATGTGCTTCTTGGCCATCTGTAGGTCTTCTTTGAAGAATTGTCTATTTAGATCTTCTGCCCATTTTTTGATTGTGTTGTTTGTTTTTGATATTGAGCTGCGTGATCTGTTTGTATACTTTGGAGATTAATCCCTTGTCGGTTGCTTTGTTTGCAAATGTTTTCTCCCATTCTGTGGATTGTCTTTTTGTTTTGTTTATGGTTTCCTTTGCTGTGCAAAAGCTTTTACGTTTAATTAGGTCCCATGTGTTTTCAGATAACTTTTTTTTTTTGGCCTCACTGTGTGGTATGCAGGATGTTAGTTCCCCAACCAGGGATCGAACCCGGGCCCCCTGCAGTGGAAGCGTGGTGTCCCAGCCACTGGACCGCCAGGGAAGTCCCCATGTTTTCTGATAACTTTAAAAAATTTTAATGTAGCCTTATATTTTTCAAGGAAGTGAGTTCAGCATAACATTAAAAAAAATTTTTTTTTTAAGTGAGGTACAAATAGTGCTGGAACTGCTAGAAATTGGTTCAGTCACAAGTAACTTAATATGGTTGGAGGTAGTTGGTGGTTGGCAGTGTCACAGGCTGAGAGAATTCTGCACTTGCCTTCATCAAGTTTTTCAGTCTGGAGTATAATTGTGCTGTCTTTCGTCCCCCGCCTCCTGTTCAGTGGAATCTAAATATTGCAATTTGAGATCCACTCTTTTATTTATTTATTTATTTATTTTTGTATCTTTATTGGAGTGTAATTGCTTTACAATGTTGTTAGTTGCTGCTGTATAAGAAAGTGAATCAGCTATACGTATACATATATCCCCATATCCCGTCCCTCTTGAGTCTCCCTCCCACCCTCCCTATCCCACCCCTCAAGATTGTCACAAAGCACCGAGCGGGTCTCCCTGTGCTCTGCAGCAGCTTTCCACTAGCCGTCCATTTTACATTTGGTAGTGTATATATGTCAATGCTACTCTCTCACTTCCTCCCAGCTTCCTCTTCCTGCCCTGTGTCCTCAAGTCCATTCTCTACGTCTGTGTCTTTATTTCTTCCCTGCCACTAGGTTCATCAGTACTGTTCTTTTATATTCCATATATGTGTGTTAGCATACGGTATTTGTTTTTCTCTTTCTGACTTATTTCACTCTGTATGACAGACTCTAGGTCCATCCACCTCATTACAAATAACTCAATTTCATTCCTTTTTATGGCTGAATAATATTCCATTGTATATATGTGCCACATCTTTATCCATTCATCTGTCAGTGGACACTTAGGTTGCTTCCATGTCCTGGCTATTGTAAATAGTGCTGCAGTGAACACTGTGGTACATGTATCTTTTTGAATTACTGTTTTCGCACGGTATATGTCCAGTAGTGGGATTGCTGGGTCGTATGGTAGTTCTATTTGTAGTTTTTTAAGGAACCTCCATACTGTTCTCCATAGTGGCTGTATCAATTTACATTCCCACCAACAGTGCAGGAGCGTTCTCTTTTGAGATCCACTTGAATAAGCCCAAATTGTACATCATTTTTAAAAATTGAACTTGTGTTTTTATTTCATTTCCCACACAGAATTTTATCTTAATGCAGTATATTTAATGCTTGAAAATTTTACTGATTAGCCTATCATGTTCCCCTGCAAATAAAATAAGTGTAATAATTTAAGCTTTTAACCTTATTGGGACCTTGAAATTAAGTTTTAATATTTTCTTTGGGATTATTATAATTATCATTGGTATACAATTGATCAAAAGAAATGCCTTACACATTACACAATTTTTGAATAATTTTTACACAAAGTAAACATTTATTGAAATGCATCGCATCCAGCTGTCATCTCCCCACCCCCATTTGGATGGATGTCATTGTCAGAATGAGAAGCTTTAGCGTGACTTCTGCTTTTTGTTCTTATCTGTGTGAATGCTGAGAGCTTGTGTTTGCTTAAATAGTAGATGGAGATGCAGGGAGTTTTGTTATAGCAGGGTCAGTCAATGTTTTGAACTTCTTTGGTTTATAAACCCTAAATCATGTAGTGATCTTTCATCAGAAATTTTAACAATGTATCAGCTGACTGTTAGATTAGCTCTGTCTTGATGTGGATAGACCTAGAGACTGTCATACAGAGTGAAGTAAGTCAGAAAGAGAAAAATATCGTATAATATCGCTTATATGTGAATCTAGAAAAATGGTACAGATGAACTTATTTACAAAGCAGAAATAGAGTCACAGATGTAGAGAACAAACTTATGGGAGATTGGGATTGACATATATGCACTACTATAGACAATATAAAATAGATAACTAATGAGAACCTACTGTATAGCACAGGGAACTCTACTCAATGGTCTCTGGTGACCTAAATGGGAAGGAAATCCAAAAATGAGTGGATATATGTATACGTATAACTGATTCACTTTGCTGTACAGCAGAAACTAACACAACGTTGTAAAACAACTATACTCCAATTAAAAAAAAAAAAGGGTTAGGTCTGCCTTTCACTTTGTTGCAAGCCAAGACACAGAAACTACCTAACTGTAAAATGGTCTGTGACCGCCAATGATTGATTCTGATTTAGTTGGCCTGGGAGAGGGCCAGGGCATTAAGATTTCTGAGCTCCCCATGTGGCTCAGCTGTGCGGCCAGGGTGGAAGACCATGGCCATGTCATGTTCTGCCCTCAAAAGCAACTCTACATCAGTTCTAGCCCGTACCTCATCTGCTTAAAATCCTTCTTTATATTGTCTGTATCACAGTATTCTGTCTGATGATCTACAGTCTTACCTGCAGTACACAGAGACTTTCTAAGGCCAGGATAGTCTTGGAGGTATCGGTTTGTAGGTCCTCAACTTCCATGTGTACTCTTTCCTGAAACTGATCTCCCTGCAAACATGCCAGGGACAGGAGGGGAGGTTTTCCTTTCCCACCTTCCAGTGCATCATTGCCCTTCTCAGAGGCACACCTCCCACTGGCTTGGGGTCTTATCTCAGTGAATTGTTCCCAGGCATAGAAAACTCCTGGGCACCAAAGAGCCCATTTGAAATCTTAGTTTCTGGGCTGACTTTTGTGTATGTGAGATATGTTTTTAAGTTTTTTCATATACATGAGGGCTTTTCTAGTTATCTTTATTTTTTAAGTTATTGATATCTAGTTTAATTTCATCATGGTCAAGGAACAGTTTCTATGATTTCAATCCTCGGAGGTCTGTTGAGACTTGCAAATGGTCCTTCGAATGATCAGGATTTTGGGGAAACATTCCGTGTGTGTTTGTGAAGGATGTGGATTCTTTACTGCTTGAGTGAAGTGTGCCATTTAGGTCATTAGGTCATGTTTGCTGATTGGGTTCAAATCTATATCTTTCTGACATTTTTGCTTGTTTTTGTCAGTTATTAGGAGAGGTGTATTAAAATGCCTGTGTATGGATTTGTCTTTATCTTTGTAGTCTGTCAGTTTCTGCTTTATACATTTTGAGACCAAAATTTTCCTGAAAAATGGAGTCCTTTGTTCTTAAGAAGAGTCCCCTTCTAAACTTTGTTATTGGCATAGCTGCATAAGCTTGCTTTTGCTTAGTTATTGCATGCAATATCTTTTTCTATCCTTTTCTTTTTCCCACTTCTTTATGTTTTAGAATTGTCTCCTGTAAACAGCATAAAATTAGGCTTTGGGTGGTTATTCATTTATTTTTATTGTGGTAAAATACAATAACATAAAATTTACCATTTAACCTTTTATTGTTTTTTACTTTTAAATACTTTAATTTTTGAAACCATTGTCTTCAGTACGATACTCAATGGCATTGGGACAGTTTTTTTTAAATGTAATGGTCACCACAATGGACGCAAGAATATACAATGGGGAAAAGACAGTCTCGTCAGCAAGTGGTGTTGGGAAAGTTAGACAGCTGCATGTAAATCAATGAAGTTAGAACACACCCTCACACCATGTACAAAAATAAACTCAAAATGGCTTAAAGACTTAAATATAAGATATGACACCATTGGGCTTCCCTGGTGGTGCAGTGGTTGAGAGTCCGCCTGCCGATGCAGGGGACACGGGTTCGTGCCCCGGTCTGGGAAGATCCCACATGCCGCGGAGAGGCTAGGCCCGTGAGCCATGGCCGCTGAGCCTGCGCATCCGGAGCCTGTGCTCCGCAACGGGAGAGGGCACAACAGTGGGAGGCCCGCGTACCGCCAAAAAAGAAAAAAGACCTAACACCATAAAACTCCTAGAAGAGAACATAGGCAAAACATTCTCTGACATAAATCCTGCCAATATTTCCTTAGGTCAGTCTCCCAAGGCAATAGAAATAAAAGCAAAAATAAACAAATGGGACCTGGTCAAACTTATAAGCTTTTGCACAGCAAAGGAAACCATAAACAAAATGAAAAGAAACCTATGGACTGGGAGAAAGTATTTGCAAATGATGCGACCGACAAGGGCTTAATTTCCAAAATATACAAACAGCTCATACAATTCAGTAACAAAAAAAAAAACCAACCCAATCAAAAAATGAGCAGAAAACCTAAATAGACATTTCTCCAAAGAAGACATACAGATGGCCAATAGGCACATGAAAAGATGCTCATCATCTCTGATTATTAGAGAAATGCAAATCAAAGCTGCAATGAGGTACCACCTCACACCGGTCAGAATGGCCATCATTAAAAAGTCTACAAATAATAAATGCTGGAGAGGGTGTGGAGAAAAGGGAACCCTCTTACACTGTTGGTGGGAATGTAAATTGGTGCAGCCAGTATAGAGATTCCTCAAAAAACTAAAAATAGATTTTCCATATGATCCGACAATCCCACTCCTGGGCATATATCCAGACAAAACTCTAATTTGAAAAGATACATGCACTCCAGTGTTCATTGCAGTACTATTTACAATAGCCAAGACACGGAAGCAACCTAAATGTCCATCGACAGATGAATGGATAAGGATGTGGATATACAACGGAATATTACTCAGCTACAAAAAAGAATGAAGTAATGCCATTTGCAGCAACATGGATGGACCTAGAGATGATCATACTAAGTGAAGTAAGTCAGACAGAGAAAAACAAATATATCAATTATATGTAGAATCTAAAATATGACATAAATGAACATATCTATGAAGCAGAAACAGACTCACTGATATAGAGAACAGACTTGTGGTTGCCAAGGGGGAAGGGGGTGGGCGAGGGAAGGATTGGTAGTCTGGGATTAGCAGATGCAAACTATTATATATAGGATGGATAAACGACAAGGTCCTACTGTATAGCACAGGGAACTATATTCAATATCCTATGATAATCCATAATGGAAAATAATATGAAAAAGAATATCTGTATAACTGAGTCACTTTGCTGTACAGCAGAAATTAACGTTGTAACTCAATCTTCGATATTTAAGAAAATGTAAATACTGTAAAAAAATGTAAATACTTTGATTACTGTAAATATGTATGCATGAAAAGGAAAATAAAATTTCTCAAAAAAATTTTTATTGTGGTAAATATACATGACATAAAATTTACCATCTTAACCACTTTTCCTTTTATAATTAAAAAAAATAAATTTATTTATTTTTGGCGGCATTGGGTCTTTGTTGCTGCGCACGGCTTTCTCGGCGAGCAGGGGCTACTCTTCATTGTGGTGTGTGGGTTTCTTATTGCCGTGGCTTCTCTTGTTGCGGTGCACAGGCTCTAGGCATGCGGGCTTCAGTAGTTGTAGTGCACAGGCTTCAGTAGTTACAGCTCGCGGGCTTCAGTATTTGTGGCATGCAGCCTCAGTAGTTGTGGCTCGCGGGCTCTAGTGCTCAGGCTCAGTAGTTGGGGTTCACGGGCTTAGTTGCTCCACAGTATGTGGGATCTTCCCGGACCAGGGCTTCAACCCGTGTCCCCTGCACTGGCAGGCGGATTCTTAACCACTGCGCCACCAGGGAAGTCCCTTAGCCACTTTCAAGTGTACAGTTTAGTGGCATTAAGTACATTCACCTTGTTGTGCAACCATCACTGCTATCTATCTCCAGAACTTTTTCATCATCCCAAGCTGAAACGGTACTCATTAAACACAAACTCCCCGTTCCCTGCCTCCCCACAGCCCCTGGTAACCACTATTCTACTTTCTGTTTCTGAATTTGACTCTTCTAGGTACCTCACATAAATGGAATCATAGAATATTTGTCTATATCTGGCTTATTTCACTTAGCATAATATCTGCAAGGTTCATCCATGTTGTAGCATGTATTAGTACTTCATTCCTTTTTATGGCTAAATAACATTCCTCTGTGTGTGTGTGTGCGCGCGCACGCACACACCACATTTTGTTTGTCCATTCATCTGTTGTGGTGGGCACTGGGTGGTTTCCACCTTTTGGCTATTGTGAACAGCACTGCTACGTACATAGGTGGCTGTTGTAGTGCCTGTTTTCACTTTTTTTTTTGGTAAATACCTAGGAAGTGGAATTGCTGGGTCATATGGTAACTCTTTGTTTAACTTTTTGAGGACCACCAAACTGTTTTCCATAGCAACCACACCATTTTACATTCTCACCAGCAATGCATCAGGGTTCCAATTTCTCCAGATCTTTGCAATACTTATTTTCCATTTTTTTTGATGATAGCCATCCGAATGGGTGTGGAGTGGTATCTTGTGGTTTTGATTTGCATTTCTCTAATGACTAATGATGTTGAGCGTCTTTTCATGTGCTTATTAGCCATTTGTATATATTCTTCTATGAAAAAATGTGTATCCAAGTCCTTTGCCCATTTTTGAATTGGGTTTTTTGTTGAGTTTTAGGAGTTTTCTGTATATTCTGGACATTATCAATATATGATTTGGAAATATTTTCTCTCAGTCTGTGGGTTGTCTTTTCATTCTCTTAATGTTCTTTGATGTGTAAAAGGTTTTAATTTTGATGAAGTCCAATTTGATTTTTTTATTCTCTGTGCTTTGGTGTAATATGTAGGAAATTATTGCTAAATCTGGTGTTGTGAAGATTTTCCCCTGTTGTTTTTTCTAAAGAGTTTTATAGTTTTAGCTCTTAAGTTTAAGTCTTTGATCTGTTATTTATTTTTAAAATTAAACTTAATTTTGAGATAATTGTAGATTCACATGCAGTTGTAAGAAAAAATACAGAGATTAAGAGGTACAGATTTCCAGTTATAAAATAAGTCATGGGGATGGTAATGTACAGCATAGGGAATGTGGTCAATAATATTACAATAACTTTCTATGGTGACAGATAGTTACTAGACTTATTGTGGTGATCAATTCGTAATGTATGTAAATATCAATCCCTATGTGGTGCATCTGAAACTAATATTGTATGTGAACTGTACTTCATTAAAAAAAAAAAAGAAGAAAAGAAAATAATACAGGGAGATCATGTGTACCCTTAGCAGCATTTAGTCTATCTACATTTAGTAAAATTACTGATAACGTTTATTTGGGTTTAATCTGCCATCTTACTGTTTACTTTCTGTTTGTACTGACCTCTGTTCATTCTTCTCTCGGGTCTTCGCTTCTTTTGGGTTGGCTAATTTTTATTCCACTTTTACTCTTCTATTAGCTTGAAAGTTCTGCTTATTTCCCAATATTTTAATGGTTTTTCTGGAGTTTAAAGCACACATCATGTTTTACCAGAGTCTAATGATAACACGTACTTCTCACTCCTTCCAGGATGATGCAAGTCTTTTAGAACACTTTAACTCTTTTTACCCCATTGTTATTAATCTTTCTGTTTTAAATCACGCAAAGCATTATTGTTTTATGCAGTCAAATATTTATTTAGATTTTTAGTCTCATATCTACTTTAGTCATTGTTCTTCATTCATTTGTGAATCTCTGACTTTACATCTGGATCCGGATCACTTTTCTTCTCCCTGAAGAATGAAAGATAGCTTTTTTCTTGTTTTTAATGAATTTATTTATTTATTTATTTTTATTTTTGGCTGCGTTGGGTCTTTGTTGCTGTGTGCGGGCTTTCTTTAGTTACGGCGAGCAGGGGCTACTCTTTGTTGCAGCGCACAGGCTTCTCGTTGCGGTGGCTTCTCTTGTTGCAGAGCACGGGCTCTAGGCACGTGGACTTCAGTAGCTGTGGCTCGCGGGCTCAGTGGTTGTGGCTTGTGGGCTCTAGAGCACAGGCTCAGTAGCTGTGGCGCACAGGCTTAGTTGCTCCGTGACATGTGGGATCTTCCTGGACCAGGGCTCGAACCCATGTCCCCTGCATTGGCAGGCGCATTCTTAACCACTGTGCCACCAGGGAAGCCCCTGTGTTTGCAAGATATTTTTGCTGAAATGTGAGGCTTGGGTGAGTCTGTTTAGTCGAATTTCAGGGATTGTGAGGACCATAGCTGAGCTACAATCCTTGGGAGGCCTTTCTCATTCATTCTTACTTTTCAGTTGCAGCTTTTATTGTCTCATTCCAAAGCAAGACTGGTTCACCAGGCCTTCCATCCCCTCAGCGGGTCTTGGACTTAGATTCCGTGCCCATATGTCCTTGAGACCTGGTTCTTATCACCTCACAGTTGCCCCCTCCAGAATCTGCAGGGTCTCTCAGAGCCAATGAACTGTCAAGAACTGGGAGGGCTGACTTCACACTGTGTCAGGCTGTAGTGCAGGTGCCTGCTAACCCTGTGTTCTCAGGGGCCAGGTCTCCTCACCTGGGCTGCTGGTGCCCAGGCCCAGAACAGTGAATCTGGTAAATCAGTGATGCACAAGCCAGATCACCCACAATGGGACATAGGGTTTTTATTTTTCATTTGAGTTTTTTCTAATTATAGAAGTAATATGTTCAATACAGAAGATTCAGACATAGAAAGTAGACATTCCCCTCCCAGAGTTAGCTTTCATTAATGTTGGTTCATATTTCTTTCATTTCCTTCTTTCTCTACACATATCCTAATTTCTTTCTTTTTCAAAAATGAGCACATAGTGTTGATACTGTTTTGCAACTTATCTTTTCTCTCTTAGTATCTTTAATATCTTGATCTTGAACTGTAAGTGCTTATGGATCTCCCTCATTCTGTTAAAAAGCTGCCTCAGCAGCCTTGGGATACTCTGTGGCCTCCCACTCCCGACCTGGGAGGCCCAGCAGCCCCTCCCTCCCTGCTGAGAACGCTGGGGGGTCTGTTGGTCAGTGACACTCGTGACCCTGCTGCCTGGCCCTGTTCTGAGTGTCATCTCGGTGCAGGGTCTGTGCCGGGTCACCTCCATCTGGCAGACAAGCCTGGGGAGCTCTGAGCAGCCCTCTCTGCTCTCCGTCTAGCCTTGCTTCCTCAAGGACTGGGAGATGCACGTTCACTTCAAAGTCCATGGCGCAGGGAAGAAGAATCTCCATGGTGACGGCATTGCCTTGTGGTATACCCGGGACCGCCTGGTGCCAGGTAGGGTGGCGCTCTCACAGGTGGCACCTGTGCGTCTGTGGCCAAGAATCCTCCACCCTGCACCCCCTTGTTAGGGCGCTGCTGCTCCTCTTTGAGGAAACGTGGGACCTGGGGGCAACTGGAGGGAGCGTCCTTTTAGAAGATGACCCTGTGGCTCAACTCAGTGCCCCATTGTGGCCTGGTGTTCTACACCAGCCAAGAATGGTTTTACCGTTCTACCATTTTATTTTATTTTATTTATTTATTTAGGCTGCGCTGGGTCTTAGTTGCAGCACGCGGGATCTTTAGTTGCAGCATGTGGGCTTCTTAGTTGTGGCATGCATGCGGGTTCTAGTTCCCCAACCAGGGATCCAACCTGGACCCCCTGCATTGGGAGCACGGAGTCTTACCCACTGGACCACCAGGGAAGTCCCTCTACCATTTTAAAAAGGATAAAACAAGGAAGACTGTGTGACAGAGACCATCTGTGGCCCACAAAGCCTAAAATGTTTTCTGTCTGGCTTTGGACAGAAGGGTTAAGGGATGGTTCTTACTGCAATGGCCACCTGGTTTTCACAGGTTGGGTATCCCCTTGTCACCTGACACCTCAGAGCACATAGGCAGGTGCTGTTCCTTCACAGTTCAGGCTTCAAACTTGAGTCCTCTCTGCCACACCCCTGAGACCACCCTCCAGTCCCCGCCCCCCCCCTTAAAGATCCCTTCTCTTTCCTGGGAGAATGATCACAGATTAACCCACCCATGCTGGCATTACTTTGTCCTTCAGGTATCCATGGGACAACTTCAGTTTCTCCCGTTACAGGAGCATCTCCTTCTAATTCCAGGGCCTGTGTTTGGAAGCAAAGACAACTTCCATGGCTTAGCCATCTTCCTGGACACATATCCCAATGATGAGACCACAGAGGTAGGCCCCTGCTCTCCTGCAGAGCAGGACGGGACTTCTCCCTGGTCCCTGCATGAGAGGAGCCTCCAGGAATCAGGGTGGTGGGTGCCCTGCGGCCTCCCACGGGCTGGGCTGGCCTCAGAGTAACCCGTGTCTTGTTTCAGCGTGTGTTCCCGTACATCTCCGTGATGGTGAACAACGGCTCCCTGTCCTACGACCACAGCAAGGATGGCCGCTGGACCGAGCTGGCAGGCTGCACGGCTGACTTCCGCAATCGCGATCACGACACCTTCCTGGCTGTGCGCTACTCCCGGGGTCGCCTGACGGTGAGCGGGCAGGAGGGGTGGCTCTGAGGGGGGCTCGGGAAGGTGGGCAGGCCGGCCCCAGGCTGCCCTTGACCTGCTGGTCGGCTGCAGGTGATGACTGACCTGGAGGACAAGAATGAGTGGAAGAACTGCATTGACATCACGGGCGTGCGCCTGCCCACTGGCTACTACTTTGGAGCCTCGGCTGGCACCGGCGACCTGTCTGGTGAGTGTGTGGGCTGAGCGAGGCGTCAAGTCTCAGTCTGACCTTCCCTGGTCTTTTGGGAGCTTGTGACAGCCAGTCCCTTTCCTCTTGACCTTCCTTCATTTGATTCCACGCTTGCCTGGTTTTCTTCCTCCTCTTCCCATATCCATGAGCAGTCCCTCAGCCTCCATCTCTCTCTGTCCTCTAGGGGCTGGGGGGCTTTGAATCTGGATGCAGCGGACCCCCAGATTTCCATCTCCAGACCTGTGTCACCAGCATCCTGCTCAGCATCTCTGCCTGGTGCCAAGCAGGCCTCTCAGCCTTCACACACCCACGGCCAGAGATAGAAACGAACCTCTGTCCTTGTAGTTGCTCAGGTCAAAACACCTTGGTATCATTCTGGTCTCTGCTTTTTCTCTCACACGCCACCTCCCATCCATTGGCTGGTCCTTCTGGCTTTGTCTTCTCCCTGCCTCAGACCACTTTTCCCCCTTCCTTTACTGCTGGCAGGTCCGGGCCACCATCCTCCCTCACTCGGACAACCACAGGAGCCCCCCGAGGGTCCCCCCTCCCTCTCTAGCCCCAGCACAGCAGCAGAGCTGCTCCTCCCACCTCCTCCCAGCAGTGATCTGCCGGGCCTGTGTGCCGCCTCCCACCCCCTTCCCTCTGGCTCATCCTCCCTGCTCCCTGGCGACACTGCCCCTAGCTGCCCTTCAGACCCCCTCCTGCCTTGGGCCTTTGTGCTTGCATCTCTCCCTTGGCTTCTCCAGGTCTCGCCCAGATGTCACTTCCTCAGTGGGATTGTCCCTGATTCTCTCATTTAAAGTCGCATACACACATCCCAGTCCACTGCACACTTCCCATCACCTTTCCTAGCTTTATTTTTCTTCATAGCACTTAACCATCCTGGAATCTGCCATGTAATTTATTTCATTATCTGTGTCCCCCTCACCGAATTGTAAGATCCACAGAGGCAGGGCTCTGTCATGTTTGGCCCACGGTGAGTGCTGTAAGCATTGGGATGCTGCCTGCCTGCATAGGCCTCTTGGGGCCACCAGGCCTGGGTGGCACTTGATGGTGGCCTTTGGCCTTGGTCCTTAGTCCCTTCTCAGGGCCCTTGGGAGGCACCAAGCCTGGGGCTGGCTCCTGCCTACCAGAGCTAGGAAGCAGTGTGGAGAACCAGTCAGAGGCTTGTTTATTGTCAGGATAGATGTTTCCAGGGCCTGTGAGCCAGCACCGTTCAGGAGCCTGCCCCTCACCGTGTAAACGTCTGGGTCCACCCTGTCCCAGTGTCTATTTTGCGGTGGGGGCGGGGTTGTTTTAAAGTTTTTAATGTGGAAATTCCAATTGTATACCCGTAAGAGGGGAGGTGGTCTAATAAGCCCCTTGTTGCTGTAAACCAGCTTCAGTAATTACCAGCTCATGACCCGTCTTGTTCCATCTGTGGATTCACTACAGCCCTCCTCTGGGTTACTTGGAATTCCATCTGACAGTGTTTCAGCAGGTGTCATGAGAAGGTTCTGGGAACAGAGCCAGGTCTGTGGCAGGTGGATATTCTCTAAGGCTGTTTAGAGAGGCCCCGGGAAGGGCAGCGGAGGGAGCCATGCACACAGTAGTGTCTGACCATTATCTGGAGGGTTGTGCACGCCAGCCTCCTGTCAGGCATCGCATGCGTAAAGGCACGTGGTGTGTTCTTAGATAGGTTCTTAGATAGGCATAGGTGTGTTCTTAGATAGGTGTTCTTAGATAGGTCTCTTTCCTCTTTTATACAACTGGGACCGTCGGGCATTTGGGAGTTGAAGGGATCTTGTCAAGTTCATGCACCCAAGGAACGGCAGAGCTCAGATGGGACCTGCTGCCTGACTCCAGAGTCCGTGCTTGTCCCTGGGCTTCCAGGGGCTGCACGTACTGGTGTCAGGTATGGCTGGGCTCTGCCCAGTCCGGCCGCAGGGGTCCTTGCTCTTTAGGCTCTCCCTTTTCTGGACCTTTCCTCAGATTCTAGTCAGTTAGCTGAGCTGATAGCTGGAGTCAAGCTGACCGGGACCCTTGTCTTGGTTCTGAGCCTCAACCTCCCCATCTCAAAGATGGGGTGATCAGTTATTGTCTGTGTCATTTAGAGGTTCTCTCCTGCCCATACTAGTTGGACCCAGGCCTTTCTCAAGTCTCCTCAGGTACGGTCGCTTGACTGTGTATCTGGCCGAGCTTTCAGCTGGCTGCCAAGTCATTTGTCTGCATCCTGTATTTGGGTCTCTGTGACAGTAACGTCTGGGGGCTGCCTGCCCTTGGGAGGATCAGGCTTCTCAACCAGTCATAGAACAATGTGTGGGTCCTTATCTGGTTCTGTTTTCAAAGACATACTATCTGCAGGCAATACGCCTGTGCCTTGTCTATACTTTCTCATTTATATGCCTTGATAACCATGCAAGATGGAGATTACCACCTGCATTTACAAATGAGGAAACTGAGCCTCAAAGATGACAGCAGAGCCAGGATTAGACCCAATGATTTTGATTGTAAAACTCCTACTTTTTCCTGTCCGCTCTGCCTCCTTCCAGGTTTCTTGTTGCTGAGTTTTGGAGGTGTTCCAGCCCCTGGAATGCTGCCTGCTGGGGGCTGCTGGGTTCTCCCCAGGGAACCTGGCCACTTTAAGTGGTGGGGGTGGGTGGCCGTTGGGCCACGTGCGCCAAAGCGGCTCCAGGCCCCTTAGAAGCTAACTCTCATCCTGCAGACAATCATGACATCATCTCCATGAAGCTGTTCCAGCTGATGGTGGAGCACACGCCTGACGAGGAGAACATTGACTGGACCAAGATCGAGCCCAGCGTCAACTTGCTCAAGTCGCCCAAAGGTATGCACTTGCAGCCCCTCCTGGTGGGGCCTGGGCCGGCTCGGGCAAGTGCCCGGGGTCCATCTGCCCTTCCCTGGTCCAGCCAGGCCCTTGGATCAGCAAATAGTGCTCATGAGCAGGTGTGTGAGCACTTGGTGTCTGTATCCTCCTGCACTCAGTGCTGGGATAACGGCCAGTGAAGCCAAAGGGGCTGTTTGTTGGTGTGTGTGGTGCATGGGGCTCTGATACCTCAGTGTGCAGCCTCAGTGAACGGCCTGGAAGTAGGTCCTGTGACTGCTGGGAGAGGTGATCCTCAGGCTTCCTCAGCTAGAAAGAGGTAAAAAGGCAAGATGTGAACTTGAGTTTTTGCAGAACCCCAAGCCTGAGTTCTTCCCAGAGTACTAGTCAGCCACCACTTCGTCCTCACAGAGCAAGGGTTCTCATGGGGGAAGTGAGGCGTGTGTGTGTGTGTATCGAAATCTATCCCAGGAGCCCCAGAGTTGTGCATGTGGGCCCAGCGGGTGATAGAGCACCAGTGGAACCCAACATTTTATGTGACATCTCACTTTTTTAAGATTCAAGTTGCTTTTAAATGTTTTGGGGGCCAAACAAATCCTGCCATAGACTAGTTTTGCGACCTTTGGTTGAAGGCTTTCTGCTGCCGAGGGTTTTCGGACACATCATCTGCTCCAGCCCACCCAGCAACCCCATGCAGCTGGCCAAGCAGGGGTTAACTCGTTTTCAGATGGGTGGACCCATTGGGGTAGAGGGTCAAAGCAGAAGTATGGGGGCTGGGGGTCGGGGCCCTGGGAGACCCCCTAGGAGACACCGAATGCATCCAGATGTGAGTGAGGGCAGCCTGTGGCCAGGGCTATGTTTCTTCAGATGGGCACCTCAGACCACTGCATGGGGCTGGGGGTGGGCTTGTGAAAGCAGGTCCTGGGCCCGCCTCAGGCAGACTCAGGCTGTCACGGAGACCCCAGGAGTCCAGTGTTCACCAGTTTCTTGTAGCAGAAAGCACCTCAGCCTGGATCCCTGGGAGCCTTGGTCCCTGGGAACCTTGTCCCAGCGAGGCTGGACAGTCTCTGTGCATGCCCCTGCCCCTCACTGGTGCGGCGTGAGCAGGCCACAGCTGACGCCTCTAGGGTGGGTGTGGGGGCCTAAACGGGCTGTCGCCCTGCTCCCCCGTCTCCTGGGAGGCCGTCCGGCCTCTCATTCCCCCCTCTCTCCTCCCTCAGACAACGTGGACGACCCGACGGGGAACTTCCGCAGCGGGCCCCTGACGGGCTGGCGGGTGTTCCTGCTGCTGCTGTGCGCCCTCCTGGGCATCATCGTGTGTGCCGTGGTGGGGGCCGTGGTGTTTCAGAAGAGGCAGGAGCGGAACAAGCGTTTCTACTGAGCAGCGGGCGCTCGGCTTGGGGAAGGGCCCTGGCGCTAATGTGAACTTTTTTTTTTAACTAGGATTATAAAAGAAAAATAAGATGACCTTATTTCTTAACCATTTCAAAGAAATAATTAAAGAAGTATTTTCGTACATTTTGCTTCTTGCCCAGTGGTGACAGGCTTCAGGGCTGGGGAAAAAGGGTTTGACATCCCCACAGCTGGGTGCAGAGGCCCTTGCCCTATGGCAGCCTCTCAGGAGCAGGGGGTCTGTGCCTGGTGCTGGGCCGAGACCCCCGCAGGTGGCTGTTGAACACTGGAGGCCCCCAGACCACACTGGGGTGGGCACCTGAGGACATGAGTAGTGATCTTGTTCTGTGCTGTGTGGTGTGTGTGACAGAAGAGGAGGCCATCTGGGGAGCCTGGGCCTTCCTGTTCACCCTCTGAGCTTCTCTCCAAGGCAGACCCTCGGGGGAGGCTGGAGTAGCAGTTTGGTGGGGCCCAGAGTGTGACGGTTTGCTAAATAAAGTGAAATAACCAACCTCAGCTGTGTGGCTGTCCTAAGAGACTTGCTTTTCTTTTCTTCAAATGACTTCCAGATGGCCACGCTTTACCGCTCCTAGCCTCGTCCCCTCAGGCCTGCGGCACAGCCCCAGGAGGCAGGTGCTGTGGTCCCCGTTTCCCAGGTAGGGAATCACAGCTCTTGCAGGTCAAGCAAAACGTGCCCAGTGTCACACAGCTGGTGGCGTCATGGGGGCGGGGACTGTGCCATCTCCACGTTCCCTGGGCCTCTGTGTGAAAGGATCCAGTGAGGTGAAGATGTGGTTCCCATGTGGTGGGTGTGACCTCCACCCAAGGGAACTCTAGGAGCTCCGGATGATCTGGAAGGGATTGTGGGTGTAGGAGGGCAGGTTGGGGTCAGCAGTGGTGTTCCCACTGGTGCCATGAAGGGTCAAAGGCGGTTCAGGGAGTGAGGAAAGCCCACAGTGGAAAGTGCCATGTGTGGCAGCCTCTGAGGCTCTCCCCGCTGTGCAGCTGGCTGCTGTGTCCAGTCCTCCCCTGACCCCCTGCCCGCCATGGGACAGGGCCTCCATCCAGTCCAGCGTCTTTCCACTCACAGTTGAACAACATTTCAGCCATCACTAACTTCTTGATCATGTTCCTTCTCCACAAAAAGAGTCATGGGATGGCCAATAAATTGAGAGTTTCTTTTTTTTTTTTGGCTGTGCCCCGAGGCATGTAGGCATGTAGGATCTTAGTTCCCTGACCAGGGATCGAACCCGCGCCCCCTACAGTGGACCTGTGGAGTCTTAACCACTGGACCACCAGGGAAGTCCCTGATAGTGTTTCTTCATGATCTCCTTTATTCTTCTTTCCTCCAAGGACTCGGTTTGGTCTTCTTTCAGATACGGAATAACCTTTCTTCTGCAACCCATAGGTTTGCCTGTTTCAGTCCTAACCGGCTGATCCTTCTACAGAAGGCTCTAGGCATACTGCTCAATATGTTTGGTGATAACGACCACTTTCAGCAACCAAACAGAATAAAACTCGACACCAAACTGGTCAGTCACAGAGAGATCTGCACCAGCCTGCAAAGCCTCCATGAATGCTTTGGTCCCAGACTTGGTGATAGCACCAAGGGTATTGATCAAATCATCCTTGGTCATCTCTATTTTGGTACCCACAATAGTGAGGGTTCGATCTTACTTGTCTGGAATGATATCAATGTGCAGCTGTTTCCCAGAGTCTAGTTTACTGGGATCTGTCAAGCTTTCATATCATGATTTTGTCCAGAGCATCTGATGAATTTGAAATAAGCTCCCTCAGAAAGAGTTCTCTATTCAAGTAAAAAGTATTGATGCTCAGTAACATCAACTGGGCAATTTCTGCCTGAAAGGCAAACATCTCAACCTCCTCCTCCATCGGCTGGTCTTGGGTCTGGGTTTTCTTAAGCGTCTTGCCTGAAGAACCACACGGGCTCTGCATCGACACAGCGCCAGGACACAGAAGCAACTGAGTCTCCATCTTAAAGCAAGTGCAAACCCTTGCTCCCTGTTGCGGCCAGGTTTTTTGTAATTGACATTATCAGTTAGATTTTCGTTGTGAAATAGATAGTGTAGAAGTAGATGAGGTGAAGCGTGAGAACCTATTTTCTCCTCGGTCTTTCAGGCTCACTCCCAGAGCTCTTCTTTGATCTACTCTTAACTGTCTCCTGTCCCTCTCAATGTTTCCTGCGCATACACAGGTTAGGTGTTGAGAGATTGTTCACAAGTTTGACCAGGAGGTCTGAGCTGCCTTTCCTTTCCCTCACATGGGTCTGGGAGCTTGCTCATGAAGCCATAAGAGTAAACATGATCCTCATTAAAATATTTTATTGAGCACTTTCCTCAAAACAGTTTATTTACTTGAAAAGTAGCTGACGTGGAGTGCTTACTATGTGCCATGTGTGGTTCTAAGCAGTTGTTGTGGATTAACTCACTTCACTCCATGCCATTTACCCACGTGGAGGCAGAGAATCTGCTAGGGAGGGTGGCTCCGCCTCACTGAGCATCTCCCTCCTGGAGGGGTGTGCTGTGTCCACACTGATACACATGGCTGAGACCTGGAGCTTGGAACCCTCCGTGGCCTCAGCAGCCATGTCATCAGGACCATACTCGCCATACTTGATCTCCCCTGAATTTCTGAAATAGGCAAGTTGGCATCTGGTACTATATGGTTCTCACCCTTGACTGCGTGTTAAAGTCACCTGCAGAATGAAAGCGAGCCTGCCTCATTCTCCAGCTCTGGTTTAAGAAGTTGGTGGCCCCGGCAAAGGCAGTTTTACAAGCATCCCCAGTCCCGCCTGAGGGTTCTCATGAGTATCCAGGCTTGAGAACCAGCAGGTGTTAAGGTACTGACTTGAAGGCAGAGCTTAAAGTGATGGTGCTGGTCTGTGCTTGGCTCTCAGGGTCTTGTTTGCATCCCTTTCAAAGTTCACACCCAGAGGTGCTTCCTCAGAAGATTAGATGTGTGGTTTCTTTTTTTTGTTTTTGTTTTATTTTTTTTGTGTGTGGTATGCGGACCTCCCTTTGTTGTGGCCTCTCCCGTTGCGGAGCACAGGCTCCGGACGCGCAGGCTCAGCGGCCATGGCTCACGGGCCCAGCCGCTCCGCGGCATGTGGGATCCTCCCAGACCGGGGCGCGAACCCGGTTCCCCTGCATCGGCAGGCGGACGCGCAACCACTGCGCCACCAGGGAAGCCCAGATGTGTGGTTTTAATCTGTCTTTTCACGCACGTGGGATCATGATGCTGTAACCTACATTTTTGCCAAGTGTGTTTAAAAATTGAGTTGTTTGGGCTTCCCTGGTGGTGCAGTGGTTGAGAGTCCGCCTGCCGATGCAGGGGACACGGGTTCATGCCTCGGTCCGGGAAGATCCCACATGGCGCCGAGCGGCTGGGCCCGTGAGCCATGGCTACTGAGCCTGCGCCTCCGGAGCCTGTGCTCCGCAACGGGAGAGGCCACAACAGTGAGAGGCCCGTGTACCGCAAAAAAAAAAAAAAAAAAAAAAAAATTTGAGTTATTTGATCATCTGAAAGTTACATATAAATTTATATCCCTGGAGCTGCTGTGCACTATGGGAAAAAACATGGCCAACATGCTTGCATATCTCTTTGTCCCCTGCCTTAAACCTGTGTCCTTCCCCCCAGAGGTGACTGCCCCTGGTTCTGACTTTTTATGTGCTTCTGAAAAATTTTACCATGGAAGTATGTATCCCTAAGTACATAGTATGGTTTTGCATTTTTAAAAATTATAAATGGCACACAGATGTATTCCTCAACGTTTATTTATTTATTTTTGGCCACACAGCACGGCTTGTGGGATCTTAGTTCCCCGACCAGGGATTGAACCCTCGCCCTCAACAGTGAAAGCGCAGGGTCCTAACCACTGGACCGCCAGGGAATTCCCTTCCTCAATTCAGCATTGTTTGTGAGCCTTTGGACCTCATGTAGCTCAAGATGTGGCCTGAGCAGACTCTAGTTCTCCATTCTGCACTGTTGGATATTTAGGCAGTTTCCAGGTTTTGCCCTTAGAGCGCTGCTCTAAACATTTGTGAGCAGTCTTCACGCACAAGTGTGCAGGAGCTACTGCTGTAACCCATGTGCGTTTCAGTTTTACTACAGGTCAGGGTGCTCTGCAAAGGGGGTTGCATCCATTCTGCACCCATCTTGGCTGCCAGCCACCTGCCACTTCTTAGCACTTGATGTCATCAGAGTGCTTAATTTTTGATAGTCTGCTGGGTGCAAAAGTTTTTTTGTTTTTTTTTTAACATCTTTATTGGAGTATAATTGCTTTACAGCGTGCAAAAGTTTTAATTTGGGTTTCTCTACTAGTCAGTGGAGGATCTTTGTATCCTTAAGAGGCATCAAGAGCTTGGAGTGCCCTATGGTTGATGCTCAGGCCTCTGAGAAGGTGGGAGCTAGCAGGTCCTTGGACTCTAAAGGAGGCGCAGCCCCAGCGGGGAGGAAGCGCAGCACAGACTCTGATGGACAGGGCAAGGTCTGTGCCGCTGAAGAGGCTGGAGGCAGCTGGCTACTGCTGCCAGCCTTGGAGAAAAGGAAATCAGCCCCTTCTGCCTTCTGCTTCCAATCTGCATCTAGTACTTTCCAACAGCAGAACCCAGCAGGAGGCTGGCTGGCTAAGGAGCCTGTGAAACGCAATTTACAGAGTTCCAGACCCAGAATCACACAACAGTATAGAAAAGTGGGCTTGTGGCTTAGAGGCGATGATGAATAACCCACAGGCAGCAGGCTGCTGGGCGTGAGGCTGCCTGGAGCGTGGCACACCAGGGTCCCTGGACCTGCCACTGCTGAAGCGGGCATTCACAGGGAGAGAAATCAACTTCCATGCATGTGTTGTTTCCTTTTACTCATGGTTGAACCTAATTCTAACTCATGCAAGTGTAATCAGAGGGAGAATCTAATATGTAGAAGGAGGAAAGACATTAAACGGCTAAGTTGGTAAATTTAGGAGAAATTTCACCGGTCGTTGAGAATGTGGGAGGGAGTGGATCTCATGGAGAGGGAAGGTTAGGAGGAAAAGGGGCAAACCCTACACTGCCTTGCCTGAAGCCTTGCAGGGGAGATGATGATTCATAATAAACTGGGTGGCTTGGGGCAGACCCTCCCAGTCTCAGCTTACCTGAACCAGGGTTCTCTAGGGATCCCGTGGTAATAATCTTGCCCTCACCGCCATCCTGGGAGGGGTGGAACAGGAAACCAACAGAAATTATTTGGGATTTTGGTTTTAAACTGCTACTTTAAAAATATGCACTGACTTGCCTTCCTTGTCTCTTTGCTCTCCAATTCTTGTGTCCCAGGTCCTCCTTTTGTGTTTTTGGGTTTTGTTTTGTGGCACATGCCCTTTAGAAGCTCTCTTCGAGATGGTTCAGGGGAGGTTATCATTCTGAACTCTCCTCTGTCTGAAAATAGGTTTATTTTGATCTTATACTTGTGTTTAGTGTTGCCAACTAGAAGTCTGATGTCATCTTCTGATTCTTGTTCCTCTTGAGTAGGTTCTTCTTTCTGGAAGTGTTTAGGAGTAGTTATCTTTGGTGATTTGAAACATTGCCAGAATATGTCCAGATTTGAGTCTTTTTTTTTTTCTTCTACTTGGCACTGGGGAATCCTCTTTCGATTTGAAACTTGTGTCTTTTTTCAGCTCTGGGAAATTTTCTTCTGTTATTATTGTTTATTATTTACTCTTCTGATGACCTACTATGTGGGTGCGACAACACTGCCCCAAGTTCTTTGATGTTTCTCCCCTCAAGAGGTAGGGTCCATGTTCTCTTTCCCCCTCCTTGAGTCTGGCAGGTTTGTGATTGCTTCCATTAGTGTAGTATGGCAGAGGTGACACGCTGTGACTTCCAATGCTGGGCCATAAAGGCCAGGTAGCTTCACCTGGTTACCTGGGACACTGGCCCTTGGAGCCACCTTGGAAGAAGGGCTACCTCCTGAAGCCCCAGACCGGGGAGCCCTGGGCAGGCCTCCAGGTGACAGTCCCAGCTGGTCCTGTTCCTTAGCCATCAGAGCCCAGATGTGTGAGGGAAGAAGCCATCTGGGCTCCTACATCAGCTGTTCAGGTCATCCCAGCAGAAGCCCCAGACATTGTGGAGCGGATGAGGAGCAATCCGTGCTCTTTTCATATCCCTGACCCACAGAATCCATGAGCATATAAAAGGATTGCTGGGAATTCCCTGGTGGTCCAGTGGTTAGGGCTCCGTGCTTTCACCGCATGGGGCACAGGTCTGATCCCTGGTCAGGAAACTAAGATCCCGTGTGCCATGCGACACAGCCAAAAAAAAAAAAAAGAAACATTCCAAATGCCCATCAATAGGTGAATAAATAAACAAATTGTTAAAAAAAAAAGGGGGGGGATTGCTGTTTTACACCACCAAGCTTTGGATGGGCTTTTATGCAGCAGTAGATAATTGGAGCATACACACCCCCCCACCCCTCCTCACCATCCCCTGATTCTCTCCTTCTAAGCTCCAGTTAAGGGGAAAAAGTGTTGAAGTGGCCTTGACCTTAATCATCCTGTGGTCTTGTGCTATCAGTCATCTGATTGTTGGAAAACAGACATTCCCCACAGCAGATGTGAGCCTTTTGCCAATGCCTTATGTTGACTCTGCTGTTCAGATTGGCGATGTTTGGACTAATGTTGTACTGACCCTTGGAGACATGGCACCACCACTTCTGGCCTCCTCCCACTTCTGGCAGGGAAGGGCAGTCCCTGCACATACAGGGCCACAGGGATGCATTATCAGGATAAGTGGCTGCTGACCTATCCTACCTACTTTAACATACCACAAGCATGCTGTGCAACTAGTAACCAGAGAAGTTCTTCAGAGCACTGGGTGCCGAAGCCCAGGTCTTTGAGGACCGTGAGCGTTCCCCTTTCCAGTCTTGGGCAGGTTGGGTACAAAAATCCAAGCGATCAGCATAAGGTAGACTATGGCTCTCAGAGTGGGGTCCCAGAGGCACCAGGCCTACTGACCCAAACTGTTGGGGGTGGAGCCTGGGAATCTGCATTTTTAATAAGTACGTGAGGGGAGGCCTGTGCACACCACAGGTTGAGTCATGCTGTCCGTGTTAGCATTCTCTGGTGGCTTACACAAACCCACCACAAAGCATTCTGAAAACCTATGATAATAGTAAAACAATCCAATAAAAGTAATGCTTTATCTGGTCTAGAATGAAGCTGGGGAAATTTCAATATTCATCATCTTGGACACAAAATCCATTTGGTAATGGTATTCCCTACTCTCCCTCAGAAAGCAGACAAGCACAATATTGAAACTCTAGAGCCCATCCATCTCCTTAGCCAATCTCCACTTAAGGGTGGGTGCAGGGAACAGGGTTGGGATAAGCCCCAGAAAGCGCCCCCTGGTGGCTCATTCCTGCTAACACTCCAAAGTCAAATATGGAATCACTTAGTAAGAAAATTTGCAAACTGAGGACAGAATCCAATTGGAATTTTAATCTCATATTTTCTATCTCAGAGGCCCAATGTCAGAGTTCTCTCAGTTTCCGAGAGCACAGCCTCCCTTGAAGGGAACTTCATTCGAGGGAGAGCCCCCAATTTTTCCTGGGCTGGTTTTTGAAGCCTCAGAGTTGTGGGTTGGAGCTACACTTTAAGCCAGCTCTGCAGCCTTGAGCGATCTGATTCAGGATTTTGATAAGGAGACTCTCTAAAATCTACTTATAGAAATTTCAACCTGGAATGCAAAAATAAACTTTTTTAGAATTGCTTATGTTTCTGTTCATCCCTGCACATGATTTGGAAACAAATTTAATATCACCCAGAGTGTGCACAGCAATACAAGTTCCCTTAAATAAGCCAGCTCGCCATTTAAGTAAGAGGGTATCATCCCCCTGATGTGAGAGAGTCATGCCCCAGAAATGTTTATGACTCCGAAAAAGGATGAGACCCTCTCAAAGTAGAAACTTATCATATCAGGAACTGAAGTTTTCACCAAGGAAAGAAAAGACTGTGCTAAAAACAATCATGTGGGTTAATTGAAATAATTTATAGGTAGTATCAATTCTGTGTTTAAAAACAGAAATAATACATGCAGTTATTTAAAAATCAAATATACCGCGCACCACAATGAAGAGTAACCCCTGCTGGCTGCAACTAGAGAAAGCCCGTGTGCAGCCAAAAATAAATAAATAAATAATAAAATAAAAATCAAATATACCAAAGACCATAGCAGCAGCAACAAAAATGACCACTCTCCCGTGATCCCCAGTTCTGCTCTCCAGGGGCAGTGATTATCAACTCTTTTAGCTCTTTCTCCTGGCAGTTACTTTTGTATTTCTAAATGATATGCCTGTTTTGTCTTAATTTGTAAGTGTTCAGCATTATATATTCACTTCCTTGTATGATACTTGAGGTTTAGCTCTTTTACATCTGCCTTCTCTCCAACCTCCAAGTGTGATTATGTCCCTATTGTTAGCTAAATACATGATAATTATCATGATGCAAATGTATTCTACTCTCAAGCCAGGTAGAGCGCCCCAGATACAGCACCCCGATTGTGCAGCTTTGAATTTTTTCTTGAGTTGACACTTGCCTCATTTTTAACTTGGAATATTTCCCATGTACAAATCCTCAGTTCTTCCTAAAGCTCCTTCACGTCTCCGCCTCCTTTCCCAGTCGTTCCCCCTCCGGCCCAGGGTGGCTGCCTGATGCCCAGGTCTCCGTTCTTTGCCCTCCTGAGTTGGAGCCACTTCTCCAGGGCCTCATTCCCTCTCTTCCCAGGCACAGCTTCCTAGTTTTGCTAGAATCTAAACTCTGACTCCCGGTGTGACTTTGGGTTCTCTTTCTACTCCCAACTCTAGAATAACCACAGACAGAACTCTAGTCAAGCATCTACCTCAGGCTGTTACATGCACCCAACAGCTCCAGGCCCCTCCTTCCCAAACACACCATAAAGAAAATACTTTGACCGATACAACGTTATGTCAATTGTACCTCAGCAAAGCTGGGGGGAATTACATGTAATTTTAGACTGAAATAGTGACAGATGCAGTGGTTATAGATATCTGGCTGTGCTTGAATCCTTCCTTCATCCTTTTCCAGATGTAGGAAAGGAGCAAGTTCAAATCCTGTGTGTCTCAGCATAATCTTAAATAGGGGGTCATGTTACCGTCTGCCTCAGGACTGCTGAGAGTAATTTGTAAGAGTAATGCATGCATGAACCCATTACACGGAGTAATGTCGGTCTGCTACAGACCGAGCCCCCAGTAACTGCTGCCATTATTAGAAATTATTCTCGTGCTAATTCTTTCTATTTTGTAACATAGACTCTCCGGTTGTGCAAATTAGTTTTGTGTCCCTCAGAAAAGTTGGTAGTTTTCTGTTAAAATTTCTATTTCTCATGACTTTTTTTTGGCTGCGTTGGGTCTCCGCCGCTGCGTGCAGGCTTTCTCTAGTCGCGGCGAGCGAGGGCCACTCTTCGTTGCGGTGCCCAGGCTTCTCATTGCGGTGGCTTCTCCCGTTGCAGAGCACAGGCTTTAGGTGCGCGGGCCTCAGTAGCTGTGGCACGCGGGCTTCGGTAGCCATGGCTCACGGACTCTAGAGCGCAGGCTCAGCAGTTGTGGCGCACGGGCTTAGTTGCTCCGCGGCATGTGGGATCTTCCCGGACCAGGGCTTGAACCCGTGTCCCCTGCATCGGCAGGCGGATTCCCAACCACTGCGCCACCAGGGAAGCCCTCTCATGACTTTTATTCTAATTATTTTATTGTATGTTGAACTCAATCTATTTTATTTATTAAATCTTTTCTGTTATATTTTCTGATCTGTCTTTTAAAAATAGGCAATTTTTGTTTTGAATTAATTGGAATCCAGTAGCTTTTTTACTTTCTAATCATATCACCCTCAAACAATAAAAGATTTTCTATCTATAAAGAAAAAGAAAGAAAGGCTTCATACATTCCAGTTGGGGGACTGCTAGCTGCCTCCTGGATATGTACTGTCTCCTTCTTCCCTCCTGTCAAAACCTAGATTTAATCTGGGGTGACCTTTTCCATCTCTCTTCCTGATGGTGGTTAGAAGTTAGTGGGAGTCATCAGGTGGTGCTTCTAGAATGTTCTTTGAAGGGGCTGACTCAGCTGGAAGATCACCCTTCTGCCCCTGCCCCTGCTTCTTCTTGGGATGCCCACCTAATGTTTGGAAGTGCAGTGGCCATCTAAGCCCATGAGGTGAACTTCAGAATGGCATCCCACGCTAGGGATGGCCTAGCAGAAAAGGCGGAAGGAGCGGCTGGCTGCAGCCGTCCTGCCAGCTCCGCACGCCTGATGCTGAACACTTCCTCTACCTGAGAGAAAAGCAATATATAACAAAACAGAAACAGACTGGGACTTCCCTCGCGGTCCAGTGGTGAAGACTCTGCACTTCCACTGCAGGGGGATGCGGGTTCCAGTCCGTGGTCAGGGATCTAAGATCCCGCATGCCACGCGGCAGCTCAAAAAAACAAAAAGAAAAACAAACACAAAAACAGAAACAGACTCACAGATACAGAGAACAAACTAGCGGTTACTGCAGGGGAGGGGGAGGGGAGGGGCAAAATCGGTGAAGGGGATTAAGAGGTACAAATTACTATGTATAAAATAAATAAGATACAAGGATGTAATGTACAGCACAGGGGATATAATCACTATGTTATAATAACTTTGTATGGTGTGCAATCTATAAAAATATCGAATCGCTGTTGTACACCTGAATCTAATATAATTTTGTAAGTCAACCATACTTCAATTAAAAATAATTAAAAGCCCTATGTGATTAAGCCACAGGTTGGCCTCTGTCACCAGCAGCCTGACTCAGTTTCTAATGGATGCGTGAGAGACTTCAATTATTTAATGGAAAGACTGCTTTCCCTAAAGGATGATTCTGAAGAGTCCCAGTTAACTATGAAGTGATGTACATTTACCCAAAAATGTGTCTGGGAGCTAATTCTTAACTCAGAAAGGTTCAAACCCTATTTGTTTTTATTTATTTATTCTTATTGAAGTATAGTTGATTTACAATGTTGTGTTAATTTCTGCTGTACAACTAAGTGATTCAGTTATACATATATATGCATTCTTTTTAAAAAATGTTTATTTTCTTATTAGTCATCCATTTTATACACATCAGTGTATACATGTCAATCCCCATATGCATTCTTTTTTAAAATATTCTTTTCCATTATGGTTTACCATAGGATATTAGATATAGTTCTCTCGTGCTATACAGTGGGATCAAGCCGTATTTGAAAGTAGAAAAGGAATCGCCGCATTTTCATGAAAAATGTTTACGATTCTGCAGTTATCTCTTGCATGCTCTGAGTCTCACCTAAGGGCTCGCACATTTTACTCAGCTGTGATACCCCTCATCCTGTGTGCAGGGCGGTGTGGGGAGATAGCTCACCTGGCTCTCCCACAAGCCCTTCCAGCTGTGCAGGGGCAGAACCCTGCCGGCATTTCTGCTTCTGTTTCCCATTTCCCTGAAGTTTTTCAGTGCTCTCCCCTCTACTCCCCCGAATGTTTGCGGCCCAACTTACTCTGGTCTGCCCCTGGATCTGCTCACTATTTGTAGAGCAAATTACACGCCCACCTCCCCAGACCACACAGATGGAAACCAGTGTCTTATTTTAGTTCTTTCCTTGAGTGCTATCTACTTCTGAACAGTCTTATCCTGTGGGTTTTGGGGTTTTGTTTTTTTCTGCTTTAGTTTTTCTGTTAGTCTGTACTCAACTTCCCGAAATTTCTCTCAGAATTATGGGGTGTGTGTGTTTGTGTTTTCTAATTACTTTAATGGGGTTTTTGGAGAGGGGAGAATTAGACACATGTGCCTTCTGTCGGGATCTGGTCTGTATTATTCTTCTGGCAAACAGTTGAGCTTTTCTTTGTGATGTAAAATGTAGATAAGCTCTTGCATTGTGATTGTACAGTTGGTCTTCAGAGGTGGAGCTTGATCTGTCTGTGTTAGATCAACCTTATTCTACTGTTCAGATACTCTATATTTTTCCTTTTTGTGGTTTGTGTGATGAACAATGAGAAAAAACAAATGAGGTTGTTTGTTTTAGAGTACTGTTGGTATTTCTGATAACTTTTTATTCATGCATAACCATAGGTGGTATTTTTTTAATGTTCTTTTTTCTGAGAGGCTTTTGAGGAAGCACTTGACTTTCTTCTTGTCTGTCTCTAGTCTTTAGTTTACCAGGCTGTCCTTATACAAACTAGAATGAAGCAGTCTTTGAGTGATTATATTGTTCCAACTGAATGAAAACAATCAGTACTAAGGAGAAATATCCATTGGGAGATCATGTAGATTACAGGCTAATAATCAGGGGAGATCTTAATAGGATATTGATTCTTTGAAAATAGGACATATTGACTTGCCTTTATCTACAAAACCACCCAGGTTTGTGGTCAAATGTTAAACAAACTGCCTGCGCTAAGTCACTTTACTTAAAAAAAAAAGTTTAATAAAATGTATATAAACATTAAATTGACCATTTTAACCATTTTTCAGCATACAGCTCAGTGGCATTAAGTTTTGCATTCACAGTTTTGTGCAACCATCACCACCATCCATCTCTAGAATTTTTTCTTCATCCCAAACTGAAACTCTGTACCCATTAAACAGTAACTCCTCTTTCCCCGCTGCCCCACCCCCTGGGAACCTCTATTCTACTTACTTTCTCTTAATTTGCCTATTCTAGATTCCACATTTAGTGGAATCATGTAGTTTTTATCCTTTCGGGTCTGGCTTATTTCATTTCACATGTTTTCAAGGTTAGGATTAGGGCTTCAATGTCATCAAGGTTAACAAGTATCAGAATATGATGACCAAATAATATTCCATTATATGAATAGACCACATTTTGTTTACCTATTCATCTGCTGTTAGACACTTGGGTTGCTTCCACCTTTTGGCTATGGTGAATAAGCCTGCTGTGAATGTGGGTGGACAAGCGTCTGAGTCCCTACTTTCACATCTTTTGGGGATAAACCTAAGGGTAGAATTGCTGGGTCATATAGTAATTCTGTGTTTAACTTTTTGAGGAACCTCCAAACAGGTGACCTGACTTCGCATGGTGCTGTAACCGTGGGCATAGGCCCAGTCAGTCGGCCCTCCTTCCTGCAGGGTATTGCTGGATAGACCAGACTTGTGACCACGCCGCGCCCAAGCCGTGTCCCACTCACTCAGGGCTGGCTGCCCTCCCTGGGAGCACACATAGAAAAGGTACCTGTAAAGTGTTTCAGGAAGCAGGCCTGCTGCTGGTTTGATGGTCCATGAATTCCCAGCCTATGGGCAGTAAGGAGGTCACTTCCTGGCAAGTCAGGCACGTTGGTGAACTTGGGATCTCAAGAAAGACGAGGAACTGATGAGGATCTTAGATAATACTTCTTGCTTGACGGAAGTTGTGAAAACTATGACCACGGGGGCTTTACCAAGCCCCAGCCTCAGTGCCAAGGTCAAGTTTTGTCAACTGCCTAAAGAGGCTCTAAGTATTAAAGAACAACTCTTGTTCCACTTCTGTAGGGAAAACATGCCAAATAGTACTGCACAGCAAGGTAATTATACACATTGAAAAACATGGTGAAGGTTCTTACCTCACTGGTGGAATTACTGGTTCCCTGACATGGTCTCAGGATGAACGGGTTGGCTTTTCCAAGGAGCAGTGTTGTTGGTGATGGAGCTGTAATTGTCCGAGGTACTTGCATGTGCTTTTGGATCATAGTATCTCATTGAGCAAATTCTGTTCAGTCCGAGCCTCTACGTTGACAGGCACACGGTCCTAGGACAGACGGAAACCAAGCAACTCTTTGTACCGGATGCCCTAGGGCACCTCCTCCATCCTCTTGGCTATTTTGAACTTCAGTGGCCTACAGAGGTGACCAAGTCCATGACACCCCCTTGTATTTATTGACTTCCCTGCCTCTCACTCTCATTTCCTTGGCCTCCATTTATGTTTCGTTGGATTGTTTCTCAAAATAACCCACTTGCACACAAGCCCTGGCTGCAGCCACCACTTTCAAGGGTGGGGAGGACCTGGCCTAGAATCCCATCTAGTCCAGCCTAAACCCTGACACCTAATACTTGTTCCCATCCCTGCCAAATGCAGAATACGACCAAAAGGGGAAACTGAGGAAGGCCCTGACCACAGTAAGTGTTGGACTCCATCTTTGCTTGGTTTCCTGCTCTGGGTTGGCTTTGTCAGCATCAGCAGAGAACAGACAGCCCAGCTCTCAGAAAAAACAAAAGTGTAATAGACTGGATCAACCAACACAGTCCTTTGGAAAACCACAAGTTCACAGATCAGTAACCAGCCCAAGCTGTGTACTGCTGCACCGAACCAGTTCTGAATGGACCACCCACGGGCTTCACTAATGGACCATTCAATTTTGTGTGTGGATTTTGGTTTTTGATCTTTTGGCTTTTGTAAGCCTTGCCTTTGTGCTTTGTTCAGGAGAAAGTCTTAAGAGAGGCTATTCTCTCTGGCATGAAAAACATCAGTCCTATGGTCCCCATGCTCCAGCCTCAGGGAACCACTTTTTAAACTCCTCTAGTTGTTTCTTCCAACCCAGGAGAATAGTGGTGGGAGGACACAGGCCCACAGAGAGGCAGAGGCCTAAGGAGCACCTGGCCCAGATGAGAGCAAAATGACACAGGACTCAGGTTTGGGGCTTGGGGTGGGGGTAGATCTTAGGGGCAGCCTCATATCCTGGGGACAGAACGTTTGAGAAGAGAAATGTGTTAGGTTAAGAAAAATGCACACAGAATATATTTGGCTTTAGGGTTTAAGGTGTATGTACGTCATAAGATGAGCTTAGAAATAGTCTATGATATATCTGGAGAAACAGAATTAATAGATTTGTGACGACATAGCTTGGTCCATGTACTAGTTTTCTTTTCTTTTTTTCATGTCCTTGTTTTCTGTTGCTGCTGTAACAAATGTCTGCAAACGTGGTGGCTTAAACAACGCAAGTTTATTTCTTGCAGTTGTGTTGGTCAGAAGCCCAAGGTGAACCTCAACTGACTGAAATCAAGGTGTCACCCATCACTCTGTGTATGTGCGTGCGTGCGTGCGTGCGTGTGTGTGTGTGTGTGTGTGTGTGTGTTGTGTACCTCTTCTTTACTTTCTGGCACTGTAAGATGTTTCAGTCTCATCTTGTATAATTCCTACCTGGTAGTACTAGAATCAGCCATTTCTCCAAGGAACCCTGGTTCCTTTTACTGGAGAATGGTATTTGAAACCAAGATCTCAGTACTAGATGTACTCAAAGTTTTAAATTTTTATGAAGTTCAATTTATTTGTTTTTTCTTTTGTGCTTTTGATGTCATATCTAAAGAGGCTTTGCCTAACCTAATTTCATTCTAAGAATTTTATAGTGTTAGCTTTTTCATCTAGGCCCATGATCCATTCTGAGTTCATTTTTGTGCGTGTGTAAGGAAGAGGCCCAACTTCATTGTTTTCCACTTGGGTATCCCGTTGTCCTGGGACCATTTGTTGAAAGACTGTTCTTTTCCCATTGAATTGTCTTGGCACCCTTATCAAAAACCAACTGAGGGGCTTCCCTGGTGGCACAGTGGTTAAGAATCTGCCTGCCAAGGCAGGGGACACGGGTTCAAGCCCTGGCCCGGGAAGATCCCACATGCCACGGAGCAACTAAGCCCATGTGCCACAACTACTGAGCCCACATGCCTAGAGCGCATGCTCCACAACAAGAGACGCCACCGCAATGAGAAGCCCACGTACCGCAACAAAGAGTAGCCCTCGCTCGCCGCAACTAGAGAAAGCCCGTGCGCAGCAAGGAGCACCCAACGCAGCCAAAAAATAAAATAAAATAAATTAATTTTAAAAAATCAATTGATATTTCTTCAATTCTTTTTTTTCCTTCATACATTTATTTATGTATTTATTTTTGTCTGAGTTGGGTCTTTGTTGCTGCGCGCAGGGTTTATCTCTAGTTGCTGCGAGCGGGGGCTACTCCTCGTTGCGGTGCACAGGCTTCTCATTGCGGTGGCTTCTCTTGTTGCGGAGCATGGGCTCTAAGCATGTGGGCTCAGTAGTTGTGGCACGTGGGCTCAGTAGTGGCTCATGGGCTCTAGAGCATAGGCTCAGTAGTTGTGGCTTGTGGGCTCTGATTGTGCACTTTGTCTGGAGTGAGAAGTGGCCAGAATAATGGGTGTAACCTGATGTACGGGCAGTGGCTAATGATTTGGCTGGATTCTCACGGTCTTAAGAGGATCAGAATGGGAAAATTAATAATGAGGATGTCTGGAGAAGAAGTATATGTATGGACATTTTGGAAAGGAACAGACTGTGAAGGTTTCTGTGTTCTGTGTGGAAGCCCACAAAAGGGCATCCGTGCAGAGGAGGCCCTTCATAATCAGGTGGAAAAAATGACACATTCTGTGGGTGTCCATCAACATTTTCCCAGCCACTACAGGCTCAATGGACCCATGAGCAAAGTGGCCGTAGTGGCAGCAGTGGAGCCTGTGCAAGGTTCAGGACCATGGACTTCCCCTGCCCACAACTGACTGGGGTAATGCTGCCGCCGAGTGACCCATATGACAACTGCAGAGACCAGCCCTGAGTCCCTGATGAAGGAGGAGTAGCCATCCACCTGGTTTCTGTTTGATTACAGTGTATGTCTTATCACAGAGGGGACAGAAATTCACCCTCACTGAAATAGACATAAACCCTCGATCTAGATCTGAGACTAGATGTGTCTTCCTTGCCCCTGATACTTCTTTCAGCTCCACTATTCTGGACTCACACAGTGATCTACCCACTGTCATGGTACTTTGCACAGCGTTGCTTCTGACCAAGGAATTAATTCCACAGCAAAGCAGCAGCACTGGGCCCACTACTGGTCTTGTTACCAAGTCCAAGCTCCCTACTGCTCCAATAAATCGAGAGACGAGGTGTTGGGGCAAGGAATAGCAACTTTATTTGGAAAGCCAGCAGATTGAGAAGATCGTGGACTAGCGTCCCAAAGAACCATTTTATCTGAGTTAGAATTCAGGCTTCTTTTATTCTAAAAGGGGAGGGGGGTGCGACTGGTTGTTGTAGACTTCTTGGTGCCATATTCCCTTAATCCTTTGTTCTTGCAGCTGTCCACATAAATCTGGTCGCAATGTTCCTGTAAACCTCCAACAAGACAATTGTTATTTTCTATTCTGCAACTTTTTATCTCTATATGAATGGAAAATTGTTATACCTTTAAAGGTCAAGCCTGGAAGGCAGAGCATTGAGAAAGGACTATTATGTATATTTCAGGCTATAGGCAACACTCTTTTACAAAGGTTCAGAACCAGCATGACTAAGCACAGGCAAAAGGGCACAAAGGTTAGAGCTATAGGAATAGATCCAATATGCAGTCAGGTTTGTTCTTCTCTGTCACAGCCTTGCCACATACTCTGTCACCCAGGAGTGGCTGACCCAGTGGAAATGTTGAATGGCTCTCTGAAGACTTAGCTGTGGTACCTTCTGGGAGACAACACTGCGAAAGAATGGGGTTCTGTCATACAGAATTCTGAGGCCATTATATGGTGCTGTTACCCCCAGAGCTATGAGTCTGAAAATCAAGGTGTGGAAGGGACATGACTCATTATACCAATAATTACGCCCAATAATGAGGACTATAGTGGCTTTGCAGGTCTTCTTTTTGATGTCTATATGTGAGTGTTTATTTGTATATGCTATTTTCTTTTTTTTTTTTAAGTTTTTAAAAAAGTTTTATTTATTTATTTTGGCTGCGTTGGGTTTTCATTTCAAAGCCCATGTGTGGGCTTTCTCTAGTTGCGGCAAGCAGGGGCTACTGTTCGTTGCGGTGCCCAGGCTTCTTATTGCAGTGGCTTCTCTTGTTGCGGAGCACGGTCTCTAGGCACGTGATCTTCAGTAGTTGTGGCACATGGGCTCAGTAGTTGTGGCTCGCAGGCTCCAGAGCGCAGGCTCAGTAGTTATGGCGCATGGGCTTAGCTGCTTCGCGGCATGTGGGATGTTCCCAGACCAGGGCTCGAACCCGTGTCCCCT
>NC_041215.1:8031814-8035845 GCF_002837175.3 Physeter macrocephalus | reverse complement strand
TTAGCTGCTTCGCGGCATGTGGGATCCTCCCAGACCAGGGCTCGAACCCGTGTCCCCTACATTGGCAGGTGGATTCTTAAACACTGTGCCACCAGGGAAGTCCCTCTTGTTTTTCTTTATTCCAATTATTATGTCCAAATGGTTGGAGATTAAGTTTACAATTTACTCTTTAGGTAACAGAATATTCAGTGGGGCTGTGACCTGAGTTTGAGGAGCAATTCCTATAGCCAGTAATGGACACGGTGATTGTTGGGACAGTGCTTCTTCTTGTGCTGAGGAAAGAGTGATAATAACTTCTTCCCTTGTAGAAAGGACAGCTGTATGTTGGTGGAATGCAGAGTTGATTTATTGTCATACAGAAGTTTAATCTATATAGAAGGCTGCCTGTGGAAGCTGAGTAGCCAGGAGGTAGACTGTGTCAGTTATCAATTTATTGCATCTTAGCTCCAAATCCAGCCTTCACTGCCTTGCTTGGAATATTGGAGCTGGACCCTGCAGACATTTTTCTTTGTCCTCTGCCATGATAATAAGCTTTGTCAGTAGAAGGAGCTGGACAGATACTATGGGAGGAAGGGGCTTCTCTTCATGGTCAAGATGTGTCTTTTTTCTTCTGCTCCAACAGTGCAGCAGTTTGTGTGCAAGACATTCAGGGGTGCTCGCCTTCCAGAAAATTTTGTAGCAAGTTACAGCTCACAGTTCCCTGCCTACCGTCTGTGGCCCACCAGGACCTGAGCATGGGCTTCCAGCTTGCTAGTTCTGGCCGTGGTTACCTGCCTACCACCCTCGGTCCAGCGGATGTGGACCAGCTGTGGCCTGAGACAGGCCAATGAAATTCTTCACCATCGAGTGAGCTGCAGTCACACCCTCTCCAACGATGTTTAAATCCCAGCCTTGGATAAAGGATCCCCCCAACTAAGTTTGTTCCATCCATAGGTATTCTCCCTCAGCCTAGGGTATTCTTTAGAATTCTCTTTTATTTTCTATTAGTAGTTAATTCCCTGTAAATAGTTAATAATTCTTTATATTAAGCTTTCTCTGTTTGGTTTTGGTCTTCTGGCCAGACCCTGACTGATACAGACAAGCAACTCTCTTGGGCTTATAATCCCAAGAGATAGCAGAGGTCTACTATCACTGGGGGAGGGGCAGGAAAATCCTCCAAAGAACAACCACAATATTAAGCAGATTCTGAGTGCCACAGGGAGAAGGGCCAGGGATGCTTAGAAGGTGCATCCTCGGGCTTCCCTGGTGGTGCAGTGGTTAAGAATCCTCCTGCCAATGCACGGGTTCGATCCCTGGTCCAGGAAGATCCCACATGCTGCGGAGCTACTAAGCCCGTGCACCACAACTACTGAGCCTGCGCTCGAGAGCCCGCGAGCCACAACTACGGAGCCTGAGGGCCACAACTACTGAAGCCCGCACACCTAGAGCCCGTGCTCCGCAACAAGAGAAGCCACTGCAATGAGAAGCCTGTGCACCGCAACAAAGAGTAGCCCCCACTCACCACAACTAGAGAAAGCCCGCACACAGCAATGAAGACCCAATGCGGCCAAAAAAAAAAAAAAAAAACTTAAGAAAAACAGAAGCTACATCCCCAAGGCCCAAGCACATAGGACCTGCCTAAGTCTGCATGTGGACCAGGACAACAGAAGAGCTCCCTGCCCCACCAAAAGCATAGCATCCAGTCAGAGAAATAGCAGCCTATCACTGAGGAAGGGGCAAAAGGATAAAGAGAGACCATCTCTGTGGCACAGGTGGGTAGGAAAAGATGAAAGCTCAGGGGGAATAAGGAATACTAAGAAAAACCTCTCTGGCATTTCAAACACTATCCTAAGCATTAGGCACCAGCAGCCCTCTGCTAGAAGAATTTGAAACCTGTGGTACACTTAAGGTAAAAAGAGCAACTGTAAAATGCGAGCCCGTGCTCCGCAACAAGAGAAGCCACTGCAATGAGAAGCCTGTGCACCGCAACAAAGAGTAGCCCCCACTCACCACAACTAGAGAAAGCCCGCACACAGCAATGAAGACCCAATGCGGCCAAAAAAAAAAAAAAAAAACTTAAGAAAAACAGAAGCTACATCCCCAAGGCCCAAGCACATAGGACCTGCCTAAGTCTGCATGTGGACCAGGACAACAGAAGAGCTCCCTGCCCCACCAAAAGCATAGCATCCAGTCAGAGAAATAGCAGCCTATCACTGAGGAAGGGGCAAAAGGATAAAGAGAGACCATCTCTGTGGCACAGGTGGGTAGGAAAAGATGAAAGCTCAGGGGGAATAAGGAATACTAAGAAAAACCTCTCTGGCATTTCAAACACTATCCTAAGCATTAGGCACCAGCAGCCCTCTGCTAGAAGAATTTGAAACCTGTGGTACACTTAAGGTAAAAAGAGCAACTGTAAAATGCAATCCCAGCCCAACTCCTGCCTAGCTGGACTTAAGTCACCATATTAACAGACTGACTGAAGAAGAGGTGTGGCCATTTCCAGGTATAAAAACTATTTACTGCAGTCTCTTCTGTTTTACCCTTGATGTCTTATTATTCAATAAGAAAATTATTAGTAAACAAAAAAAGTGAGAATAAAACAATCCATTGTTAAGAGATAAAGCTGTGAACAGACCAGACGTAGAGATGACAGGGACTGTAACTATGGTTCGTATGTTAAAGATATAGTGGAAAAGGTATACAACATGCAAGGACAGACCGGGAACTTCAGAAGAGACAGAACCAAAAGGATAAGTCAAATGGAAATACTAGAAGTAAAAACCATGAAATCAGAGATGAAGAATTCCTTCAGTGGATTCACTAGTCAGATTGACTTAGTGAACTTGAAAATCGGTCAATAGAAAGCATCCAAACAGAAATTCAAAGAGAAAAAAGGTAGGAAAAAAATTACAACAGAACAGAGTAACCATGAGTATGAGACAATATCAAGCGGTCTAACATTGTGTAACTGGAGTTCCAGAAAGAGAAGAGAGAAAAGTGGCAGAAGAAATATTTGAAGAGGTAATGACTGAGAATTTTCCAAAACTGATGAGGGACATCAAGCCACATATCCACAAAATTCAGAGAACCCCAAGCAGGCTAAGGCTTCTCCCCTTCAGAATAAAAAACAAATACAGAGAAACAACATAGTAAATCTGCTGAAAACCAAAGATGGAGAAAATCTGGAAAGCAGTGGGTGGGGGAGAGACACATTACATACAGAGGAACAAAGATAAGAATTATAGCATACTTCTCATCAGAAACTATGTAAGCCAGAATAAATGCACAACATGTTTGAAGTACTGAAAGATAAAAAGCTGTCAACCCCAAATGCCATACCCAGTATAAATATCTTTCAAAAGTGAAAGTAAAGAATTTTTCTGACAAGCAACAGCTGAGAGAATTCATTGCTAGCACATCTGCATTACAAGAAATATTAAAGGAAGTTCTTCAGGCAGAAGGAATATGATTATGATAACTGAAAGAAACTTTGGTCAACCCAAAGAAATGAAGAGTAACAGAATGGTAAAAATAAATAAAGGTAAAAAATATATATGTGTATATTTCTCATTTTAATCATGTTAGAAAGTAAATAACTATCCAAAGCAAAAAGAGTAACAGTATATTCTGGAGTTGATACCATATGTAAAAGTAAAATGTATGAAAACCATAGCACAAAGGATGGAAGGAAGGAACTGGAAATATACTCTTGTAAGTTTCTTACACTGTATGTGAAGTGACACAATATTATCTAAAGGTATTCTATGATACATCAAAATATATATATTGTAAACCCTAGGGCAACCAGTATTTTTTTTAAGTATAATAATAAGCCAATAGTGAAACTAAATACAGTCATTAAAAAAACTCAGAAGTTAATTCAAAAAGTACAGATGGGGGCTTCCCTGGTGGCGCAGTGGTTGCGCGTACGCCTGCCGATGCAGAGGAACCGGGTTCGCGCCCCGGTCTGGGAGGATCCCACATGCCGCGGAGCGGCTGGGCCCGTGAGCCATGGCCGCTGAGCCTGCGCGTCCAGAGCCTGTGCTCCGCAA
>NC_041215.1:7999870-8031716 GCF_002837175.3 Physeter macrocephalus | reverse complement strand
GAACCGCAAAAAAAAAAAAAAAAAAAAAAAAAAAAAAAAAAAAAAAAAAAGTACAGATGGAACAAATAGAGAACAACTTTCATGATGTAGCTTTAAATCCAGCAATATTGTTAAGTAACATTAAATGTAAATGGTCTAAACAACACAATTGCTAGCCCCAAAACGTATCCAATTATTAGATTAGATAAAAAAGCAAACCCAACTCTTTGCTTTCTACAAGAAATACACTTTTTTTTTTTCTTTTTCTTGGCCACACCATGTGGCTTGCAGGATCTTAGTTCCCCTACCAGGGATCAAACCCTCACCTTGGCAGTGAAAGCACTGAGTCCTAACCATTGGACCGCCAGGAAGTTCCCAAGAAATACACTTTAAATATGTAGACACAGGTAGGTTCAAAGTAAGAGGATGGAAACATTAATCAAAGGAATATTGGGCTTATATGTGGAATCTAAAAATATGGTACAAATGACCTTATTTACAAAACAAAAATAGAGTCACAAATGTAGAAAACAAACTTTTGGTTACCAGAGGGGAAAGGTTGGGGGGGATAAATTGGGAGATTGGGATTGACATATACACACTACTATATATAAAATAGATAACTAATAATGACCTACTGTATAGCCCAGGGAACTGTACTCAATACTCTGTAATGACGTATATGGGGAAAGAATCTAAAAAAGAGTGGATATATGTATATGTATAACTGATTCACTTTGCTGTACACCTGAAACTAACACAACATTGTAAATCAACCATATTCCAGTTTTAAAAAAATTGGATTGGATATGTAAATATTAGACAAGTAGATGTCATTATAAGGATTATTACTGGGGATAATTAGGGTCAGTGATAAGACGATCAATTTATCAAGAAGTCATAACAATCCTATGTATACATGAACCTTCAAAATACATGATGCAAAACTGATAGAATTCAAAGGAGAAATAGAGAAATTCACAATTATACTTGAAGACACTCTTTAAAAATTAAACAGGAAAAAAAACAGAGTAATAATAAAGAAGACCTGAACAACACTATCAACTTGGCCTAACATTTATAGAACACTTTCCTGAAAAGAGCAGAATGCATATTCTGAAAACAGGTACATGTGGAACATTTACCAAGATAGACTGCTGGGCCGTGAAACAAAGAATTTAAATCATGAAAATATGGCCACAAAGGAACTGAATTAGAAATAATTCACAGAAAAATATCTGGAAAATTCCCCAATATTTGGAAATTTAAAAAAACTTCTGAATAAACATGCAACTTCTAAATAACAAATGCAGCAATGTATAAAAAGGATAATACATTATGACCAAAGGAAGGAGGCAGTTATCCCAAAAATGCAAGGTTGGTTCAACATTATAAAATCAGTTACTGTAATTTGCTATATCAACAGACCAAAGAATAAAAATCATATGACCATGTCAAAAGCTGCAGAAAATGCGTTCGACAAAATTCATTATGATTTGTGATTAAAAAACTAAGCAAACTAGAAACAAGAGATCTTCTTCAACCTGATAAAGGAATCTATGAAATTTCTACAGCTACATTATACTTAATGGTGAAAGACTGGATACTTCTCTACTAAGTTCAGGGACAAAGCAAGGATGTCCAGTCTCATGACTTTTATTCAGCACTGTACTGGGAGTACTAGCTAATGTAACAAGGCAAGAAAAAATAAAGTCATATAGATCAGGGGTCCCCAGCCCCCAGGCCGCGGACCACTACCGGTCTGCAGGTTAGGAACCAGGCCTCACAGCAGGAGGTGAGCAGCTGGCCAACGAGTGAAGCTTCATCTGCCACTCCCTATCGCTTGCATTACCACCTGAACCAAACCATCCCCACCTTTCCCCCCTGCCCGCCCACCACATCCATGGAAAAATTGTCTTCCGCGAAACTGGTCCCTGGTTCCAAAAAGGTTGGGGACTGCTGACATAGATTATAAAGATAAAAAACACAGACTACATAATTGTAGTCCTACCTAGAAAACCCTAGAGACTCTACAAAAAATTACTAAAATCAATGTGAGTTTAGCAAAGTTACAGGTTACACGGTCAAAATACAAAAAAAAATCAGTTGTATTTGTACACACTAGCAACAAACACTTGGAAATTGAATTTAGTGCTGAAAATTGTAAAATACTTAGGAAAAAAATCTATCAAAATACATGTAAGAATTGTATGCTGAAAACTACAAAATATCTGTGGGACTAATCAAAGAAATGCTCAATATATGAAGAGTTATATAGTATTCATGAATGAGAAAACTCAATATTGTTAAGATTTCAATTCTTTGTAAATTGATCAATAGAGGCATACAATCTCACCAAAAAATTCAGCAATTTTATTTGTAGAAATTGAAAAGCTGCTTCTAAAATTGAAATGGAACAGTAAAGACCTAGAACAGCCCAAACAATTTTGAAAAATAAGAACAAAGTTGGAGCACTCATTGCCACTGATTTCAAGACTTATTCTAAAGCTATAGTAGTAGCCATAGTAGACACTGTGTTATTGGCTAAAGGATGGACATACAGCGGAAGACAATAGAATCTAGAAATAGATCCACATGTATGTGATCAATTGATATTTGACAAAGGTACAAGAGTAACTTAATGGAGAATGGATAGTCTTTTTACAAATGGTGCTGGAACAACTGGACATCCACACAGTTTTACATTTAGGTTGATGATCCATATATAAACATAATTTTGTATATGGATTATCAACCTAAATGTAAAACCTAAAACTATAAAATGTCTAGAAGAAAATCTTTGTGATTTTGGGGTTAGACAAAGACTTCTTGGGAATATCATACAAAGCAAGACAAATGGGAGGAACATTTTTAAGAAATTCAATGTACGAGAGTATAAACCCATGACTTTGTATGCAGCCAGGTTATCCTTTAAGTATTAAGATCCTAGAAAAAAAAAAGCTTTAAAAATACAGGAACAGGGAATACTGTATTCACAGGTCTTTCTTGAGGATGAGCTTTATTCAACAAAGAGATGATTTGAGAAACTGGCAAAAGAACTCTTGTTGTCTGGAATATGTTATTTGTCAAAGTGTGAAACAAAAAAGGGACGAAGCGTGGAGAAAATGTATGTAAACCTTGTATGACAGTAACTGAACAGTGGGGGATGGGAAGAGCGAGGGGAAAGAACAGTGAGCTCACTGATTCTCACAGACAAAACAGGTGGGCGTCCAAAGATGGCATTCAGAGCTGGCAAATGAAATAGCAGAAACCCAAATAAGGACAAGGGCCTGAGGGCCTCATAGAAGTAATTAACTGAAAAATAATCACTAGAACTGAAATTCAAACCCCCTCACTTCCAAAAGAAATACAAAAACAAAAGCAAACCAATCATACAGCGAATGAAACGATATAAAAATAAAACAATACAGAGTGAATATGACATGGTATAAGAGAGTTGACACCAAAGTATCAGTTATATTAGTAAGTGTAGATTAATTGAACTCATGGAACAGAAGATTATATATATAATATGTATTATATATGTGTGTGTGTGTGTGTGTGTGTGTGTGTGTGTGTGTGTGTGTGTGTGAGTGAGGAAGATCTCTATAAGTTGATATGGGGTGATTTCTAGTATTTATTTATCCAACTAAAGCAATGTTCAAAAGAAAGTGTATAGTAAGCTATCTTTTGTATAAGCAGGGGTGAGGGGATCATGTCACATAATTTTATTCATTTTTTTGTTTATTTTATTGTATTTTTTTTACTTACTAGATCACTGGTTTATTATAAAAGGATATAACTCAGGAACAGCCAGATGGAAGAGATCCTTAGGGCAAGGTGTAGGGAAAGGACGAGCAGCATCCATGTCCTCTCCAGGAGCACCACTCTCCCCAGATAACCACCTGCATAAGTTTAATAATCAATGAATCTGAATCAAGAGTATATGGGTGCTGGAATTCCCTGGTGATGGAGTGGTTAGGACTTGACACTCTCACTGCTGAGGGTCCGGGGTTCAATCCCTGGTCGGGGAACTAAGATCCCCGCAAGCTGCGTGGCGCGGCCAAAAAAAAAGAGTATATGGACGTTTATTATGTTATTCTTTCAACTCTTCTATAGGTTTAAATTTTTTCAAGAGAGAAAACACTGAGGGAAATTCCAATAGGAAAAATGAATTTTTAAAGTTAGGCATTTGAATTTTCAATTCCTTGACCTTGAGTGATCTCAGGGCTTGCAGACAGAACAGGTCACTCACAGCAGTGAGAGCAGGGAGGAAGCTAGGAGTGAATCAGGTCTGGTAAGGGCGGGTGAGAAAATGGGGAACGATTGGACTAAAATGTACCCGACAGGCCCTCAGTCCTGAGGTGTGGTCTCCTCCACAGCAGGCTCACCATCAGGGAAAAGCTGACAGTAGGCTCAAGTGGGCCCCCTTTCCCAGGCAGGTGGGATCCGCCATGACCCTGGGCCGGGGGTGGGGGTGGGTTCTCAGGGACCTGAGACTCGGGGAACTGCAAAGAGGATATTGGAAAAACTTGTGCTAGTGAAGCCGGCCACATAGGACTGCCAGACTAAAGGATTTCCTCAGACCAGGGAGGATCCTGGACATATGAAGAAAGAACAAGCAGTTAGAAAAAACCAACTGGAGATACAGGGCCTGAAACTTGTCATTGTTGACATAAGGAACTCAGTAGCTGGGTTGAGTAACAACGTGGATTCAACAAACTAGCAAATCGAAAGATACAATCAAAGAACTGTGGACAAAAATCTATAATAGGAATAGAAAAGAGTTTTATTTGAGCCAAACTGAGGACTCTAGCCCAGAAGACAGCCTCACAGATTACTCTGAGGAATGGCTCTGGAGAACCATGGTTTTTAGCTCAGTTTTATGTCTTGTCAGAACAAAGAACATCAAAAAATCAGGGATACACTCCTTAAAGGTTTAAAAAAAAAAAATCAGATCAGCACATATACATTGAGTCAGTATGGCTTTGGCACCTGGGAAGTGGTCTTATCATTGAAGGAGTATCAGCATTGGTGTCCCAGGAAGGGAGGCATTTAATCTTTATTTTTAACATGGACAGTCTTTACTTCTGGTCAATGTGCCCTTTTCTTTAATAATTAAAGCAGATGTATAAGGTATGTTTGATAGGCCACCGACAGGCTGTTCTAGTTAGCATAAAATTCAAGTTAAGTCATGTATAAGCCAGAATGACTTCCCCATACCTTAAAATGTGAACATTTCTTTTATCAGAAGCATCCTAGAAGACCTTGGGAGGAGATAAAGAGATGGACATTCTTAAAGAGAAATGAAGAAATAGGGAGAATATACATGGAAAACAACAAAAAGGTAGCTTTAAATATTCTTTGTATCTGAAAACTAAAAACAAACCATTAAATAACACTTCGAGTAGAGAAGAATCATAATGAAAGCCCTACACTAATAGAGGAAACTGTGGGACACAGCTAAAGCAGAACCTAGAGGGAAATTTTGTTTTAAATGAAATGACAAGAAAATAAGAAAGAGAAATGAACTGTGTTCAAATTAAATTAAAAAAGAAACAACTCGAAAAAGGTCAAGAGGGTAAACCCAGGTAATCCAGAAAAGGGCAAATACTAAGGCACTTTTGCTGCAGTCATCTGCTCCAGTGCCATGAGGCTGCCAGATCTGCAGCTACAGAAACTTGATGTCCCACAGCTACTTCACACTCGCCAAACTCGTTATTGGGCATTTGAGTGCTTACCACCCAGAGCAGCGGAAGCAGGGCCTCCACCCCTGTGGTCCTGTTGGACATATCTCACTGCAAACCTGTGTCACAGACAGAACTCTGGCTGCAAGAAGGTCTGCATTTCTAGCCTGGGCAGTGCAGCAAGGCGCCCTGAGAGGGAGGTGGGGTGCGTGTTGAGCAGCCAACCCACAGCACCCTGCCCAAGGAGGGAATGCTTCCCAATCCATTTTAAGAGACTGAGACAACCTGAAGTTTAACCCAGGTAAGGAGTGTGTAAAAATTATTAAGTCTGTACAACTTGTGAATATAGATGAAAAACCCCCAAGCAAAATATTAAGAGAACCGTTTTGGCTGTTTTATTTGGGATACAAGTTTGGATGCTGAAACAGACTCTCCTCCCCTTCCACCCAACGCTGTAAACAAGATAGAAATGTATCTCTCTCTCACATAATAGTCTAGGGCTGGCCTGGTTCCAGGCTCCAAACACCGCAAAAGAGACCTCGGCTCTGACCACTGCCTTTGGGAGACCAGATGGCCGAACGTCAAAGACAAGCAAGGCAAATAATTCAGAATTCTTGTTAATAACTGAACATTTACCTTCAGATAGAAGTAACCATTCTTGATGGAATGTCTGAGCTTCATAAATTGAACTTCTACTCACATAATAGTCTAGGGCTGGCCTGGTTCCAGGCTCCTATCTTTTGGCTCTAGGATCCCTAGGGTATCCCCTTGTCCACTACATCCACACTCCAGCCGACAGAAGGAGGTGAAGGAGCAAGAGGATCACACTTTCCTTTTAGAAAGGCCTGATCTAGAAGTTGCCTACCTCATCTCCACTCACATTCAATTGGCTGGAACTTAGTCACATGGCCATATCTAGCTGTGAGGGAAAGTGGGAGATATAGTTTTCCTTAGGGGAATTCATGCATGCCCCCAAAATTTGGGGGGTCATATTCCTACAGAAGAAAGAGAAAATAAATTTAAAGGATGAGCTAGCTGTCTCTGACACATTATCTAAATCATGTAGTGTATTCATAACAACAGTGTATCCTGAGCAGACGTGTATCCATGTAATTCACTAAATCAGTGACCTAAAGGAGAAAATGTACTTTTTCTTCTTTGATTGCAGAAAAAAAGTTTTTAGTTTTTAAAAACAAACAAAAAGAAGGAATGGAGAGGAATTTCCTTAACATTGCAAAGGCTATTTAAAAACCTATAGCAAACATCATGTTTAACAAATCCAGAGTCATTCTTAGTAGGCTGGGAATAAAAAAGGATGCCAGCAATACCAAGACTGTTCAACATGGTAGTGGAAGTTCTGGCCAACATAAGAAGACAAGAGAAGGAAATTAGTAGTAAAAAAGTATGGAAATGGGGCTTCCCTGGTGGCGCAGTTGTTGAGAGCCCACCTGCCGATGCAGGGGACACGAGTTCGTGCCCCGGTCCGGGAAGATCCCACATGCCATGGAGCGGCTGGGCCCGTGAGCCATGGCCGCTGAGCCTGCGCGTCCGGAGCCTGTGCTCCTCAATGGGAGAGGCCACAACAGTGAGAGGCCCGCATGCCGCAAAAACAAACAAACAAACAAAAAAACAAAAAAAAACAAAAAAAAGTATGGAAAAGGAAAGATAAAACTGTCATTATTTACATATCCTATTTGCAAATTATATGGTCGACAATATAGAAAACATAAAATACAGTCATGGAATTCATAAGAGAGTTGCCAGTTATAAGATAAATTTCTAAATACCAAAAGCATTTCTCAACACTAGCAATAATCAACTAGAAAAAATAATACAATAATAACAGCAGCAAAAAAATCATAACATCTAACCAAAAAATGCACAAGAACTTTATAGCAAAAAGTATTAAAAATTTTAAACTTCCTTAAATATTGTTGAGGTTGGAGAGTCCAACAAATAATGCCCATTTAGGGACTTCCCTGGTGGTCCAGTGGTTAAAACTTTGCCTTCCAATGCAGGGGGTGTGGGTTCGATCCCTGGTCGGGGAACTAAGATCCTGCATACCTCACAGCCAAAAACCAAAACATAAAACAGAAGCAATATTGTAACAAATTCAATAAAGACTTTAAAAATACATTTAAAAAAGTATGCCCCTTTACACTGTCTGAGTGTGGGATAAGTTGTGAGGTGGTGGCCACAGAAACCAGGTGGAGATCACAGTACAATGGTAGTCCCCAGTATCCTGCATCAGAAGGAGGGAACACATCTGCATTTGTTTGGGTCACCACACGAGAAGCACATACCAAGACTGGCTCAGATGAGCTGGAGATTTTTTAGTGCAGGGAGCAGGAGAAGGTGGGGAGAGCCTTCAGACCAAGATGCAGGCCAGACACCCGTGCACAGAGAGAGGGAAGAATGAAGAACCGGGTGGGAAGGTCTCAGACTGCAGCACGGTTCCAAGAAAGGTTCAGTCAAGCATTAGAGGAGTTCTCAAGCCAAAAGGGAGACTCCCACATCTTGCCTGAATGGGCCTGCCTTTCTACCCAAAGCCTTGTGGTCAGGCTTTGGCTCGGGGACGTGGGGCTCTAGTGAAAGCTTGGCAGTGGGTCCGGAGGGGGAGAGGCAGGGACCATTTTCACACCCTCCAACCAGCATACACTCACAGCCACGACAGTCCATCTGTTGCACCACACAGATCTCCAGGCTCAGGAAAGACCTCCTCCATGGGTCCTGTTGGCCTCTTGTCTTGCAGGAAGATAACTTAGAAAAGGAAGGTTAGTGAGACAAACTACACTCACCGTTGCCTGCAGTTGGTCTCAGGGCTGCAGCTAGTTTCCATCCTCACCTTCTTCCAGTATCCACTGTAAATTTTCCTCATCCTCAGCTATCACCTTAACAGGTCTTGGTGGCTTATCTGGTGATGTAACCCAAACCCTCATTTCTGAGAGATCTGGATTCCTGATAATCACACCTTTCTCAGGCCAGTCTTGCTGCCTGTGAACATTAATTGGACTCCATTCTCAAGGGCTTGGGGAGAGCCAGACCCAGATGTTCCTGTTTCATTAAATGTTGAGCCACTGGTCTCCAGGGATGGCCTCTGACATCCCACTGGGTCAGGGGACGAATGGTGACAGTAACAAGCAGACAACGGCAAAGAGGTTTGCCACCTGAACAATGACGTTTGTAGTGTGCCATCGTCCCTTGAGGAGAATACTCTCACACTGACTCCACGAATGGCCCGTGACACACGAGAAAGCAGGTAGTGGAGTACTCTCCCACTACTCCACAGAACAGGCCAGAATTTTGACTCAGCAAAGCTCAAAGGGAAAGGGTGGTTTATCAAGTGCCCCAGGAGCATATAATATCCCAGACACCAGGCACTTTCTATAAATGACTCAGTCAGCCCCACCAATGGTCAGTGCTGCCTGGTCAGTGGATCAGACTTATCTCATGGCACCAAGAGGGCAGTCACTCCTTGCCCTCTGTAGGGACCTTTCTGAGAAACTAATGTAGCTAGTTACCTGTACACTCCCAGGCACTCTGTCCTGGACCCTGGGTGCTTTGCCTCCATGGAGAAAGATGCCCCTCGGCACTCAGTCTCAGGCACTTGACACTGTAGCCTATGCAGCAGCTCAGGGAGAACTCAGCTTTTCATGATCCACAATTTAGGTTGGGATTCCTTAGCAGAACCCCACAAAAACCAATATGATGCAAAAGCCAACAAGAGGCAGGCACACCAACAACCAGCAGTGCCTTCCTGGCAATTGCTGCTGCCTGTTGGATCCAGTTAGTAAGCCAAGAGCAGTTTGTAACTATCCTGCTCCAATTGTAGAGTTCCTGGGATTTGTTTTAATCAAGTATTGTAAGACACACAGACAGGAAATGACCGTCATGAAGGAAGAAGTTTATACTCAGAGTCCCTAGAAACTGGAGGCACGCCAGGCCATGAACGGCCACATGGGGTTAAACTTCAGGTGGTTTCAGTCTCCTAAAATGGATTGGGAAGCATTCCCTCCTTGGTCAGGAGGCAGAGGGGGAAATATGGGCAAAAGCCTGTATTGCGGTTTCTGCAGGAGGGAATGGGTAAGGTGGGGTAAGTAGGCTTAGAATCGGCTAATTTGAATAATTTCAGTGGGCTGTCCAGCGCTGTCTGTTAACTGGCTCTGGGGTGATCAGGGAAGGGGGGTTGATCAGGGAAGGGGGAGGGTGACCCAGAGTGTAAGGGGGGTGGTGTGGGCTCCAGATTGGTTGGTTTGAGTATGAAAGGCGTGCTCGCAGATGAGTCGCTCACTGTCTCTAGGGATTGGGAGAGAGGGTGGGGTATGATGAAGCTTTCATTCCTGGAGGGCCATGTGTTCACCATGGTACAGAACTGCAGCTATGCCGTGATCAGTTACTGGAGGCAAAAGTCAATAATGGGAGTTAGAAATTATAGAATCCACTCCCAAGAAGTTGGTTCACTGGATGCATAGGGAAATGCAAGTAACAAGAAATAAGCGAAATACATTCTGCCTTGTGTTATCTGCAATAGCTAAAATGAAAGCAAAAGAGAGTGTTGAGGCAGATCCTGAGACTGGGCCAAGCTTGGATTACAGCTGGTCTGAGCTATAGACCAGGGAAAAATGATACTGAAACAACAAACAGTGAAGATGGTTGGAATGAGTCACGAGGGACTGGGGAAAAACAAAGGGAGGGGTCATGGGACGCATCCTAGCAGCATGGAAATCTGTCAATGATTATTTAGAAATGGGATGGGGCTTCCCTGGTGGCGCAGTGGTTGAGAATCTGCCTGCCAATGCAGGGGACGCGGGTTCGTGCCCCGGTCCGGGAAGATTCCACACGTCGCGGAGCAACTAGGCCCGTGAGCCACAACTACTGAGCCTGCGCGTCTGGAGCCTGTGCTCCGCAACAAGAGAGGCCGCGATAGTGAGAGGCCCGCGCACCGCGATGAAGAGTGGCCCCCGCTTGCCACAACTAGAGAAAGCCCTCGCACAGAAACGAAGACCCAACACAACCAAAAATAAATAAATAAATAAATTTTTTTAAAAAAGGAATGAATAAGGCAGACCTTTATGGGGTCAAAACAAAGGTCATAATCCAGCACTCTTGGAAGTTTTGTGGACTGATGAGAGCCCTGATATATATATATATATATATATATTTATATTTATATTTATATTTATTTATTTATTTAAATATGAAATGCTTCACGAATTTGTATGTCATCCTTGTACAGGGGCCATGCTAATCTTCTCTGTATCGTTCCAATTTTAGTATATGTGCTGCTGAAGCAAGCGCGAGCCCCAATAATGAAGGGCCGTAAATAAGTCTGCTTTATTTACCCTTGTATGGAGGAATTTTAAAAGCTGGAAGGCAAAGATGGCTAGAGACCTCCCATTACCTGGGGCAATGGTCTTGCAGTGTAATCAAGATAAGGACTGACCCCTGCTGGAGGCCCAAGGCCATATGAACTTGAGTGAGTAAAATGGCCAGAGGATGCTGAAGAGACTTTTCTGGGACTCCTTGTTATGGGACCCCCCCCACCATGCACTGTGATTCCAAAATCTGTATGTGAAGTCCTAACAGTGCTATAGCTAGATTGTGAGGATATAGGAATGCAGTGGTTGATGGGATAAAGGTGAAAGTTTGGATGAAAATTGAAGGTGTGAACAGACTATGTGAAGTGGTTGCGTCTTCTTTACGTGAATGTATTATGGGGATGGATAGTGTGTCTGACTGGGGAAAGCTTCCCCTACCAGCATTGTAAATCAGAAGGCATGGAAATCTACCCTTCCTCCAGTATTGATTGGACATGATAAGTGGGAACCAGTGAGATTGCCTGAGCCCAAAAGGTTGTTAATTTGCAGTACCAAAGCCCGGTGTGGAGTGCAGACTGGAGTTTACAGCAAAAGCCTGTGAGTGCCACCTAGTGGCAACTTCTGGGATTTGGGACCAGAATATTTGCATTTGAGAGAAAAATCAGTACTAACTAGCTTGCTTTTGGACTCTGAGATTTCCCCTATGACTGAGGGACATAAAATAACCTTGAAACCTGAAATACCCACAATTCCTTGGGTGATGTTGGAGAAATGCTCTAATGGGGAGGGCAATGCCCAGGAGGGTCCCATCATACAATAGAAATGGTACAGGAACGTGCTACCAGAGAAGGCAAGGGGGTACTCACTCTTTTCCTCCAGTGCTGACTCTGGAACCACCTGAGGAACTGCTGGATCCTATGGCCACAGGGCTACTTGGGCAGTTCCCTATGAACAGCCCTCCACTGACCACCAAAGAGCTGCTTGGTTTGTAGATGGCAGTTCCACGGTGAATGGACAGCTTCCTGTTTGGAAGACCACCACTTTGATAGAAGAAAATCAAAGCAAATCAACTCAGGGAGCCAGAGTGCTTTTTCCCTAGCAGTGATGGAAGAATTGGACGATAGTAAAAAACCCCTATATTTGGGTTTTTACGGACTCACAGACAGGGACCAATGGCCTGGCCATATGTTCAGGCAGAGGGCAATGGAAAACTGGCCTATTAACAGGATGACCATATGGGGCACAGCCCTGTGGACACCTCTATGGGAATTTGAGGTGTGCATTAAAATAGGACATGTGATGCCCATCAGAAGAGCCCCTTCCAGGTTTGGAAGATGATTTGAATTAACTAGTAGGTTTCCTGGGTTGCTCACTTGAGGTGGCCACCTGGGTCCATGAAGTGGGTGGACAGAGATGTCATCCTCAGAGTAAGTTTGATGGAGAAGTGAACAGACAATTCAAACTGTTTTTTAAATTGAACTATAGTTGATTTACAATGTTGTGTTAGTTTCAGGTGCACAGAAAAGTGATTCATTTATATATATATATATATATAAAAAAAACTAAAATAATCTGAAAAGGAAAATATATATATATATTCCTTTTCAGATTATTTTCCATTAGAGGTTATTACAAGATATTGAATACAATTCCCTGTGCTATACAGTAGGACCTTGTTGTTTACCTATTTTATATAAAGTAGTATGTATCTGTTAATCCCAAATTCTTAATTTATCCCTCCCCACCCCCTTTCTTCTTTGGTAACCATAAACTTGTTTTCTATGTCTGTGAGTCTGTTTCTGTTTCATAAATACGTTCATTTGTATCACTTTTAGATTCCACATGTAAGTGATATCATATGGTATTTGTCTTTCTCTGGCTTACTTCACTTAGTTTGATAATCTCTAGGTCTAACCATGTTGCTGCAAATGGCGATATTTCATTCTTTTTTATGGCTGAGTAATATTCCACTGTATATATGTACATCTTTATCCATTCATCTGTCAATGGGCAGTTAGGTTGCTTCCATGTCTTGGCTATTGTACATAATGCTGCTATGAACATTGGGGTGTGTGTATCTTTTCGAATTAGAGTTTTCTCCTGGTGTATGCCTAGGAATGGGATTGCTGGATCATATGATAACTCTATTTTTAGTTTTTAAGGAATCTCCATACTGTTCTCCATAGTGGAAGTCCCATTTACATTCCCACTAACAGTGTAGGAGGGCTCCCTTTTTTCCACACCCTCTCCAGCATTTATTATTTTTGGACTTTTTGAGATGGACATTCTGACTGGTGTAAGGTGATACCTCACTGTAGTTTTGATTTCCATTTCTCTAATTAGCAATGTGAAACTTTTTTTTGTCTAAAATGCGGAGAAATAAAGGCATGAAGGGCTGGTTTATACACCATTATGAGTGTTCACTCACGCTCAACATGGGGGGGCCAAGGGATAGTCCTCACTAGATAGATCCTCTGCTTTCGGGGGAGTGGTACTTGGGGAAGAGGAGGTGGGAAGGATGCTGGTATAACTATACTTTTTTTCTTTTTTCCTCACATCACCTCAACCTCTTTTGTCCTACCTGAAGCAGTGGTCCAGGGGCAAGGGCTGCAACTGCAGGTGCTGGAAGCAGATATGATCCCTAAGAAACTGTCACTATACCTTTAAACCTTTATGTCAGATTCCTAAGGATCTGATGGTGTGGGCTGTGCCTTCACCCCATCTGGAAAAATTGGCACTGACAGTGAATGCAGCTATATTGCTTAGTAATTGGGACAGCCCACAAGTTTTGTACCCTTTTAACCCTACCCCACAGGAGTGAGAGTGGCCTGTGGGAGGGCAAGTGCTAGACTAGACTTGTATTTTTTATTTATTTATTTATTTATTTATTTTTGGCTGCATTGGGTCTTCGCTGCTGTGTGCAGGCTTTCTCCAGTTGCAGCGAGCGGGGGCCGCTCTTCGTTGCGGTGCGCGGGCTTCTCGTTGCAATGTCTTCCCATGCTGCAGAGCACGGGGTCCAGGTGCGTGGGCCCCAGTAGTTGCAGTGCGCAGGCTCAGTAGTTGTGGCATGCGGGCTCAGCAGTTGTGGCTCACGGGCTCCAGAACGCAGGCTCAGTAGTTGTGGCACACAGGCTTAGTTGCTCCACGGCATGTGGGGTCCTCACAGACCAGGACTCGAACCCTTGTCCCCTGCATTGGCAGGCGGACTCCCAACCACTGTGCCACCAGGGAAGTCCCATAGACTTATATTGCTGCTGACAATCTGGACCAGCACAGTGGCCACCCCTAACGCCCCCTCCCAAAGTGGGAAAGTTAGGATAGGAATGGAGAGGAGGAGGAATGGTAGCTGAGCGTAAAGTTTAAGGGTTTTTGCAATGAGAGAAATCCAATATTACATTGGTGCCTCGGGAGAGGCTCAGAGTGAGACGTTATTGTCTTGTAGCTCAATTACACCAGATGCCTGAAAGGATGATGACATGTTGCTGAGACCACTCCTGCTTTTGGAGCCTAAAAGTATTGAATGGAAGTCTGCAAACCTGAATGACATCCATCACTCTGGGAGACATTTCCATCAATGGACTAATTGTTAATGGCCGAGTGGGACTCTGGTCATGTGCCAGAGCTTTTCAGGTCACATCTGCTGCCACACTGAGGGTAGGGTATAACACTGGCCTTGTTATAATACTGATATTCATAGTCAAATGTATTGGGAAATTGAGTTAAAGCCCCCTAAGGAAGTAAAACAGGTGGAAAATGGCTGGCCTGAGGAAGAATTGGATTTACCTAATCATCAGCTAATTTCTATGCTAAATAGTTCTGCACAAGTTTATCATAAGATACAAGGGGGACAATGAATAATTGAATTAGTACAAAAATATGAAAATGTATGTACTGGCTTTATGGGACAGAGAGTTGTTTCTTTAAGTCTATCCCTGTCCCAGCACTGGCTCCCCAACTCTTGGGCAATAGGATCATTTTGCTGTAAGAGTCTTGGCCAAAAGCAAGGGGTGGCCTGTGTCCTAAAGAATTTAACTTTGCCCCAGAAGAGGTCTGGATTTTGCCCTCAGGTTCTGGGTGATATCTTTGTTTCCCCTAAATTATGCCTTATTCTCTGGGGGCCTTGAGCTAGCCAGAGAATAAGGCATAATTTAGGGTGGGTGCTGACCACACCTTAGGGTGGGGACAGGTCACACCAGAAAGACCACACAGGTGATTTAGGGTTACATGGTATCAGTTGATCTGGAGACTGAGATTAACCAATCAATCAATCGTGCCTAAGTAATGGAGCCCCTAAAACTGAGTACTGAGGCTCAGGATAGCCTCCCTAGTTCACAGTAGTCTGTGTATATTGTCACATGTTGATACTGGGAAAGTAATATGTCCTGACTACACAGAAAGAAGGAGCAGAAGTCCCAGATTTCTTTTTTTTTTAAATTTAATTTAATTTTTAAAATTTATTAATTTTTTTGGTTGCATTGGGTCTTCATTGCTGCGCACGGGCTCTCTCTAGTTACGGAGAGCGGGGGCTACTCTTCATTGTGGTGCACAGGTTTCTCATTGCGGTGGCTTCTCTTGTCGCAGAGCACGGGCTGTAGGCGCGCAGGCTTCAGTAGTTGTGGCACGTGGGCTCAGTAGTTGTGGCTTGCGGGCTCTAGAGCGCAGGCTCAGTAGTTGTGGTACACTGGCTTAGTTGCTCCGTGGCATGTGGGATCTTCCTAGACCAGGGCTCGAACCCATGTCCCCTGCATTGGCAGGCAGATTCTTAACCACTGTGCCACCAGGGAAGTCCCAAGTTCCACATTTCATACTTCCCCAGACTCATGAGCTTCTTCCCTTGGCTAATCTTAATCTGTATCCCTTCCCTGTAAGAAACTGTATAATACAGTGTATATAGTGAGTATAATAGCTTTGAGTGGGTTCTGTGAGTCCTGGCAAACTGCCATCCCCAACAGTGGTTTTGAGAAACCCCTGAACTTGCAGTTAGGGTCAGAAGTGATGGTGGTCTCGTGTGGAGTGTGTTCCTTCTAATTGTACAGTTTGCTAAACTTCTCACAAAGCTCAGCTCAAGAGGAATCTGAATGATGGGCCTCTCCCTCTGACTGCCAGATAGGTAAGGACTTGCACTCTTAAGAAAATAACCAAAACAAAGCAGAACAATATATACCTCAATATGGTTATACTCCATTATATTTTCCCTCACTTTTATATTCTAGAATCAGTAAAAATTTATAAGACATGAGAAGAAGCAAGAAAATGTGCTTTAATTTTAAAGAGAAAACAGAATCAATAGAAGAAGTCCCCTCCACATAAAAAAAACGCCAAGTTATTGGAATTAGCAGACAAGGACATACAACAACTATTATAAATATATAAAATACTTAATGGGAAAAGAACAATAATTGGGATAGAGAAGGGGGAATAATGAGTTGAATAGTGTCCCTCAAAAATTCATGTTCACCCAGAACCTTTGAACGTGACCTAATTTGGAAATAGGGTCCTTACAGATATGGTTATAAAATGAGGTCAGCTTGGGCCCTAATCCAGTGACTGGTGTCCTTATAAGAAGAGGGAAGTTTGGGACTTCCCTGGTGGTCCAGTGGGTAAGAGTTCACGCTCCCAATGCAGGGGGCCTGGGTTTGATCCCTGGTCGGGGAACTAGATCCTGCATACATGCCACAACTAAAAGTTTGCATGCCGCAACTAAGAAGTCAGCATTGCCGCAACTAAGAAGCCCACATGCCGCAATTAAAGATCCCATGTGCCGCAACTAAGACCCAGTGCAGTCAAAATAAATAAATAAATAAATATTTTTTAAAAAAGAAGAAGAAGAGGGAAGTTTGGACACAGAGAGACACAGGGGAGAATGCCTTGTGAAGATGGAGGCAGAGACTGAAGTGATGCATCTGCAAGCCAAGGAAAACCAAGGATTGCTGGCAGCCCCAGAGGTGAGGAGAGAGGCCTGAGACAGATGCTCCCTCAGGAGAGAGCCAACCCTGCTGACATCTGGAGTTTGGACTTCTCCAGAACTGTGAGAGAACAAATTGTTGTTTTTGTAAGCCACTCAGTTATAATACTTTGTTATGGAAGCCCTAGGAAATTAACACGTGGGATAATGAGATATTCTGGGATATGGATAGAAAGCTTTCAAAAAATGACTAAGTGGAAATTCTAGATCTGAAAAATACGATAGCTGAAATAAAAACTACAATGGATGGGCTAAACACCAAATTGGATGTTATAGAAGAAAGAATAAGCAAACTTGAAGACAAGTAAATAGAACTTATCCACATTGAAGCAGAGAGTAAAAAAAACATATAAATACATTAACAGCATCAATTACCCTTGATATACTATGAAACTGGGAAACGTACATGAAATTGGGGTCAAAGAGATGAGAGACAGAATAGGGGGGGAAAAATATTTGAAGAAATAAAGATCGAAAAACTTTCCAGAAGCTCAAAACAAACCAAGCAAGACAAACACAAAGAAAACCACATGCAGGTGTATCATATCCAACAGCTGAAAATCAAAGATAAAGAGAAAATATTAAAACAAAATAGATCTTTACAGACTCGCTGGTCCCTGACAGCACATGACCCACAAGAGGCCCTAGTATGCAGATGAGGATGTGACAGTGAGTTTGGAGTGGCATTCAACTCTGGAGGTAATAGAAGCACCAAGCAGAAAGTCTTAGAGAAGCTGAAAGAAGCTAAAGCATTTAAGAACATATTAAATGGTTATCACTTCTTATCTTGGGATGTTCTCAAATATCATAGTATGAGAGAATCATGGTGGCAATGTGGATATAAGACCAAAGAAAGATGGCAGCAACAGGCCATGGTGCACCTCTGCAGTCTGCTGTCCATCTCCACAGGCACCTCCTGCCTCCACAGGTCCCACCCAAGGATTCTCAGAGCTGCAGGAATGATATTTTTTTCCAACTTCTTTCCTCATGGTGACTCCCCATGTACCTTCTTGAGGGCTGTGGTAAACTATTTCTCTGTAGTAAAAATATCCGTGATACTCTTCTCTACTGCCTCTCTCACGTATAATATGGCAGTATTAAAATTGCTTATATTGAATGTACTGTCATATTTCCAAAATTATTTACATGGTAAAATAAAAATATACTCTTTGAATCTGCAAAAAATAAAAAGAAATAGAGGAAAAAGACACATTACATATGTGGGGGGAGAGCGATAAGAATTCCAGCTGACTTGGAAAAGAAGTACTAGTCAAAAGGCAAATGAGTGACATAACTAAAGTGCTGAAAGGCAGTCAACCTAGAATCTTATATGTAGTGTAAATATGCTTCCAAAATGAAGATGAAATAATACATTTTCAATCAACAAAAGCTGGTAGAATGTGTTGTCAAAAGTCCCACACTATAAGAAACGCCAAAGGCAGTTCCTTTGGTTGAAGGAAAACGGTACCAGCTTAAACCCAGATCTACAGGACAGAATGAAGAATGCTGGAAATGGTAAAGTGTGATGAAATATAAAAGATTGCTTATTCTTAATTTTTAAAAAAGTCAATTGACTGTTTAAAGCAGGATTATAGCAATGTTTTAGGAATTTTAATACATATAGAAATAAAATATATAACAACAGTAGTAAAAATGGTGGTAGAGAGTAAAAGGGAGCATAATAGTATATGTTTCTTACATTATGTTTAAAATTGTATAATATTAATTCAAGGTAGACTGTGATAATTTAAAGACATATATTATTATAGTTCTTTTTTAAAAAATTAATTTATTTTGGCTGTGCCATGTCTTAGTTGCAGCACTTGGGATCTTCGCTGTGCCATGCAGGATCTTTAGTTGCGGCATGCATGTGGGATCTAGTTTCCTGACCAGGGATCGAACCCGGGTCCTCTGCATTGGGAGCACGGACTCTTACCCACTGGACCACCAGGGAAGTCCCAAGATATATATTATTATAGTTCTTTTTTTTTTTTTTGGAAGCCCTATTATAGTTCTTAAAGTGAACACTTGAAAGACCACTTGAAAGAGGTAATGATAAGAAGCCAATCGTAGATATACAATGGAAGCCTGATAAAGACTCAAATAATCCAAAAGCAGTCAGAAAAGGAGGGAAAAGGGGAAAAGGACAGATGGGACAAATACAAAATAAAAATCAAAATGATAGACCTTAAAATCAACTATGTCAAAATAATTTTATTAAACACAATTCAAAGGCAGAGATTATCAGACCACGGGGGGGAACTCCCCAATCATATGCTATTTACAAGATAAACATATTAAATACTGACACTGGTAGGTTAAGGGTAAAAAGATGGGAAAAAACACACGATGAGAACACTAATCAAAAGCTGTTGTGACTATATTAATATCAAAATAGTATTAAAGCAAAGAAGATTGCCAAAGATAAAGAGGGATTTTTCAGAATACAAAAATAATTAGGTCAACAAGAAGATATAACAATCATAAATGCATATGCACCTAGAGTTTCACAACATATAAAGTAAAATGTGACAGAACTAGAGAGATAAATAGACAATTCCACAATTAAATTTGGAGATTTTAAAAACTTATCTCTCAGTACTTGATAGAATAGTAGAGAAAACAAAATCAGTAAAGATATAAACTTTTTTTCTTTTTTGCAACACAATGAACCAACTTAATTTTTTTTTAATTAAATTTAATTTTTTGGTTGTGTTGGGTCTTTGTTGCTGCGCGTGGGCTTTCTCTAGTTGTGGTGAGCGGGGGCTACTCTTCATTGCGGTGCGCGGGCTTCTCTTTGCGGTGGCTTCTTTTGCTGCAGAGCATGGGCTCTAGGGCGCGCGGGCTTCAGTAGTTGTGGTGTATGGGCTTAGCTGCTCCGCGGCATGTGGGATCTTCCCAGACCAGGAATCGGACCCATGTCCCCTGCACTGGCAGGTGGATTCTTAACCACTGCGCCACCAGGGAAGTCCAACCAACTTAATTTGACACTTTGAGAACACTACACAACAACCGGAGGATGCACGTTATTTTTACATGCCTATGAACCTTCATCAAGATAGATCATACACTGGACCATACAAGCCTTGATAAATTTCAAATGATCAAAATCATAAGAGTATATTCTCTAACCATCATAGAATTAAATTACAAACCAATAACAAAAAGACATCTAGAAAATTCCCAAATATTTGGACATTATGAAAAACACTTCAGATTACCCACAGGTCTCAGGTCAAAGAAAAATTCTGAAAATATCTCTATGTGAATGAAAAACAAAATAAAACAAAACTATAATACATCAAAGTTTTGGGGATACAGTGAAAGCAATGTGCAGAAAAGAAGAAAGGAATAAAGTGAATTATGTACATTTCCATCTTAATAAACTAGAAACAAAGGAGCAAAAGAAATCCAAAGTTGATTCTTTAAACAAATTAACAAAATTGATAAACTCTCAGAAAGACAGGCTGGGGGGAGAGAGAGAAACTACCTATATCAGGAATAAAAAAGTGGACGTACTACAGGTCCTACAGAGGCCTTTTCCCAGTGACCCCATCCAGGGTAACTGGGACTGTAGTCTAGCCAGGCCTGGCCTCATGCCTATTCCGCTGCACTTAAAGAGGGAGCAGCTAGCCTCCCTGACTCTGTCAATCACTGTGTTGTGCAGCCCCTGACAACATGCCTGGGGGGGTTGGCATTCCAACTGTGGCCTCCAAGTTGGGGGCCTGTTGACTGCTACACCACCAGCCTCTTGTGCACATAGAAACTCAGGCCCACCAAGGCCCACCGCCCCCTGCTCCCCCACTATAGCTTGGCCAAGCCCCTTTCTTAACACTGTCTTCCTCTATCCCGGCGGTTATAGTCAGACAGAGGAGGCTGACCCTGAGGGACACAGGGCCACTGCTGCTTTCAGAAGGATGCTCTGAAAACTGGAGGTCTGAGAACTTCCTGCAGGAAGTGACATTTAAGCCAAGCTGGCAGAGGCAGGGAAATGGGCAAGGGCAGGGTGTGTGGCCTGACATGGCAGGAGGAGGGGCACAGCCCAGCTTGAACTTTGTCCTGAGGGCCAAGGGATTCCTGGTGGGCCTTTCAGCAGGGGTACAACCTGGTTAGCTCAGTGACTAAGGAATGCTACTCTCTGGGAAGAGGGGAGGATGAGTGAAGTGGGAGAGGCTGGGGCAGGGAGCATAGGGAGGGGCTGGGCAGGGTCCGGGGTCTGAGCCGAGCCCTAGCTCCAATACTGCCCCAACTCCCACCTCCCCTCCCGCTGTTACTCTCAGCTGCGGGGAAGGAAGTGAAAGGGTTCTAGGGGAATGGCAGGAGCCATCTCCTCAGGCATCCTGTCCTTAGGGTGGGAGAGGATGGTGAGCCTGGCGCCAGGGCCCTGCAAGCTGCCCTCTTCAAGGAGTCCTATTGGGGCAAGACAGCAGGGTAGGGGTCTCCTTCTCCTCTCCCACTCAGGGCACAGAGGCAGGTACTGTCCCTTGGAGCCCAGAGGATACTGGTTTCTGACAGAACCTGCACTGAAGTGCAGGCAGCATAGCTACAATTACTGTAGGCAGGCAGGGCCAAGGGGTGGGGAGCCAGCAGGGAGGCCACAGGCTGCAGTGTGCAGGCTGGACCATGCAGGACCTGGGGGTCTGGGGAAGAGGTTCTAAGACCAGTCACTGCTGAGGGGGCAAGAGCCCTGGAGGCCTCTGCCTAGCCCTGTGCAGATGGCACTAGCACTAGTATTTTCTCAGAGGGGCTCAGAAGAGCATCCAAGGGCTTGGGGCAGGAGCCCCATCCTCCCCACCTTCCTGCTCCCTGGGAAGGATTGCTTTCTGCTCCTCTGGCCAGTGGCCCTGGCCCAATTCATGGGAGCCCTGAGGCCATGTTGTTCCCTACCTCGAATCCTACCCTCCTAGGGGTAGGAGGGAGTCCAACTAGGATGAAGTCCAAACTCCTCAATGTGGTTACTCCAGCCCCCCTTGCAGCCCCTGCCTCACTTCCACAGCCTCCAGCTGGAGCAGCCCTAACTCTTTAAGAGCTCCCTCCTTCTGCTGGGAGCTCTCCTCCTTCAGACACTCCCCCCGCAACCCTGCCCCAATCCTACCCCTGCTCCAAGGCTGGGCCACCTGGGTCCCAGATATCTGACTAGTGGGTTTGTGCCTACACTGTGTGGGTGCTGACTTTAGTGAAATAAAATTGGAAATTCATTCACAAGTCTTGTGACTCCTTTCTTCAGACATAACTAATTGCAGGTGGGGGTTTGGGGAACACTTCAGCCTGTTCTGGGCCCTGCCAGCCTCTCCAGTGTCTGCCTGCTCCATGCTCTTTGATCTCTATGCTGGCCACATTGGCCTTCTTTCCATCTGCATACATTCCTTTCAGCCTCAGGGACTTTGCACCTGCTGTTAGTGTGTCTGGAATTCTACATTCCTCCTATACATAGATAAAACCTACTCATCCACTTCCCCAGAAAAACCTTCTTTGACCTCCCTGATTAGGTCAAATTCTCCTTAGGACGTGCCCTTACATTGTCTTTTCCTGTGAGGACCTGTCAGAGTGTATCTCTACTGTGTGATTACTATGTCGGTCTCTCTGCCCCTCACCTGAGAGCTCTGAAGAGGCTAGAACCCTGTCTGGTTTTGCTCACGCTTGTATTCTCCAGTTCCCAGCACAGTGCCTAAGGTCCAGCAAGTGCTCAGCAAATATTTCATGAGTGAATGGGTGGGTGAAGGGGTGGATAGTCCCAGGCAGCAGTTCTGGCTGAGCATGTCAGTGATTCCTCTGGAATTGACTCTTAGAGAAACTCAAAGGCTTTTTTCCAAGGAACTGAGGACTGACTGCCATGTGCCATGTGTTTACACAGGACTGTCTCTTTATAGAGAACCTAGTTCCTCCTTCTCCCTCCTCTCCATTTCCAGGTCACAGATTCAGCCCCAGCCTGGCAGTAATGCTCCACCCTGTAACAGCTGCTTTTATCTTCCGGTCTCCACCCTTAGACTGTCACTGTCCCCGAAGGTGTGGCTACACCTACTGGTGCTGCCCCTAGAAATCACCGCATCATCTTCTTCGGGAGGCTAGAAAGTCACGTTAAAGAAGGGCTCATGGGGACTTCCCTGGTGGTCCACTGGTTAAGACTCCACGCTCCCAATGCAAGGGGCCCGGTTTCCATCCCTGGTCAGGGAGCGAGATCCTGCACGCTGCAACTAAGACCCGGCGCAGCTAAATAAACAAATAAATATTGAAAAAAAAAAAAAGAATGGCTCATGGACTGAGTAAGGCAACCAGGGGCTCTGTGGGAGGAAGAAGCTTGCGTGAGGTTGCTACAGGCCTTGGAAATGCACGGCATAGGCGTGGGCTCTGATCTTTCAAAGAAGCTGTCTCAGGGCTTCCCGAGCTTACAGGAGGGAGGGCACTTCCCGAGTCACACAGCTGAGAAGTAGCGGTGACAGGACAGGAACTCAACTTTGTTGGCTCCAGAACCCAGGACTCTGAAGCAAGCCAGTTCTCAAGTTGCTACCCTTTTGACGTTTTCGTAGCAACAATAGCTTCCCTGCAGATGAGGAGGAGCCCAGTGGGGGCTACGGGGGCAGATGGCAACAGGCAAGGGCACAGACCCTGGAGCGCAGGAGCCAGGTCCGCGCCCCCTCCCCCGGCGCTTGCGCACTGGGCCCCGTTCCCCGCTCAACCCCGCCCCCATCGCCAGGGTTTTCAAATTTGAAACCTGCTCCTTTTCCCGCCCGAACTTGTTGACCAGCAGCGGGAGAGGGCGGAGCTGCATGCAGCCAATAGTGCCTGAGAGGCCCCCCCTGCCCCGCCCCCAAGGTGACGTCCGCGAGCCTCAAGAGGCAAAGAGCAAATGGGCGAGGGTGCCCGCCGGCCCCACCTCCGTGGCGCCCACGTGCAGCGGCGGAGCCAGGGGCCTCCCCGGGACCACCGGCCTCCAGAGCACCACTCAGTGTGAGGGCCTCTCGCCACCAGCACGGGGCTGGAGACTGAGGCCCAGAAAAGCCAAGTAACCGGCGCTGGGTCGCTGAGCGAAGCGGCAAGACGAAGCACAACCCCATCCCCACCCCCAGCCCAGGAGTTCGCCCAAGGGCCGGGCCTGGAGCCGGCGCCCATAGAAGCCCTAAGGGAGTCCTAGGGGGCGGGCTCGCGGAGGGTGGGCTGCGGTTCCCGGGCGCGTTCCAGGGGCGGGGCCAAGAGCTGGGCTGTCCCGGGGCGGGGCGTTCCGGGGGCGGGCCGGGCGTCTGTGTTTGTTGCACCGTGTCAGTTACATTGTAACAAAAGTGCTGCAGCCGCTGCTCCGGCCAGCACCCTAGGCCCGCCCGCAGCCAGCTGTCGCCGACATGGAACCCGTGGCCAGCAACATCCAGGTCTTGCTGCAGGCGGCGGAGTTCCTGGATCGCCGCGAGAGAGGTGAGGAAGAACCCTTGGTCGGACTCCAGGCGGCGGCCTCGCTGACACTGGCCTGGGCTGGACTTGGCTCCCAACTTGAAGGATGCATGGCCTTAGGGCAGTAGTCCTGGGGCACTCCGGCCCTCAATTTAGGGGTCCGCGGGCAGTGGGGCTGGAGTGGTTGGGGAAATGGCCCTGTAGCTAAAAGCCCCTCCGTGACCGTGCCGTGCCAGGGGACCCCGCTGGACCTAGCCCCAGCCTGACGCGGGCGGGGCTGTCTCTCGCAGAGGCAGAGCATGGCTATGCGTCCCTGTGCCCACACCGAGGTCCGGGCCCAGTCCACAGGAGGAGGAAGCGGTCTCCCCAGGCTCCTGGCGCGCTGGACAGTGGGCGGTGAGGAGGGCCTGGGGCAGCGGGGAATGGGAGGATGGGCGCCGTCCTTCATCGGGCCCCTCCACTGCCAACTTCCTCCTTATTGCTCGCATCTTCTGGGCCAGGTACCCTGCTCTGAAGGCATTCAGACACCTCCTGCCATTTCCCCATCCCCCAAACACACACTCTTCGTTCAAGGACTATTTCTCGGGCACCCCTGATGTGTTTGGAACGGTGAATAGTTCTGGGTCCTGCTTCCACTCACACTCCTAATACTGCACATATCAAACCACTCGCTTTCCCCCACAGGCTTTCTCCTTTTCTCTCCTCCTCTCAACCCTTTGCACACTGTTCCCCCCAATTTGAATGCCTCTCCCCCCACTACCCATTTTGGGTAACTTGTGTTGCTGGGCTCAGTTCAAATGTCACCTGTTCAGGAAGCCCTTCCTGATTGCTGCTAGGGGGCCTCCTTTGGACCCCACAGTCACCTGGGCAGGCCTCCTTACTGTCTCTGCCTCTGCCTGGGACTCAGGTGCCTGAGGCCAGCACAAGGTCCCCACAGTGGGCTAGTTTGGGACACACATCTGTAGCGAATTTTGAGGCCCTGGGAGCCCTGGGACTGAAGGTGTGGGCAGTAGCTGACGCCCCCTCACCCCATCCTCCCTGGCATTGGCAGGTCTGTGCACAACGAGCTGGAGAAGCGCAGGTGAGTCCCAACCCTGCCCTGATAGCACCAGGCCCCAGGAACTGCCTCCCTCTGGCCTTCCCTCCCCTGCTGTCCCTCATCTGGCCAGCAAGCCTGGGCTGGCACTGCCCTCTAGACCCCTTCCCCCACAGGAGGGCCCAGCTGAAGCGGTGCCTGGAGCAGCTGAAGCAGCAGATGCCCCTGGGGGCTGACTGTGCCCGATACACCACACTGAGCCTTCTGCGCAGGGCCAGGATGCACATCCAGGTAAGAAGCTACTCTGGCGCCCCAGGGCCAGCTTGCCAGGATGCTTGGAGAGGGGTAGTAGGGAGGGGCTGGGTGGAACTGGGGAGAGAGGTCTGACGTGATAGCCCAACTGCCTGACATTGGACAGTTCTCTGTGCTTTTAGTTTCCAAATTTGTTAAGTAGGAAGAAAAGCAGAAAATAACTCAGGATTGTTCTGAGGCTTTAAGCAAGTTCTTCCAATAAAAGTTCACTTGTTGGGCTTCCCTGGTGGCACAGTGGTTGAGAGTCCGCCTGCCGATGCAGGGCACACGGGTTCGTGCCCCGGTCTGGGAAGATCCCACATGCCGCGGAGCGGCTGGGCCCGTGAGCCATGGCCGCTGAGCCTGCGCGTCCGGAGCCTGTGCTCCGCAACGGGAGAGGCCACAACAGTGAGAGGCCCGCGTACCGAAAAAAAAAAAAAGTTCACTTGTTATTACAGCAATTATTACTTGGATCCCAACTGTGAGACCCTGAGCGAGTTACGTAGTCTCTCCGGACTTCATTTCCTCCTCTGTATGGGGGGCATTCTGTGAGGGGTCATGTGTAAGGGTCCCTCGGACTGGAGAGGGCTGTTTCTTGCTCTTCCTCTCCCCCATCCTTGAAGGCCTCCCGTTCTCGGCGGGTCGGGGGGGCCGGGGGGGTGTCCTGACGCTGCTTTGTGAGGCAGCTCCAGAGGCCAGGAGGGGGAAAGTACCAAGAGGACGCCAGTGAGCCACCTTCCTAGGGCTCTTGCTGCTGCCCGGGCTGAGCTCAGCGCCCCCTGGTGGATGGGAGTGGGGTGTGCTGACTCAAGCACAAGGCAGCTCCACAGAGTGGGGATTAGAAGGGACTTGGAAACAGTAGAGGCCTCTTCCTGCTCTCCTGGCCCTTTTGACAGAGGAAGAAATGGAGGCAGAGCCGGCTGATGAGAGGCAGATTCAGAGCCGAGGCCTAGGTCTCCTGACTTGCATTCTTTTCTTCAACAAGTGAGCACCTGCTCTGCCAGGCCCTGTTGTGGGCACAGGGGGCAGTGGCAGAGACAGATGGAGGTGCCATGCAGCAAATAAATCGTGGTGTGGAAACTGTCAGCACTGTCCCATAGGTGCCTGCGTTCTCCTCATTGTGGCTGAATAACACCCTGGCCAGATAGCCGGCTCCAGTTTCTCACATGGAGTTGCTGACTTGGTTCTCAGAGGGATGATGTGTGACCTTGGGTGCTGGCTGGCCCGTGGGCAGGACCTAGGGATTGCTCCTTCCTTGAAGCCCCGTCACCCCTCTCCTGGACTCCCTGCTTCTTGTTTTGCCTCCACCTGGCTGTCCTCCCCACCTTGCCCTAGAATGTTCTTTGTACCACATAGATCTGTCGAGGTTTGCCTCCTGCTGAAAACCTTCCATGGCTCCTGACAGGACAGTTTCAGTTTCTTACTTCCTGTGAAACTCAAGGCCCTTCACAACACAGGCCTTGCCACTGGTCTCATCTTTCCCCATTCCTCACCAAAAAAGCTGAACTCTCCATGCTTTTCCCATTTTCCCTCTGCCTGGATGCTTCTTCCTCCCCTATCTTTGCCTGGGCAGCTCTTATTCATTCATCTACTCCCAGTCCAAATGCCCCCTCACCCAATTCTCCCCTTCTTGCTGACTGAATGCAGGCTTCCGTCCATTGAGGACCCTGATGGGAGAGCCCTTGGTCCTCCAGTCCCTGGAACTCAAGGCTGGCAGAGGTTGCGTGGGGGCAGCAGAAGGGGACTAATGCTGAAGACTTAGGACTCCTGGGAGGGTCTTGAGGAGTTACAAACTGGTAGCCTTTTTTTGGTCTAGTTTTCTAAAAATTTAAATTAGTTGGCAGCACTTAAAAGGACATTTGACATGAAAAAATGTGATTTCCCTGCTTCTCTTTAAAAAACTGGGAGATCTGGCAACACTGGGCCTGTTTCCATGTGGCAGTAATGGGCCTGGGCCACTGCCTGAAGCCTTAGTATGCACTCACTGGTGTGCCCCAGTCCCCCGCAGTCCCTGTTGCCTGACACCAGACACTCCACTCCTTCACATCACTTGACTGGGCCCCAAGGGCCTTTGAGATCGTGGTGCCCTCCCTCCACCACCCATCTGGACAGAACTCCTGGGCCATTTACATGGGACAGAAGGGCAGGAGGGCCTAGCTTCCTGTAGGATGTGGGAGCAACCCTCTGGGGCCCAGATCTAGTGAGCCCGTCTGGAGCAAGCAGTCAGCACGTGGCCACGGTCCGCCGTTGAGTGGTGTTGGGGCGAGGCCCGAGACCCCAGGTAGCTGACCCCAGCCCCTTGCTCCCTCGGATCTGCAGAAGCTGGAGGAGCAGGAGCAGCGGGCCCGGCGGCTCAAGGAGAAGCTGCGCAGCAAGCAGCAGAGCCTGCGGCAGCAGCTGGAGCAGCTCCGGGGGCTGGCCGGGGCTGGCGAGCGCGAGCGGCTGCGAGCAGACAGCCTGGACTCCTCAGGCCTCTCCTCTGAGCGCTCCGACTCAGACCAAGGTAAGTGCCCTTAAGCGGAGGGGTCGAGTGGGCTGAGTGGCCTAGGTCCCCTGACTGGCCTGCTCCCTGTGCAGAGGAGCTGGAGGTGGACGTGGAGAGCCTGGTGTTCGGGGGCGAGGCTGAGCTGCTGCGGGGCTTCAGCGCGGGCCAGGAGCACAGCTACTCACACAGCGGCAGCACCTGGCTATGACCCTCGCCTCCTGGAGCAACTCTACCCTCAGCCCACCCTCTGCTCTGCCAGGCTGGAGCCCTAAGCCTCCAGGGCTGCTCAGAGTACTGTTGGAATGGACTAAAAGGACCGTGTGGGAACAGGAGCTCCCCGTACCTTGCTGCTGGCTGCTGGCAGTCCCACCTAGGACGGGGTGCTGAGCCCCCCTGAGCCCTGCAGGGCAGGCACCTTGGGCCCAGGCCACCCTTCCAGGCGTTTTTTGTAGCACTTGGCTCTGCTGTCCACAGGGGCAGGAAGCCTCTTGGGTCCTCATGTTCCTTCCTAAACAAGGGCCCCTGGCCTTTGCCCTCCACATACTATATTTTCATTAAAAGCCTCTTTCTTAACTTCCTGTCCATGGTCTTGCCTGGTGAAAATGGGGGAACTCCCAGCCACAGACAAACTGGAAAAGAGGAAATGAGATCCGTAGCCACCACAAACAATGCTGTCCACACAGGGCAGTGCCCCTTTACTCCTCACAGCTTGGAGGCCTCAGTCCCTGTCTGTCACAGTGGGATAGAGGCTGAGTGACGTGACCTGCCTGAGGTCCAAAGCCAGGAAACAGTTGAGTCAAGATTTGAACCAAAGCTTTCTGACTCCAGAGCTGGGGCCGACTGAATTCAACAAGTATTTATTGAGTGCCTGTTATGTGAAAGATTTTGTTTCAGGTACTTGGGACACATCAGAAAATAAAACAAAGGTCTCTGCCCTCATGGAGCTTACAGTCTAGCGTTTATGACCACTTCACCTGAACGTGACCCTGGGCAAGTCACTGTACCTCTATCCTCAGCCACCTGATGCAGGAATAAGCAGGCCCAGCTCAGACATGGGTTAACGGCCTGGTGTGCTGGAGAGGCCAAACAACACACCCACCCCCAGCCCACCACCCAGACAGTAGACAGGGCTGGAAGCTGACTTTTAATAATAAAGTACAAGGAGGAAAGAGCACAGGGACTGGAGCAAGTGGTCTGCTGTGCTGCGGCCCCAGGGCCTGGGCTGGCTACACAAACTGCTGCTGCTGCTGCTGCTGCTTCTTGGTGGCTGCCTTGCTGGCAAGGTCCTTGGCCTTCTCTGTAGCTGCCAGTGCTGTTTCCTTGGCCTTCTCCTTGGCTTCCTTGGCTGTTTCAACAAGGGTTTTGGGAGGGGCCTCACCTGGAGCAAAGGGTGGGGACTGGTTTCAAAGAATGCCAAGACCCACCTAAATCACCTCCCAGGACATTCATCTCCTGTGTGCCAGGCCCTGAAGGAAATACCCAGGGTACAGATGAGTTGCTCAGAGTAGGGTGGTGACAGCTCCAGGCTCCAGCTCAGGCAGGGCAGTTAGGACTTGACTCAGCCTCTGCCTGTGTGCAAAGCCCTCACCTTGCAGCTTGGCCAAGATGTATTCAAAACCCTTCATAGTCTTGGTCACGTTGCTTTTGAACCGGGCGAGACCAAATTCCTGGCAAAAGATGAGAATGGGAAGGATTCTGAGCTGCCCACTGAACCCCAGCCTGGACTCTATGTTACATGCCCTGGGCCCCAGAGCCCCAGCACCACAACAACGCTGCTCACCTGGACAGCTCTGGAGACGCCGAACAAGCTAGAGGAGACCCAGGCTTCCCGGCAGATTTCGGTCCAGCCGCTGTTATCAGAGTTCACACGGTAAACACATCGTTCCTCTACCACCTGTGCAGGCAGTCAAGCCAACCACAATCGTGTGGGAGTCCTTCACTTTGCCAGCTTGCACATAAATTTGATTCCCTGCCTCTTTTCACGAGGTAAAGCAATAAAATGAAAACCGATTCCTTTCCCTTACTGCATTCCCAAGCTGCACTTTGGGAAGAGAGTAAGAAGATGAAAAAAGGTCATTTTGCTCTCTAAAAACCTCTCTTCTGACCCTTCAAACTAAAAGGTACATGGACTCTTGAGATCAGTGGAGGGCCTTCCAGCTCCATCTCCTGGATGTTCTGTACCTTTACATCTAGACATGTGTGGTGTTTTCAACCTGCCTTCCACCCACCACCCACTTTGGCCCTTGAGCTCCTGGCAATCCCCCCAACCAAAAAAAAAAAAAAAAAAAAAAAAAAGAAAGAAAGAAAAGAAAAATCCGGCAATCACCACAGCTCATTATCAGAGAGGAGAAAGTGGACCTGTACTTCCAAGAGAAACACTTAAGACACCTGTCACAGCTGGACTGAAAGACATTTCTTAGAGCTGGATCTTTTCTTTGTAATTTACAAAACACAGCTGTAGTGCCCTCAGGGCAGTCAGCTGTGAGGCCCTCAGATAACTCTGGGGCAGAGCATTAAGCTGCCTACTCACTCTGTGACTTCCCCTCTCTGAACTTCACTTTCCTCTTTGCACAACAGAGAGTAATACCCACCTCCCTGTGTTATTGTGAAGATTAACTGAGAAGAAAATAACAGTTCTCTGGAAGCTTTTAGGGTACTCACAGGTGAGAAGATACTGTAGGATGTTCCTTAAACCAAACCATGGGTTTTCAAGCCTTTTTTTTTTTTTTAAAGCAAAGGTATGTGGAACCCTTTTCCCCTGAAATCTCAGGCAGAAATCCATTACATAGACAGATAAAAGACTCTAGTCAAACTGGGGCAAGGGGCCCAGGTCCTCCCCCTCTAAGGTACATCCAAGGTACCCTTTATGGCTTGACAGATTCCTGTTTGAAAACCGCTGCCTCCCTCCATCCCTCAGCATCATGCCTGTGGCCCAACCTACACACGTGCCAGGCACAGTGTGAGTGCTCTGCATTTAGTACTTACAACGACTCTATAAAACAGGTAACCCCTCCACCACTGTATGACTGAATCAAAACACAGGTCCAGAGAAGATGACCAGATGAAGAGATCATCTGAGTTTGTACTCTAGAGCCAACACTCCTCAGATCTGCTTGGATCATAGAAGCTCCCTCATGGCTCCCTAGCCACATGTACCTGGAGCTCTCTAGTTCTGGGGAAACCAAGAGGGAGGGGTCTCACCATCAGACGGGCATGGTTGATGTTCCAAGTGAAGGTGGTCATGGTCTGGTTCTGTGGGTCCACAATAGAATCCTCCAGGATGTACACTGAGTGAGCAACATTGGCAGGAAATAGTCGCTCAGCCCAGCGGGGCATCCTGTTCGTCTTGGTCAGGAGTCGCCGGGACAGGAGCTTCTGGTCAGGGGTCACCTCCCGGTGCACTATGTCTTCCGTCAAGACATGTTTGCTGCAGGTGTCAGGGTGAAGGTGACCCTCAGGAGCCTGGCCCTAAGAGACTGCCTGTTGGGGTTCCCATCTGGAGCCTCCAGGCCCAGAATGGCCATGCCTTTCCCCAAACTTGCAGAGTGATCTGTGTTGTGGCTCAGACCTGAACTAGAGTCCCTTGAGCCTAATCCAGGGCAAATTCCAACTCCCGCCTCCTCGCTGACCTGGATTCCTAGGCCTTCCAGCAGGGCTGCACCTCATGATTTATTGCACCACTGGAGAGCGTCACGGCAGAGA
>NC_041215.1:7979918-7999370 GCF_002837175.3 Physeter macrocephalus | reverse complement strand
CGCACTACCCTCTGGCCACACTGAACTGTGGTCAATTCCTCCAAAGCCTGGTATTTCTCTGGGCTCTTCTGCTGGAATCTCTAGCTATCTCCTCCTTTCCAAACTATTCCTGTGAGTCCTTCTGGACTCCCTCTAGATGTCACTTCTGTGGAAGACCTTCCCTGACTGTCCCTGAGGCCACCCCAGCTCCCCCAGCACCTCTGGCTTCTCTCTGAGTACTCAGCTCTCTACCTTGTTACTTCTTCTCTGCCTTTCCCACAAGGCTCTGAGGGGGAGCTAAATAATTATCTGCTGAATTAATTAATTAAGGGGGGGGCAGTTGTAAGAAAAAAGAAGTACACTGGTGTAATGTCTCGGCAGGTATCTCTTTCAGCAGGTTAGGAGTAACAGTAATTTACAGATGAAGAAACTGAGGCTAAGGTAATCTCACTTTGCCTGCCACTCAAATTCCTGAGCACCTGTGGGCAAGACACTGTGCTGGCCCTTCTCATAGACAGTATCTGGAAGGTGTGCTGGCTAAGAGCAAGGGATGTGAGGCTGATCACACCAGGTGACAGGACTCTGAGACCTTGCAGAAAGGCTTAATCTTTTGGACCTCATTTCTTCACAGGGCTGCTAAAGGGTTAAAGGAACTCATGCGTGTCAAGTGCCCAGCATGGTGTCCAGTACACAGCATAGACTCAGAGAGTAGTTACTGATGCTAATCTCTGTCTTAAGGATGGGAGGCACAGGCCCAGAAAAGTTCCCTGTGCTGAGACAAGGAGGGCCGGCCACAGCCAGCCCTATCCCTTCTTCCCCCACTTCAGAAGCTAGTGTCCTTGTGAGAATATTGGGTCCTGTGGGTTCCCTCAGCCCAGATCTGGCACACATGAGGTGCTTGGCCAGTGCCTGCTGGATGGGGAGGCTCCAGTGGGGGCTGCTGTGAATGAGACCTCTGAAGCCATATTCCACTCTAAGAGGCAGGAAGGGACACTTCAGTCATTCCAGGGAAGTCCAAGAGATTTTCTCTGGGATTCAGTCTTTTTCCCGAGACCATCAGTAAGCTGTTCATCCCCAGCTGCCCGTCCCCCTTTAGCCCCTACTCCTATTCCGTGGGGCCTGGGAGGTTGGAGAGCGGGGTTCCTATAGGGCAGGGATGTGTAGAGGTCAGCCCTGGGGGGAACCACTGTCCCGGCCCCTCTTCACACCTTAGCGCCTTTATTTAACTGTTTCTTCCTAAGGCCTGGGGCTTCCTAAGGCAGGCATCTCATCCTTTGTTTACCCAGCACCCAGCAATACTGCCTGGAATGCAGGAAATGGTTGCTGAATGAAGCAGTGAAACACATTTCAGCATTCATCAAGTGCTCAGTCTGTATAGGCCCCTAACACTTACTTTCACCTTGCAGGATCCTCACAGCCACCCTGTGCATTGGAAGCCACAGGTGAGGAAACTGAGGCCTGGGGCTGTTAATCGACCATCTCAAGGCCATACAGTGGCAGCTCACAGGCCCTCAGGATGGTCGTGGGAAAGTAAAGGGTTGAGAGTAACCTTAATGAATTGGGGCAACTGGCAAGGGTAACTGTCAGTCAGAAATGATTGGCTCAAATTATTAGGTGTGAAAAAGGAACCAGTCAGAGCTCCCCCACTGAACTGCCTAGAAGGGATTAGCAGGAGTCACTCCTTAGTAGAACAAAGGGCAGGTCCCTGTAGGGCAGTACCCTGGGGTGTAGACCCAGCTATTCTCTGGCTGGTCCTAGCACACAGAACACTGCCAACCTGACTTCGCACCTGGGAACAGTCAGGGTACCTCATTCTCTTGAACAGAAGGAGGCCTTCTGGGGTCACAGTGCCCCTCTCATCACTGTGGTTCCAGGGGGCACCTTCCTTCCGAGCCTGCTACTCTCTTGACAGGGACTGCATCCCAGCACTTAGGTGTGGTAAGGACCTGTTGTGTATCTCCTTGGCTGGTCTGTGGGCCTTGGAGGGCAGGAGGCTAAGGGTATCCTGAGCTCCAAGCCAACTGGGGCCAGTTTGGGGGTGAAGCTTGGAGAAGGCCGAAGGATGAAATCTAGGGAGCTCCATGCCAAATCCAATACCGCGCAGAGCAACGCCAAAAGTGGCCTTTCTCCCAGGTGGGCTCACGGTTAACAGATAGAAGGATGGCGGGTAAACACTCCACTGGGGCAATAATTATGCACATTTACTAAGCCCTGGGAGGAATGGTAGTCACGTGGCTCTCGAGGGCGGCGCCCTCAGCTTTGAGATGGAGTTAACTCTAATCACAGAAGGCTTTCTGGAGGAGGCGGAATTTTTATGGCGGTCGATCGTGGTTTTCTCTGAACAGCGAGGATGAGCTTAGCACTCTAGGGACCAGATAGGTCCCGAGGTGAGCTTTTGGTCGGGGAGCAAGCCCGGGGCGGGGGTCGGAGTTGGATCGGGTTAGGGGAAGGGGCTGGGGGGGTAGGCGTCGCGGGGTCAGGTTGTTTGGGTTCCCCCGCTTGCCTTCACGTTGTCTTTTGTGATTGGACGCGCTGCAGCCGCGCTAGGCCGGTGCTGCGGGGCCCCGGGCACTGGGTGCAGGCCTCGAGGTGCCAGGCGCCCGAGAGCAGAGCGCCCCAGGCCAGGGATTAGGCCAGCAGGCTTGGCGGGGCCAGCCCGGCGGTCCGCCCTCCCAGCGCTGTTCCGCCGGGGTCCCGATGCCCAGCCTGCAGGGGTGAGGCGCGCGCTCCCCGGGGAGCAGGGCTGCTGAGCAGGCGGCCTGCGCCGGGCGGAGGTGGCACGAGAGGGCCATCTGCCTGGGTGCAGAGAACTGCAGCGTCCGCCGTGCGAAGCGCGACCCCTCCGGGCCCCCAGCTCGCGTCCACTGCCCCGCGCGCACTCACCTACTGACGCCCGCCCGCGCCCCCGGCCCAAGTCCCAGTGCCAGGCCCAGACCCGGACTAGGCGCGGGAGGCGGTGCAGGGATTGATTAGTGGACCCCTCCCCCAGCACTCCCCTCGCCCCGCCCGAGGCTGCGAGGACCCCTGGGCCCGGGGGTGGTGAGGGAGCTTCGTCCCCGCGGTGCCCGGGCTGGGGACTCGATCTCACTGGGCGGGGGCCGCACCGCGGCAGGCCGAGGTGCGGGCGCGCTGTCAGACTGCTGCCCGGCTCGGGTGCGGGGGGGGGGTGGGCTCAGCGCGGGGGTCGCCCGGCCTCATCCCCCCTGCCGAGGCCACGGCTGGGCGGGCAGTGCCCGGGCCGGTAACCCGACCCGACCCAGCTCCCGGGAGCCGCTCACCCCGCACGGCCGGGCAGGGGGAGGGAGAGGAATGGGGGGGAGGGGGAAGGGAAGGGGTGGTGGGTGAGGGGCTGTGGGGACCGCAGGGCCGAGTTCCCGGCCTGTCTGCGCTGCTCTAGGGTGGCTGCCTTTGGTGCCTGGACGAGCCAGCCCCCTGCCTCGCGGGCGTCGGGCCTGCGGCAGGAGGGAGCCCTGGGGCTGTACAGGCTTGGCTCGGGGAGGCAGACCCGAGCTGCTGCCTCCATTTTGTTTCCTGCTCAGCTTGGTCTGTAGTGGTGGTGGTGTGGGCTTGGGGTGCGGCCGGGCAGGGGGTTCACCTGCGGCCGCGCCTGCTCGGGGTTTGAGGCCTCGAAGACCCCAGCCCCAGCCCCCAGGTGAGCCCCGCGGTAGGAGGGGGGTTGCCTTGGCCTCGGGCCGAGCGGAGCGGGCTGAGGGCAGGTGCCCAGTGGATGGGGAACCAGGGCTGTAACCTAAGATGGAGGCCGGGACTGACGCGGGCCCGAGCGGGGCTGGCGGGGCGGTCGGACAGGCCTCAGCCCGGCCAGGTGCCGCCGGGGCTGGGTCTCGAGACCGGTAGGGTGCTGGAACTGTGTGCAGCCCGGGGCCGGCGCAGCTCCCTGAGGTAGGTGAGGGGATCGGAGTGCCACCCACGACGCCCGCAGGCCCCGACACTCCGGGGAGGCGCGCGAGGCCCCTGGGGAGCCCGCCTCAGGCCCCGCCCGGGCAGCCGGGCCGGCCCGTAGGCCCGGGCCGCGAGCTGGCGCGCAGGGGGAGGGGAGGGGGCGGCAGCGGCGGCTCCGCTGATTGGGCGGCGCGCTCGCGAGCCCGACTTCACCCGCCCTGAACCCCGAAGAGTGAGGCAAAGGAGCGCGCGCCGTGGGGGAAGGGGTGCGCGCGCACTCGGGGCCCCAGCCGCACGCGGGCCGGCGCGAGGCGCTCGGTCGCTCGCGCCGCCGCGGGGGCGCGCGCGGTGGGGGTGTGAGGAGGAGGAGGCGGCGGCGGAATAGGCCGGGGCAGGTCGCATTCGCTGCCTTCTCCCCTGAAGAGAGACGCGGGGGGAGGGGGGTGCGGCGAGCGGCTCCGCGCTCTCCCCACCGCTCCGCTCGCGCCCCAGTGTAATGAGGGTCACCCCCTCCCCCCAGCCGGCCCGGGAGGGGGCGCGGGGCACGGTAACTAGTGCGCTGGGGTGGGCGGCGGGCAGGCGCGAGCGGAGGGGGGAGGCGGCCGGGCGGGGAAGATGGTGGTGGCCGTGAGGTGAGGGGCGCGGGGGAGGGCCGGGCGCGGCACAGGGTTGGTGGCCGGCGGCGTTGCAGCCGCAGGCCCCCTCCCCCTCCATCACTACCAGCAGGGCTCAGGCCTAGCCGGCCGGGCCGCCGCGAACTTCCTCCCCGCGCGGCCAGTGCCCCGCCGGCCTCCCGCGCGCACCTCGGCCTCCGCCTCCCTTCAGGTAGCCGGCTGGGGGGCACGGGGCCGGCTGCCCTCCTGCAGCAAACTTTGCTTGGTGCTGAATATTGATGAGTGAGATCGGCTTGGCCAGGAGGTGCTGCCGGCGCTGTGGGAAGGAGCGCGGCCCGGGCAGGCGGCGGCGGCGTCGGCAGCAGCCATGTTTGTCAAGCTGTAGCAGCTGCTGCTGCCCTGACTCGGCTTCTCTGGCTGCCTCCGTTTCTCCCCCTGCCGCGTTCCAGCCTCTGGGCCCTGCAGCCGTGGACCGAGCAGGCCTGCAGTCAGAAAGGCGAGCTTCGGGGTGCACCCGCTTCGTCCGACTCGCCTGCGGCCAGAGCACGGCCGCTGCAAAGGCTCCGGCGCCGGCTGGGGCGCAGGGTGCAGCGCTATTGTGACCGCTGCGCCCGAGCGAGCCAGAAAGGATGGGGGGGATAACCTTTTTGTGCAGCGTCCCGGAGACCCCCTCGAAACCTACAGCCCCCTCCCTTCGGGAGATCCGGCCACAGGACCCCCAGCGGGGGAATGGAAGGACTATTGCTGTTTGAGATTTGGAAATTTCTTCTGCCAAAGGGATTTTAATTTTAGATCAGCCCAACTGTCCACCAGTCTGCAATGCAGAAAAAAGGGACGGCTGTTTCCATGTGGCAAGATCTGCCCATCTCCGGGAAGATGGAGTTTGCGGAGTCTCTCCGAGGCCATTTTTCCATCGTCAGCTGGGGAACTTTTTCCTTCCATGGAAGTGCAGTAGAACTAGGCTTCGAGGCCACTAGGCCTCGAGAAGTGGCTGCCATTTTGAAGATAAGAGTCAAATGGCCTATTAACTCAGATTAATTGCTGTGTTTTTGGATTCCAGGTTGATGCTGGCCCAGGATGGATCAGACCTGTGAACTACCTAGAAGAAATTGTCTGCTGCCCTTTTCCAATCCAGTGAATTTAGATGCCCCTGAAGACAAGGACAGCCCTTTCGGTAATGGTCAATCCAATTTTTCTGAGCCACTTAATGGGTGTACTATGCAGTTATCGACTGCCAGTGGAACATCCCAAAATGCTTATGGACAAGATTCTCCATCTTGTTACATTCCACTGCGGAGACTACAGGATTTGGCCTCCATGATCAATGTAGAGTATTTAAATGGGTCTGCTGATGGATCAGAATCCTTTCAAGACCCTGAAAAAAGTGATTCAAGAGCTCAGTCGCCAATTGTTTGCACTTCCTTGAGTCCTGGTGGTCCAACAGCACTTGCTATGAAACAGGAACCCTCTTGTAATAACTCCCCTGAACTCCAGGTAAAAGTAACAAAGACTATCAAGAATGGCTTTCTGCACTTTGAGAATTTTACTTGTGTGGACGATGCAGATGTAGATTCTGAAATGGACCCAGAACAGCCAGTCACAGAGGATGAGAGTATAGAGGAGATCTTTGAGGAAACTCAGACCAATGCCACCTGCAATTATGAGCCTAAATCAGAGAATGGTGTAGACGTGGCCATGGGAAATGAACAAGACAGCACACCAGACAGTAGACACGGTGCAGTCAAATCGCCATTCTTGCCATTAGCTCCTCAAACTGAAACACAGAAAAATAAGCAAAGAAATGAAGTGGACGGCAGCAATGAAAAAGCAGCCCTTCTCCCAGCCCCCCTTTCACTAGGAGATACAACCATTACCATAGAAGAGCAATTAAACTCAATAAATTTATCTTTTCAGGATGATCCAGACTCCAGTACCAGTACATTAGGAAACATGCTAGAATTACCTGGAACTTCATCATCATCTACTTCACAGGAATTGCCATTTGTAAGCAGTTTTTGGTACAACTTAAATATATACATAAATGTATATATACAGGCAACTTAAAGGGAAACTATAAAAACCAATTATAACTAATTGGTTTTTTGTTGTTTATCAGTTCACAGATGAAAGCCTATTGCTAATGATAAGCTTTTTGGGGAAATTATACTTTGATTTAAAAAATCATCTTCTATTATATGAGTTTGGTTCTTTTTTGATTTTTCCTGGTTAACTCTCCATTGAGGACTGGCTAAGAGTTAAACTTTAAGGGCATTTGATTGAGTTCAAATTTAAATGTTCAAGATGGAGGTATACATTTGTTTAGCTTTTTCATTTTTAAGTGAGCTTGGCTTTGGCTTGCTGGTATCATGAGTACAGGTGAACCAGTTAATTACTTGGAGTCCTGTTTCTGTGTAAGGCATGGCTTATATTTTTAGTTGATGGGGTGACTTTTGCTGCAGGTTGAAGTGCATTTGGGGTAAACATTCAGAGTAGCTAAGATGAGAAGGCCTTCTTGGACATCAGTCAGAATTTAAATTGGGCTGATTTTCCTGAACTACCTGTTGTACAGCATCCTATGCTTCAGGTAACTGCCACCATTAAAACCTTTCCTAGTTTTAAATTTTGAAGTGTATATAAACGTGTGGTATGGGTGTATGTGTATAGAAATGGAAAAAAATGTAATTTGAGTTACTCGTTAGTGCTACATACTATTGTTAGATTGTGGTAAGTGATAAAGTTTTTTTAAAAGTTTGATCTTACGCAGAATTTTTTGACTCTTCCTAGTTAGCTAAATGATCACTTGACTTCTCTTAGCCTCAGTTTAATCACCTTTAAAATCTGATTGTTTTAACATGATTGTTAAAAGATTCCTTTCAGCTTTAAAAATTTGATTCTGATTTTGTTTCTGTCCAGACACATTGTCTTGGTCACCTGTAATGTCACCAAAGAGGATCCCATTTCCTCCCAAAATACCACTGAAATACTATGTAAAGATTTAATCAGAGAAAATTTTATGGTGTGTGATGATAGTTATGAGTGCATTAAACATTCATTTTACTGTATAGCCCTGCTGTTCTTTAAAGTTAGAGTGAGAATGTGGGTGTGTCACTTTTGTTTCTGTTGATTCATATCTTAAATATGCTTTAGTACTCCTTGATTTCTTAGCTTGCAGTTGCAGATTAAAAAAATTTGTTTTGGTAGTAATTTAGTGTTTGTATTGTCCGAGGTATTTTTCAGGGTGGATAGGCTGTATTGGCAGCTCAGACAAATCCTTCTTCGTGGGTTCACATTGAAATTTATTTTACACATATATAGTTTTGTCTTTTTAACATAAAAACTTAGATCTGAAGGTGGAGATACATGTTCCTCTAGAAGGATACAAACATAAATGTAAATCTATGTGTTTCTTATCAAAGAAATGTCAGTGGAGTATAGGTTCTATTAAAAACAATTGAAAATACTGGCGCCTATAGAAAGTGTGTTACGCATCTAAAATGAGAGTTAACAAACTTGTATAAATGTAGAAAAACTTTTCAGGTAGAAAATCTAAATTGCTCAAAAGATTATGGACTTGAAGAAGCAAGTATCTTTATTCTTTTTTTTTTTTTGCCCCCACACCCGGCTGTGCTGCTCATGGCTTGCGAGAGCTTAGTTCCCAGACCAGGGACTGAACCTGGGCCACAGCAGTGAAAATGCCAAGTCCTAACCACTGGACCGCCAGGGAATTCCCATCTTTATTCTTTCATTCTGGTTGTAGATGAAATCTGTTGCTTTGATTTTCGCCTGTGATATGTGTATGTATATATTTTTGCCTTTGATATTTTTTAACTGAGGATTTAAAGTGTAGTCAATCTCAAAATGCAAATGTAGTTGAACAATAAGCCTGGGAAAGGTGTAATTAAAATTAATTTCTATATAGCCACACACTATTAATGTTTTGAGACTATTCACAGTTGATTGGTTGATGCAGCAGGTATAGAGTCCTTACTCTGTATTAGATCCTGTGCTCAGGGCTAGAAATTAGAAAATCTTTTGCAAATGCTATTTGTCTTTTTTTCTGTCTGTAATATTGTGATAGAATGAGATTCTCCTGATGAGATTAAGAGTAGTTATTAGGGTTTTAAGCCCTCTGTCTGGAATTAGGGAAAGACACATAATTCAGCATCATATTGCCAGTTGTTTTGTACAACTAGCTATCAGCAGACTTTTTGCCTCCTGTCATAAATGAGCAGCCTCTTCAGTTTACCTTCATGTTCTTCCGTTTTTTTCTGTGTACAGTGATGTGAAATGCTTGTCATTACAGTTAATAATCCTGACCTGGTGCTTTTATATTTAATTGGGTTGATACTGTCTAATTTTTGCCAATGTACATAAACAATGTACAGTGCTTTGTACATTGTAGATACTTGAAAAAATCTTCAAGGAAGGTTGGTCCCCAGAGCTCCAAGTTAAAGCAGTCAATAACTTACAGTTTATTTAGTGCTTTGGTCTGTATTATCTTATTGGGTCTTCATAGTCTTGTAGTAAAAACAGATGTCATAGAAGACATAGATCAACCTTCAAGGCACTTGACGTTATTGGAGACAAGACTGAAACCCTTGAAACCATAGAATTATCTGAGTACTCTTGTTTTTCTTTAGTGACTTTTGAAGGTCTCTGACACTCTTGCCTGGGCCTGAAGTAACTCATGGTTTTCTCACTAGGCTGATTGCAGCAGTTTGTTTGCTACTTTTCCTCACTTAGATATTTTATGGAGATAAATATGAATAGAGTTAATTTATGCTATGGTGGTATTCATGAATTTGGGGATCCTCAAAGTTCATAGGATGTAGCCAGCCTCCAGGATGGTCTGACATACATTTTAGATTAGTGATCCTCTTTATCTAAAGAAGACTGCTAAAAATGAATACACTCAAAATGAGGACTAAAATTTCATAAGTAAATAAGGAGAGAAAGGTTTATTTAGGATTTTATATTGAAAAGTAAAATTAAGAATTATAAAAGTAAGTTTTATTTATTTATTTTTGAAAAGACATATTTCTTTTTTTTAATTTTTATTTTTTATTTATTTATTTTTGGCTGCCTTGGGTCTTTGATGCTGTGCGCCGTCTTTCTCTAGTTGCGGCTAGCGGGGGGCTACTCTTCTTGCAGTGTGCGGGATTCTTATTGCGGTGGCTTCTTTGTTGCGGAGCATGGGCTCTAGGCACGTGGGCTTCAGTAGTTGTGGCACGTGGGCTCAGTAGTTGTGGCTTGCAGGCTCTAGAGCGCAGGCTTAGTAGTTGTGGTGCCCGGGCTTAGTTGCTCCGCAGCATGTGGGATCTTCGTGGACCAGGGCTCGAACCCGTGTCCCCTGCATTGGCAGACGGATTCCCAACCACTGCGCCACCAGGGAGGTCCCTAAAAGTAAGTTTTAAACCTTTATCAAAATTTTGATTATGGGACTTCCCTGGTGGTCCAGTGGCTGAGACTCCGTGCTCCCAATGCAGGGGGCCTGGGTTTGATCCCTGACTAGATCCCACATGCTGCAACTAAGAGCCCGCACACGGCAATGAAGATCCCACATGCCGCAACTAAGACCTGGTGCAGCCAAATAAATAAATACTAAAAAAAAATTTGTTTAATTATGATGGCTACTGTTTTTTATAATAAGGCAAGAATCAAATAGATTTTTAAAAATTTTGTCCAGCAAAATTGTACCATAGGAGATGGCATACTTTATTTTGCTTCATTTTCTCATTATGATCATAAGGAGGATAAATTTCTTAAAATATTTAAGGACTTAATCAGTCTTACTGAGGTTTTTGTTTTAAGAATATCCATTATGGAAAATTTCAGGTGTATACCGAAAAAGAGAAAATAGTTGAATTTCCATGTACTCCTCACCTAGCTTCAAGAATTACTGATATTGGGACTTCCCTGGTGGATCAGTGGTTAAGACTCCGTGCTTCTGCTGCAGGGGGTACAGGTTCGATCCCTGGTTGGGGAAGTTACACATCCCGCGAGGTGCACCTACTTCCCTCCCCCTGCAATAAAAAAGAATCAATGATATTTTGTCAGTCTTGTTTTATCCTCTCTCCACTGTGTCATTCACTAACATTTCTTAACCCTTTGATGTTCATATCACTCTTTGAAGCTCCTGTCCTGTATCCTTGTCAGTTGTCACTTGTTTACTGGTTGACCTAGATCAACTTTTCCTTGCCTGTAATTGGGGTGATTCTTCTTTATTATTTACATTGACTTTAAGGAACACAGCATCTTTTTGACAGATTTGTTTGCAATTTTACCTTGTAATTGATTTGCAATGTAATACTAGTTAGTGCTTCATTAGGACACTGTATTGTACATGGGATGGATGTTTGAATAGAGATTTTCTTGGCCACTTAAAAATAGATATCTTGGGACTTCCCTGGCGGTCCAGTGGTTAAGAATCCGAGCTTCCACTGTAGGGGGCATGGGTTCCATCCCTGGTTGGGGAACTAAGATCCCGCATGCTGCGTGGTGTGGCCAAAAAAAAAAAAAGATATCTTAGTGTTGTAACAATATCCCCCGGTACAATCTTGGAGATCCAGAAAATACAAACCACTCCCTGTACTAAGTTCTGTGCTATGGATGTTTACATGGTTAAGGAGATCAATGGAGAGATGAATGAAACTTAGAGCTTCAAGGAAGAAGTGGGACTTGAATTGGTCTTGACTGGGTTAGGTTTGGTTAGGTTTAGAAGGGTACTTTGGATAAAGAGAACTAAATGAACATAGTATTTTCAGAAGGTTGGGTAGGATGGGTGTCCTCAGGTAATAAGGCCTAGAAATCCAGACTGTGGCATTTGGTATTGATGTGATAGGAACTGGGATCCAGTGAGGAATTTCAGCTGAGAAGTGATTCGATGAAATCTGTGTTTGGAAAACTTTGGCTAGGAGAGAGCAGAGGCAGTGTTAGGATGTAGGAGTCTGTTGCAGTAGTAATTAAAAATTAGAATTGATCAGTCAGTAGTAGAAAGAAAGGGGATAAATCCCAAAGATTATTTCAGAGGAGGGAAAATTGGCAGCCCTTTTAGGGTTGCCTGGATTGGAGGCAAAATTGGAGCCTGGATTTGAGGAATGAAGGAAAGAGATAAGTGCAGACGATGTCCAAGGCTTGTCTTGTTGTTGCCTGAGACAAAAATGATTCCTCAGGGGTTTTCTGCTCTTCCCTTCTCATCATCCCAGCAATTCTCTACTCCCTCCTTTCCTGTCTCCACACGTCTCATTTTCTGCTCTTTATCTGACTCTGTCCTTGCTGGAGGCCCTGGTTTTATTCATTACTCTTTCCTCCTTCCCTCTGGGATCTTTATTCTCAACCTTCACTGCATCACTTTTTCTGCCTAAAAACAGAATGACATCTTCCTATTCTAAAGGAATCTTCCTTTATCCTGTAACCTCTCCGATTATCTTTCCTCTTTACTGGTGAATTTCTTGAAAAAGTTGTCTACTTTGTTTACATCTCCTTAAGCTCTGAATTGGCTTCTGTACTCTGTTGAAACTGTTCTTTTCAGAGTTACAAATGACACCTCCATACTTATCCTACTAGATGTGCAGCATTTTGGCCGCGACTCCTTTTATGACTGCTTGTTCTCTTTTCTTCCTCTTTCCTTCATTCTCTGCAGCCTCATCCGCTTTCATTGATTCACTTTACTGCTTCTCTACTGTGTGAAAACTCTCTCAATCTGACTTCTGAGCTTCAGACCAAGAAACTCAAATTGCCACCCAAGTTTCTCTTCCACCTGTATCATACTCACTTTTTTAAAAAAGCTTTTAAAAAAAATTATTGACATTGCTTTTTAATTTTTATTTGTTTATTTATCTATTTATTTGGCTGCGTTGGGGCTTCTTTGCTGCGCGTGGGCTTTCTCTAGTTGTGGCGATTGGGGGCTCTTTGTTGCAGTGCGCGGGCTTCTCGTTGCGGTGGCCTCTCTTGTTGCGGGAGCACGGGCTCTGGGTTTGTGGGCTTCAGTAGTTGTGGCTTGCGGGCTCTAGAGTGCAGGCTGAGTAGTTGTGGCGCAGGGGCTTAGTTGCTTCGCGGCATGTGGGATCTTCCTGGGCCAGGTCTCGAACCTGTGTCCCCTGCATTGGCAGACGGATTCTTAACCACTGCGCCACCAGGGAAGTCCCCATACTTACTCACTTTTGACCCTATCTCTTTTATTGCCAAACATGCTTTTCCTTCTGTCTTAATGATGGCATCATCCTCCATTTCTTCTCGAGGCTGGATTCACTTCTTTGTTTATATGATCAAAATGCATTTGAGGGCCTCCTCTGTGCTAGGCACTGCTAGTATTAAAAAAGGGAAAAACGTAGACTTGCTTTTAAGGAACTTTACTGTGGAAAACAAGTGTAAACAATGACAATACAGAATGCCACATGGTCTGATAGGTGTTATAGGTACTATGGGAGTGTGGAGGAAGGCATGCCTGGAGTAATCTGGAAGAACTTCACAGAGGGTTATATATAATTTGAGCAGAGACATGCCAGTATGTAAGAAGGAATAGCATATGCAAGTGGCAAGAAATTCTTTGATAGGAATCTGAGAGGAGTGGGGTTGTCAGGAGATAAAGTGTAAATATAGGCCTTGTATTCCATGCTGTAGGGTTGAAATTTTATGCTATTTCCATTCTACTATGATGTCTTTATTACTGGTCTTCATATAGTTTTTCTCTCCAGTCTGTGGAGAGACAGACAAAATTACCTCTGACCTCCAAAATGAGAAAACTAGGTCTCTGGTTAAAGCTTTACCTTCAGTGCCTCACTCCTCTCCCCATTTGCCTAACAAATAAGCCCAGATTCAGTGTCCTCTTTGATAGGACCTCATCCCGACTTTCTCTAATCTCATATGCTACGCCCAGGGAATCCTAGCTGGGTTCAGTCAGGCTGAACTGTTAGCCTTTGTCTCCCTGATGTGATTCATCTTTTTGCATCTTAACAATGTGTAGCATGGTGCCTTCTTTGTAGTAGACGCTCATATATTTATGGAGTAAAAGAATGAATGGTGCTATTACAGAGATACAAGTTGGGAATGAAAGTAAATTTTAGGTAGGAAGGTGATGAGTGGACTGTGAATGCTCATCCTCAATGTACCAAATTTCAAAACTTCAGTGATTTTTTTGACTTTATCTCCTCATGCATTTAATTTCTAAGGGCTTTGAATTTGTGCTCCTTGTATCTCAAGCATTCATTTTTCTCTCCATTCTCACGTTTAATCTCTTAATTAAGGATATTAAATCATAATAGTTTTAAGTTGGATAGATCCCTTGAGGATGTACTGTGCTACCTGTTTAGTAGAAGTCCCTTTAATCTCTCTGAGGCCCAGTTCCTCATCTCTAAATGGGGCAAATACTGTGTAGCCTACACGTTTGAAAGGATGCAACAAGATAATTTATCTGAAGCAGCTAGCACAGTACTAGTTCTGAAGTAGGTGCTCAGTAAGTGATGCCTATTATTATTATATGCCAAGAGCCAAATGGACATTTGGAAAAGTTAGTTGTGAATTTTGAGAAACATATCTTTGCACTTTTGCTTTTTTCTCTATTCTTCTAAACTCTTCTTCCTTAATTGGTAAGATAAAGGCATTAAGTATTTTTTCTGTTTTTGTTTAATAATCAGGAGAATTTGATCCATTTTTTGTTTGGTAATCGGGAGAATTTAATTTGGGCCATAGAATCAGTATCTCTCTGCACTCCAGCTGTTAAGTAGTTTAACTTTATTACATTGTTGCTTTTTGCTGGTTGTCTTTTGTCATGGAAATAAATGTTTCATTTCCACTCCCTGGTTTTCAGGAGAGCCCACCTCTTTTCTGGTGGTGGGTTTGATTTTCATTGAATGATCATTTCTGAAACTTTTTTAATGATCTCAAAATGTAGCCTTTTGAAGAAATTGCTATGAATATTTTTAGTTAGAAAAGTAATATAAATTCATGGTAAAAGTGAAAAATGGAACATTAAAAAAAAGGAACTTTATTTCTGTCACCCCTCATATGCTCCCTCATTTTTGGGGGGGGCGGGGGGACCCGCACTCTGCAGCTTGTGGGATCCCAGTTCCCTGACCAGGAATTGAACCCTGGCCCTCTGTGGTGAAAGCACAGAGTCCTAACCACTGGACCACCAGGGAATTCCCAGTTGTCCCTCATTTTCATTCTTTATATTTTATTAGAATTTTCTTTGTGTTTATGTACCTTTTTTATCTTTTGGTAACACGAGTGGCCTGATATACATATTATTGAATACCTAATACGTTGAGGATATCCATTCATATGAGCACTGAGGTAGATCTCCTTTTTTTTTTTTTTTTTTTTTTTTGCGGTACACGGACCTCTCACCGTTGAGGCTCCGGACGTGCAGGCTCAGCGGCCATGGCTCACAGGCCCAGCCGCTCAGGGCTCTCGGGCCCCTTCCCGGACCGGGCCATGGCTCACAGGCCCAGCCGCTCCGCGGCATGTGGGATCCTCCCGGACCGGGGCACGAACCCGTGTTCCCTGCATCGGCAGGCGGACTCTCAACCACTGCGCCACCAGGGAAGCCCCCATATATATATATATTATTTTTTATTGAAATTTTTATTGAAATCACTGTAAGTTCACATGCTATTAGTTGTGAGAAATAATACAGAGAGATCCCATGTATGTTTTGCTTGGTTTTGCAATGATAATGTTTTGCAAAAACATCTAATAGCACAACCAGGATATTGACATTGGTATAATCCACCAATCTTATTCAGGTGTCCCAGTTTATGTTTTTCATATTTTTTTTTTAAAGAAAATTCTATAGTTCTATAAGGACACATTCCAGATGTCCCTGGTTTTACTTGTACTTGTTTGTGTGTATGTACTATGTTAAGTTCTCTGCATTTTTATCGCCTGCGTGGGTTTGTATGTGCACTACCACACTCAAGATGTTGAACAGTTTCAATGCCACAAGGATATCTTCGGTGTGCCTTTTATTTATTTATTTATTTATTTATTTATATATTTTTTGCGGTACACGGGCCTCTCACTGTTATGGCCTCTCCCGTTGCGGAGCACAGGCTCCGGAAGCGCAGGCTCAGCGGCCATGGCTCACGGGCCTAGCTCCTCCACGACATGTGGGATCTTCCCACACCAGGGCATGAATCCCTGTCCCCCGCATCGGCAGGCGGACTCTCAACCACTGCGCCACCAGGGAAGCCCCTGTGGGCCTTTTATATCACACCCATCTTCTTCCTGGCAGTTCTTCCTCCAACTTTTGCCAACTACTGACCTGTCCTTTGTTTCTAAAATTTTGTCATTTCAAAAATGTTCGTAAATGGAATCATGCAGTATATATATAGCCTTTTGAGATTGGGTTTTTTCCACTTAAAATTCCCTGGAGAGTCATCCAAGTTATTGAGTATATCAATATTTTATACCTTTTTATTACTAAGTAGTATTCTGTGATACGTATCTACCACAGTTTGTTTAACCATTCACCTGTTGAAGGACATCTGGGTTTATTCTAGCTTTTGGCTATTAGAAGTAAAAGTGCTGTGAACATTCATATACAGGTTTTGTGTGAACATAAGTTTTCATTTCTCTGGGATAAATGCCCAAGAGTACCATTGCTGAATCATATGGTACTGCATGTTTACTTTTATAAGAAACTGCCAAGCTGATTTCCAGAGTAACTGTACTATTTACATTCTCACCAGTAGTGTATGAGTGATCCAGTTTCTCTTCCTCCTCACCATAATTTAGTGTTTTCACTATTTTTGTTTTAACCATTTTGATAGTTATGTAATGATATCTCATTATGGTTTTTGTTTTTTGTTTTTAATTTATTTATTTTACTTTCTTTTTTGGCTGTGTTGGGTCTTCGTTGCTGCACACAGGCTTTCTTTAGTTGCAGTGAGCGGGGGCTTCTCTTATTGCGGAACACAGGCTCTAGGCATGCAGGCTTCAGTAGTTGTGGTGCACAGGCTTAACTGCTCTGCAGCATGTGGGATCTTCCTGGACCAGGGCTTGAACCTGTGTCCCCTGCATTGGCAGGCAGATTCTTAACCGCTGTGCCATCAGGGAAGCCCTCATTATGGTTTTTATTTGCATTTCCCTGATAGCTAATGATGTTGAACATCTTTTTGTGTGTTTATTTCCCATCTGTATATCCTCTTTGGTGAAATATATTCATGTCTTTTGCCCATTTTCTAATTGGATTGTTTGATTTTAATTGTTGAGTTTTGAGAGTTCTTTATGTATTCTAGATGATCTACATTCTTTATAATGCCTGTATACAAGTCATAATTTTTAAGTATTGTTTCTACTTTTAGATAACTTATTAAAGAAGCAATAAAATCATACAAACTTGTGGTTTCCCCTTAATAAATTGGAACAGATTTTAGTGTTTGTTACTATTATTAGGTGAAATTACTTTATTAAGGCCTCTAAAGTTCTTTTCACACGTCCAGTGACCTTACATAAAATATCAATACTATAGTACTGTGTTAAAGATTGCTGGAAGGATAAAATCCATTTTGGAGGATGAACAATTATATTTACACATTAGATTAAATTAAAAATAATTACTGGTTATATGATATCCCCTCATATACCAGGCAGAATCTGAAGGTAGTCTTCCTTTGTAAATTACTGAGGGTATATTCCTCTTGGCATCTCTAATTTCTCTTGATGTGTAATTGGAGCTGTTGGGGATCCCTGGTGAAAGTCGGCAATGTTCAAGATTTTTTGCCTCTCCCATTGCGGAGCACAGGCTCTGGACGCGCAGGCTCAGCGGCCATGGCTCACGGGCCCAGCTGCTCCGCGGCATGTGGGATGGGATCTTCCCAGACCGGAGCACAAACCCGTGTCCCCTGCATCAGCAGGTGGACTCTCAACCACTGCGCCACCAGGGAAGCCCAATGTTCAAGTTTTATCTATACCCAGTAAAAATAATAGACAACAATGCCATGCTAATTGTTATTGGAATTTTATATCCAAAGGGATTTTTTTAACATTTCATTTGGTTCAGTGGACAGTGTATTGAATCTGTTTTTATAATAGCATATGAAGAAAAAACACTTCCACCATGCCATGATCTGTAAAGAATTGCAGAGCAGTTGTTGAGAGGTAATACAGTGCTACATTTGAAGTGCTTCCTTTTTTTTTTTTTTTTTTTAAACGTAGTAGAGCTTTGAGGCAGAAGTGTTATAGTGCAGGTAATTAAACCACTGAAATTAGTTCTTTAGTGGAGTAGATATTAGAGTTTTAAGTAAAGTCTTGGTAGGTACCTTATTAATTTCATAGTAATGTCTGTGGAATTATTTCCTAAGGATAAACTGCTGATAGGGGAATTATCAGGGCAATGGGTTAAATTTTTTGTCTCAGGTGTACCTACTTCTGTATGGCTTTCCAAAAGGAGTGTACCATTTCACACAGTTCTAAATAGTGTATATACGAGTACAGCATTTTCCTCTCTTTGATAGCATGCCAACTTTGATAGCATTGATGTTTTAAGTTTTTTACTTCGTTAAATAGGTGCATACTTCTACCACAAGTTTGATTTAATTAATACAACTTTATTGTTGAAAATGATTTCTTTGTTTCTTGTTTGTATTTCTGCTTTGGCCTTTGCTGTCCATATCCTTTGCTGACTTATCTGTCTGGATTGTAGTGTTTTATAGCTATTATCCTTTTATCTTACAGACATAAATATTTCTTCTCGATCTGTTTTTCATTTTAGTTAATTTTCTGTAGTTGTAGAGTCGAAGTTTCATTTTTCGTGTATCCAGATCTTATTGGAGTAGTTTCTTTTATTGATTGGAAGTTTCTATATGTTCGCAGGCTCAGCGGCCATGGCTCACGGGCCTAGCCGCTCCACGGCATGTGGGATCTTCCCGGACCGGGAAGATCGTGCAGGGGCACGAACCCGTGTCCCCTGCATCGGCAGGCGGACTCTCAACCACTGCGCCACCAGGGAAGCCCCCCATTAACTTCTTAAAAAATTAATTAATTAATTAATTTTTATTTTTTGGCTGCGTTGGGTCTTTGTTATTGCACATGGGCTTTCTCTAGTTGTGGTGAGCAGTGGCTACTCTTTGTTGCAGTGTGCGGGCTTCTTGTTACGGTGGCTTCTTTTGTTGCGGAGCATGCGCTCTGGGTTTGTGGGCTTCAGTAGTTGTGGCACGCGGGCTCAGTTGTTGTGGTGCACAGGCTTAGTTGCTCCGCGGCATGTGGGATCTTCCTGGACCAGGGCTCGAACCCGCATCCCCTGCATTGGCAGGCGGATTCTTAACCACTGTGCCACCAGGGAAGTCCTATTTTTAATTTTGATAAAATATACATAGCATAAAATTTACCATTCTAACTTTTTTTTTTTTTTTTTTGGCTGTGCCATGTGACTTGCGGGATCTCAGATCCCTGACCAGAGATTGAACCCAGGACCATGGCAGTGAAAGTCTGGCATCCTAACCACTAGGCCACCAGGGAACTCTACATCCTAACTATTTTGATTTGTACAGTTAAATAACATTAAGTGTGTTCACATTTCGTGCAACCATTCTCCAGAACTCTTTCCATCTTAGAAAACTTACCAATTGAATAACTTGCCTCTTCCCCTTCCTCCCAGCCCCTGGTAACCACCATTCTGCTTTGTCTCTGAATTTGACTGCTCTGAATACCTCATGTAGAATTATACAATATTTATCTTTTTTGTGATTGCCTTATTTTACTTATGTAATGTCCTCAAAAGTTCACCCATGTTGTAGCCCGTGTCAGAACTTTCTTCCTTTTTAAAGATATTCTGCTGTATACCACATTTTCTTTATCCATTTATCAGTCGATGGCCACCTTTTGGCTATTGTGAATAATGCTGATGTGAACATAGGTGTACAAATACCTCTTGTGGATTCAGTGGGTATTCTTTTTTTTTTTTTTTTTTGGTGGGGGAGGCACATCATGCAGCTTGTGGGCTCTTAGTTTCCCACCC
>NC_041215.1:7974550-7979802 GCF_002837175.3 Physeter macrocephalus | reverse complement strand
TTTTTTTTTTTTTTTTTTGGCTGTGCCATGTGACTTGCGGGATCTCAGATCCCTGACCAGAGATTGAACCCAGGACCATGGCAGTGAAAGTCTGGCATCCTAACCACTAGGCCACCAGGGAACTCTACATCCTAACTATTTTGATTTGTACAGTTAAATAACATTAAGTGTGTTCACATTTCGTGCAACCATTCTCCAGAACTCTTTCCATCTTAGAAAACTTACCAATTGAATAACTTGCCTCTTCCCCTTCCTCCCAGCCCCTGGTAACCACCATTCTGCTTTGTCTCTGAATTTGACTGCTCTGAATACCTCATGTAGAATTATACAATATTTATCTTTTTTGTGATTGCCTTATTTTACTTATGTAATGTCCTCAAAAGTTCACCCATGTTGTAGCCCGTGTCAGAACTTTCTTCCTTTTTAAAGATATTCTGCTGTATACCACATTTTCTTTATCCATTTATCAGTCGATGGCCACCTTTTGGCTATTGTGAATAATGCTGATGTGAACATAGGTGTACAAATACCTCTTGTGGATTCAGTGGGTATTCTTTTTTTTTTTTTTTTTTTGGTGGGGGAGGCACATCATGCAGCTTGTGGGATCTTAGTTTCCCACCCAGGGATTGAGCCTATGCCCTCAGCAGTGAAAGTGTGGAGTCCCAACCCCACGGGACTATTTAACATTTTGAGGAACAGCCAGACTGTTTTTTACACAGTAGCTGCACCATTTCTTCATATTGTTGCCAACACTTGCTTTTTTTTTTTAAAGCCATCCTGGTGAGTGTTACATGTTATCTCATTGTGGTTTTGATTTATATTTCCCTGATGATGTTGAGCATCCATTTATGTCCTTTTTGGACATTTGTATAGCTACTTTGGAGTCTGTGTTATAAATCCTTTGCATATTTTTAAAAAATTGGGCTTTTTTATTGTTGTTGTAGTTCCTTATATATTCTGGATTAAGTCCCTTATCAGATATGATTTGCAAATATTTCCTTCCATTCTGTGGGTTTTTTCATTTTCTTGATGGTATCCTTGAAGCACAAAATTTTTTTTGTTTTCTTGTTTTTTAAATGTTTTTGTATTTGGCCATGCCTTGCAGCTTGTGGGATCCTAGTTCCCTGTTCAGGGATCAAACCCTGGCCCTCAGCAGTGAAAGTACAGAGTCCACTGGACTGCCAGGGACATTCCAAAGGTTTTTAGTCTTGATGAAGTCCAATATATTTTTTTTCTTTGCCTTGTGGTGTCATATCTAAGAAACCATTGCCTAATTCAAGATGAAGAAGATACGTTTTCTCCTAAAAGTTATGTTCTTACCTCTTACACTTAGGTCTTTGATGCATTTTGAATTTTTGTATATGATGTAAGGTAGGGGCCAAACATTTTTTGCATGTGGGTACCCAGTTGTCTCAGCACCATTTGTTGAAAGGACTGTTCTTTCCCTATTGAATGGTCTTGGCACCCTTGTTGAGAACAGATACAGATTCATCTCTGGGCTCTTAGTTCTGTTCTGTTGATTCATATGTCTATCCTTTTTTTAAAAAAATAAGATTTATTTATTTATTTCGCTACACTGAGTCTTAGTTGTGGCACGTGAGATCTTCATTGTCGCGTGTGGAATCTTTTTTTTAAAAAATAAATATTTATTTATTTATGTGTTTATTTATTTATTGTTGGCTGTGTTGGGTCTTCGTTGCTGCGTGCGGGCTTTCTCTAGTTGTGGCGAGCAGGGGCTACTCTTCGTTGCTGTGCATGGACTTCTCATTGCAGTGGCTTCTCTTGTTGTGGAGCACGGGCTCTAGGTGTGCGGGCTTCAGTAGTTGTGGCTTGCGGGCTCTAGAGCGCAGGCTCAGTAGCTGTGGCACACGGGCTTAGTTGCTCCGCGGCACGTGGAATCTTCCTGGACCAGGGCTTGAACCCATGTCCCCTGCATTGGCAGGCAGATTCTTAACCACTGTGCCACCAGGGAAGTCCCATGTGCGGGATCTTTAGTTGAGGCATGCAGGATCTAGTTCCCTGACTAGGGACTGAACCTGGGTCCCCTGCATTGGGAGCGTGGAGTTTTAACCACTGGACCACCAGGGAAATCCCTATATGTCTAACCTTATTCCAGCACCACACCTTTTTTTTTTTTTTTTGCGGTACGCGGGCCTCTCACTGCTGTGGCCTCTCCCGTTGTGGAGCACAGGCTCAGCGGCCATGGCTCACGGGCCTAGCCCCTCCGCGGCATGTGGGATCTTCCCAGACCGGGGCAGAAACCCGTGTCCCCTGCATCGGCGGGCAGACTCTCAACCACTGCGCCACCAGGGAAGCCCTACCACACATTTTTGATTGATGTCGTTTTGTAGTAAGTTTTGAAATTAGGAAGTGTTGAGTCTTATAAGTTTGTTGTTGTTTTTTTTGTTTTTTTTGTTTCCTTTTTTTGGCCATGTCACGCAGCTTGTGGGATCTCAGTTCCCCTACCAGGAATTGAACTTTCATGGCAGTGAAAGCACTGACTCCTAACCACTAGACCACCAGGGAATTCCCTGTTTCTCATTTTCAAGATTGTTTTAGATATTCTGTGTCCCTTGCATTTTCATACAAATTGTAGGATTAACTTATCAATTTCTACAAAAAAGGGAACTGGAAGTTTGATATTTTGTTCAGTCTGTAGATCATTTTGGAGTTTATCAGCATCTTAGCAACATTGTCTCCAATGTGAAAATGGGGTATCTTTCCATTTATTTAGGTCTTGTTTAATATCTTTCAGTGGTGTTTTGTGGTTTTGAGTGTACAATTCTTATACTCCTTTTTATTTTTTTATTTTTATTTTTTAAATTTTTATTTATTTTTTTCTTTGCGGTACGCGGGCCTCCCACTGCCGTGGCCTCTCCCGTTGCGGAGCACAGGCTCCGGATGCACAGGCTCAGCGGCCATGGCTCACGGGCCCAGCCGCTCCGCGGCCTGTGGGATCTTCCCGGACCGGGGCATGAACCCGTGTCCCCTGCATCGGCAGGCGGACTCTCAACCACTGCACCACCAGGGAAGCCCTATTTTTTATTTTATTTTTAAAAATTTATTATTATTTTTTGGCTGTGCCGCGCAGCATGTGAGATCCTAGTTCCCAGACCCCTTATGTGATTATTTTTATAGTAGGAGTTACTTTCAAAGTTTTCAATTAAAAGTGACTTCCCTGGCTGTCCAGTGGTTAAGACTTCGCCTTCTAGTGCAGTGGGTGAAGGGTTCGATCCCTGGTCAGGGAGCTAAGATCCCATATGCCTCGCCTCTCGGACAAAAAACCAAAACATAAAACAGAAGCGGCACTGTAACAAATTCAATAAAGACTTTAAAAATGGTCCACATCAAAAAATCTTAAAAAAAAAAAAGGTGACTTTTTACCAAGTACATTTTATTGTAACTTTGCATTTTGAAAATTGCTAACATTAATTGAGACAGCACATTCTTCATTCATCACTCAGTTGTTTTTTAGGTGCCATGCATTTGTAAGATGGGAATATGGTGGAAGTTGGGGTAGGACAGCTGTGCTGGGTAGAGAGGAGTATGATTTAGGATTCCAAGGATTGAAATAGCTGCTGCTTTGGGAGAATAAGGAGTTGATTATGGCATGATTAGGTGGGGAGGATGGGGTAGGAAGGGATGATATTGAAGTGGGGTACTTAGGGTCTAGGTCATTCCCTAAATTCTCCCTTTTTTTTTTTTGTTTAAATGATTGAAATGATATTTTTTTCCTGCTTGTATTTGACTTTTGTATCTATTGTTAACCTGTTTCTGTTTCTTAATTTTGACTGCTGCTCACTACGAAAAAATATCGATAAAATCCCATTAAAAGAAATCATAAGAACCTTTCCTTATATAGAAAGGGAGTTTGGGATTGTAGAAAGAATGTGGGGGGAGCAGTCCCTTAGACTTACCTGAGAGGCTGTGTCCTGGGCATAAGTTCTCAGTTATGTTTACCAAATAAAACATAACTCTCAACTTAAAAAAAAAAAAATGTGGCCTTTGGAGTTGGACAGATCTCCCTTTGAGACCAGACTTGACTCCTTTGATTACCTTGGGCAAGTGACTCGTCACCCTTAGTTTCTTAATCTGTAAGCTGTTTTGAAAATTAACTCCTAGCACAGTGTATTGCACATGGTGGGTATTTGCTACTGTTAATTATCATAGTTAACATACATTGAGTACCATCTGCCAGGCAGCTAATCTCTTTACTAAGCACTTAATGAGTATTGATATTATCTCATTTAATTCTCAGAACAAGCCCACATAAGTTGATAGACAACCGTTATTTCAGGTTTATACATTAGGAAATAGAAGCTTAGGGAGATTTAAGTGGTTTCCCAAGTGATGGTGCTGGTATTCTGGCCAAGGCCATCTGGCTTCAGAGTGTTTTTTCTCTCTGCTGTGTTGCCTCCCCTGTTGCAAAGGACTAAGGGCACTGTTCATTACATAATGTTATTTTTAGTGGTCTTGTTGGCAGTGGGAGATTAAAATGAGCGGTAGAAATTTGATAGTTTTTCTCAATTCTGCATGTCAGTTTGGCCTGAAAACTTGAATAGGAAGACAGGTGTCATCAGCAAATCTGTCCTATCCTGTACTTCAAAGCCAAATGCAACTTCTATCTAGTATGAGGATTTATTTCTGTCTGACTTCTGAGTTATCTCTGCTTACTAACAAATAACCACAATGTAAGTGTAACTGTGCAGTAATGAAATATTCTTTCAGTTTATCATACCAGATGTGAATGTTCCATTTAAAAAATAGTTTAAGGAAGCTAGACACTTTTTTAAGAATTGAGATAAAATTTAAATAGCTTAAAATTGACCATTTAAACCATTTTAAAGTGTACAATTCAGTGGCATTTTTTACATTTACAGTGTTGTGTAACCATTACTGCTATGTAATTCCAGACCATTCTTATCACTCCAAGAAGAAACTACTTAATCATTAAGCAGTCACTCCCCATTTTCCCTTTCCTTGGCAACCACTAACTTTCAGTCTTTATGAGTGCCTATTCTAGACATTTTGTATAAGTGGAATCAAAGTATTTGGCCTTTTGTGTCTGGTTCCTTTCACTTAACCATCATGCTTTCAAAGTTTATCCATATAGTAGCACATATCAACACTTCATTCCTTTTTATGGCTGAATAATATTCCACAGTGTGGATATACCACAGTTTGTTTATCTTTCATCAGTTGGTGGGGATTTGGATTATTTCCACTTCTTTTTTTTTTTTTTTTTTTTTTTT
>NC_041215.1:7969914-7974244 GCF_002837175.3 Physeter macrocephalus | reverse complement strand
CTCCGCGGCATGTGGGATCCTCCTGGACCGGGGCAGGAACCCATGTCCCCTGCATCAGCAGGTGGACTCCCAACCACTGTGCCACCAGGGAAGCCCTATTTCCACTTTTTGGTTATGATAAATTAATTATGCTGCTGTCAGTAGTTGTGTACAAGTTTTTGCTTGAACACCTGTGTTTAAATCTCAGGTATATACCCACTAGTGGAATTGCTGGGTCATATGGTAATTTGGTTTAACTTTTTTTCCCCTTTTATTATTATTTTTTTGAGGCATGATTGACATATGGAAAAGCTGTACATATTTAATGTGTAAATCTTGATGAATTTGAAGATAAGTATACACCTGTGAAACTGTCACCATATATAATGCAATATATAATACCATACACTTAACCATAAGATGTAATCACTTAACACATTTTAAGTATATAATATAGTATTGTTGACCTTATGCGCTGTACAGTAGATCTCTCAGACTTATTCATCTTGCATAAGTGGAACTATGTACCTTTTGATTAACATGTCCCCGATTCCCCCTCCTCCCAGCCCCAATAACCTCCTAGCCCCTGATAACCACCCTTCCACTTTGTGCTTCTATGAATTTGACTATTTTGGATTCCTGATATAAGTGGGATCATGTAGAATTTGTTCTTCTGTGTGTGGCTTATTTCCCTTAGTATAATGTCCTCCATGTTCATGTTGTAGCAAGTTGCAGGACTTTCTTCTTAAAAAGAAGGCTCAATAATATTCTATTTTATGTATATACCACATTTTCTTTATACACTCATTTGTTGATGGACATTTAGGTTGTTTCTGTGTCTTTGCTATTTTAAGTAATGTGACAACAAACATGGGTGTGCAGAAAACTATTTGAGATCCTAATTTAAATTATTTTGGATATGTATGGCAGAGTGGGATTATAACTATATGATAGTTATAGTTTTAATTTTTTGAGGAACCTCCACATAGATTTCCATGGTACCCATTTACATTCCCACCAACACTATACAAGGGTTCCCTTTTCTTTCTATATTCTCACCAACACTTGTGGATGTTATTTATGTGTTCTGGATATGAGATGTTTATCAGATATTCGATTTGCAAGTATTTGTTCCCATTCCATGAGTGTCTTCCCACTCTTGATAGTGTCCTCTTCTACACAAAGAATTTTAATTTTGATGATGTCCAATTTAACCTATTTTTTCCTTTTGTTGTTTGTGCTTTTGGTGTTCTTCCTATGAATCTATAGCCAAATACTAGGTCATGAAGATTTACTGCTGTGTTTTCTCTAAGATTTTTATAGTTTTAGCTCCTACATTTAGATCTTTGATATGAGTTAATTTTTGTATATGGTGGGAGGTAAGAGTTCAACTTCATGTTTTAAATTTAAAAAATTTTAACAGCTTTATTGTGGTATAATCCACATACCATACATATATCCATTTAAAATGTAATTTAGTGATTTTTATTATATTCATTGAGTTGCACATCTGTCACTACAATTTAACTGTAAAAAATTTTTATCACTCCATTAGCAGTCATTCTCCTCAGCCCTAGGCAACCAACAGTTTATGTTCTTTCTTTATGGATTTTCCTATTCTGGACATTTCATATAAATTAAATCATATAATATATGGTCTTTTGTGATAGAGTTCTTTATTTTTTTATTTTTTATTTTTATTTATTCATTTTTTTGTGTGTGGTACGCGGGCCTCTCCCGCTGCGGAGCACAGGCCCCGGACGCACAGGCTCAGCGGCCATGGCCCACGGGCCCAGCCGCTCTGCGGCATGTGGGATCCTCCTGGACCGGGGCATGAACCCATGTCCCCTGCATCGGCAGGCGGACTCCCAACCACTGCGCCACCAGGGAAGCCTGAGTTCTTTAACTTAGTGTAATATTTTCAAGGTTCATCCATGTTGTAGCATGTATCAGTACCCCAGTCCTTTTTGTGGTTGAGTAATATTCCATTGCATAGATATACCACGTTTTGCTATCCATTCATCAGTTAATAGATCTTTGGTTTGTTTCCACATTTTGGCTGTTATGAATGCTGGTGTGAAGATTCATGTAAAAGTTTTTGTGTGGATGTGTGTTTTCTTTTCTTTACTTTTTAAAAAAAATAATATTTATTTATTTGGCTGCACTGGGTCTTAGTTGTGGCACGTGGGTCTTTGTTGCCGCGTGTGGGATCTTAGTTGCTGCATGCAGGATCTAGTTCCCTGACCAGGGATCGAACCTGAGCCCCTTGCATTGGGAGCATGGAGTCTTAACCACTGGACCACCTGGGAAGGCCCTCAACATTTCTTTTTTTTTTTTTCTTTTTTTCTTTGCCCCTGTGTGTGTGTGCAGTGCCTGCAGATGGACACACAGGTGTGTGGACACACAGATGCATGCCTGCCTGTGTACACACACATCTGGGTAAATGGCATGTGGCCAAGGACCCCTGGCCATTCATGGTGGACCCTCAGCCATGCACTTACTGAGCACCTACTGTGTGCCTGTCATTTTCCAAGTCTGCCATGTGGGTAAGCTCATTGATTGCAATGATTTTCTCCACTTTCCAGATGGAAAAGGTGAGGCCCCAGGAGGACAAGAAACTTGCTTTAGGCTCCATCTGCTGGGCTGGGGTGGAGTTGGGATTTGATCCCAGGCAGCTCTGTCTGCTCTAGACATTGGGGACACGGAGAGAACCCATCTTTGCCCGCCAGGGGATGACATTGTAATGGCAGAGACAGACACTACACAGGTCAATCAGTCAGTAACAAAATGGGAGGTAGTGATAAGTACCTGGATTTGCACAAAGCAAGAAAGAGAGAGTGAATTGGGGAGGGGGTGTGGTCATTCAGACTTGGGGTCAGAGGAAGCCTTTCTGAGGAGGTGACTTTGAGGAGAGACCTGAAGGAGATGATGGAGGGAGGTGTGCTGACATCTGGGGGAAGAGTGTTCCAGGCAGAGGGAACAGCCTGTGCAAAGGTCCTGAGGCAAGACTGTGCCTAGTGTGTTGGAGGAACAGTGAGGAGGCCCGTGTGGCTGAATCAGAGAGAGTGATGTGGACAGAGGGAGGAGGGGAGGGCAAGGAGGGGATGGGGCAGGTGGTACAGGGCCTCATGGGCCTTGGGGAAGTCTTGGGCTTTTAACTCAATACTTCTTTTAGGATAGGTTTAGTATTGCTGTATTCTTTTAGTTTTTTCTTGTCTGAGAAATTCTTTATCTCACCTATTCTAAATGATAATCTTGCTGGGTCGAGTATTCTAGGTTGCAGATTTTTTCCTTTCAGGACTTTTGACTATATTTTGCCACTCCCTTCTGGCCTGTAACGTTTCTGTAGAGAAATCAGCAGATAGCCTTATGAGAGTTCCCTTGTAATTAATTCTTTGTTTTTCTCTTTAACTTCAGTAGTTGTGGCACATGGGCTCAGTAGTTGTGGCTCGCAGGCTCTAGAGCGCAGGCTCAGTAGTTGTGGTGCACGGGCTTAGTTGCTCTGTGGCATGTGGGATCTTCCTGGACCAGGGCTCAAACCTGTGTCCCCTGCATTGGCACGTGGATTCTTTTCTTAAAAAAAATGTTTATTTATTTTATTATTTTATATTTGGCTGCATTGGGTCTTCATTGCTGTGTGAGTGCTTTTTCTAGTTGTAATGAGCGGGGGCCACTCGTCATTGCGGTGCGTGGGCTTCTCACTGCGGTGGCCCCTCTTGTTGCGGAGTATACGGGCTGTAGTTGCACAGGCTTCAGTAGTTGTGACCTGTGGTCTCTAGAGTGCAGGCTCAGCAATTGTGGCGCACGGGCTTAGTTGCTCCGTGGCATGTGGGATCTTCCTGGACCAGGGCTCAAACCTGTGTCCCCTGCATTGACAGGTGGATTCTTAAGCACTGTGCCACCAGGGAAACCCTGGCAGGTGGATTCTTAACCACTGCGCCACCAGGGAAGTCCCTGTCATTTTAATTATAATATGTCTTGGTATAGATTTGTTTGGGTTCATCTTGTTTGGGATCCTCTGTGTTTCTTGTACCTGGATATCTGTTTCCTTCTTGAGGTTTGGGAAGTGTTCAGCCATAATTTTTTCAGATATACTTTTGATCCCCTTTTCTCTTTCTTCTCCTTCTGGAATCTCTGTTATGTTTAGATTAGCACGCTTTATATTATCATAGGTTTCTTATATTGCTTTCAGTTTTTTTATCTGGCTTTCTGTCTGCTGTTCTGATTGGGTGATTTCCATTATTCTGTCTTCTGCATTATTCAATCTGCTGTTTATTGCCTTTAGCTCAGGTTTTATCCAGCAAATGAGTTTTCTAATTTTTCTCGGCTCCCCTTTATATTTTCTAGTTCT
>NC_041215.1:7968016-7969836 GCF_002837175.3 Physeter macrocephalus | reverse complement strand
CTCCTCTTTATAGTTTCTAGTTCCTTTTTACAGTAATCTACATTTCTATTGATAGCCTTTCTTTTTTTTTTTTTATTTTTTTTCTTTCTTTTTTTTTTTAAATTGAAGTATGGTTGATTTACAGTGTTGTGCTTTGATAGCCTTTCTTAATTCCTTTAGTATTTTCATTACCTCTTTTTTGAACTCGGTGTCTGTTAGACTGAAGAGATCTGTTTCATTGTTCGTTCTTTCAGGAGAATGCTCTTGATCTTTTAATTGGTAGTGGTTCTTTTGCTTCTCCATTTTACTTATATTTCTCTTACTCTATGAGTTTAGGAAAACTGTTGTCTGCTGTGGTCTTAGAGGGGTATTTTTATGTGGGAGTGTCCCTGTGTAGCCTGCATGGGTTTAGTATTTTTTGGTGCGAGGGCTGTTTTTAGTATGGATGCCTGCCACCTCTTTCCTCAGTGTGTGCTGGCTGATATCCCCTTGATAGGGGGTGTAACTGGTGTTTTGGTGACCAGAGCCCACACTGGAAGTTGAGCAGGGCCTCCTTTTTGCTCTGTGGTTGTCATAGCCCTGTTAGGGGCAGAATCTGCTCCTTAGTTTTTGGAGTAGAAGGTCCCAGATCCATTTCTAAGCTGCTGTGTGAGGTCGGCAGGATTGGAGTGCTTCCACTGGGAGAGGAGCCACTGAGTATTCCTCCGCTGGAGCTGTCCACCAGGGAGCGCGCTCTGTGGTGTCACCTGAAACCCATTGTGTGGACTCACAAAGTACACTGTTGTTGGCACTGTCCTTGTTCCCGGCTCAACCGTAGGAATGCTGGCAATAGGCCCTGGTGATCCTCAGGCGCTGTGTTTACAAAGCCACCAGTGCAGATCCACCAGCTCAGATCCAGTGAAGTCAGGTACCAGGACTGGAGTAGTTGCGCCATGTAAGCTATGGAAGCAGCCCAGACCCCGGCCCAGCCTCCGCGTGCACACTCCGCACAGCCCACAGCTGCTAAGGCCAGACCTGTCCCAGCCTCGGAGGCACCCGTTGTCTACTCGATGTCCCACAGGCTCCGAGTTTACAAAGCCAGCAGCCTTGCCCTTTTCTATTTTTTTTTAACATCTTTATTGGGATATAATTACTTTACAATGGTGTGTTAGTTTCTGCTTTATAACAAAGTGAATCAACTATACATATACATGTATCCCCATATCTCCTCCCTCTTGTGTCTCCCTCCCATCCTCCCTATCCTAACCCTCTAGGTGGTCACAAAGCACCGAGATGATCTCCCTGTGCTATGTGGCTGCTTCCCACTAGCTGTCTATCTTTGCCCTCTTCTTTCTTTCTTTTTTTAAAATAAATTTATTTACTTATTTTTGGCTGCATTGGGTCTTTGTTGCTGCACATGGGCTTTCTCTAGTTGTGGTGAGCAGGGGCTACTCTTTGTTGTAGTGCACGGGCTCTAGGCGCGTGGGCTTCAGTAGTTGCAGCACCTAGGCATGCGGGCTTCAGTAGTTGTGGCACGCGGGCTCAGTAGTTGTGGCACGCGGGCTCAGTAGTTGTGGCTCGTGAGCTCTAGAGCGCAGGCCCATTAGTTGTGGCGCACAGGCTTAGTTGCTCTGTGGCATGTGGGATCTTCCCGGACCAGGGCTCAAACCTGTGTCCCCTGCATTGGCAGGCGGATTCTTAACTATTGCGCCACCAGGGATGCCCCTCTTTGCCCTTTTTTTTTTTTTTTTTTTTTTTGGCAGTACGTGGGCCTCTCACTGTTGTGGCCTCTCCCGTTGTGGAGCACAGGCTCTGGATGCGCAGGCCCAGCGGCCATGGCTCACGGGCCTAGCCGCTCCGCG
>NC_041215.1:7950526-7967904 GCF_002837175.3 Physeter macrocephalus | reverse complement strand
GGATGCGCAGGCCCAGCGGCCATGGCTGACGGGCCTAGCCGCTCCGCGGCATGTGGGATCTTCCCAGACCGGGGCACGAACCCACATCCCCTGCATCTGCAGGCGGACTCTCAACCACTGCGCCACCAGGGAAGCCCCTTTGCCCTTTTCTTGATTAAGCATTTGCTTGGTTGTTCCAGACCTTTTTAGTAGTTTCCCCAGTTCTCAGTTTTTTGTGTAGTTGTTTGTGATAGTTTTTCCCTTGTTCATCTGCTATTTTTGTGGAGGTACTGGCCCTTGAAGTTCCCTATTCCCTCATTTCTTCTGATGTCACTCGAGACACGTTTGACTGTTAGAACCTTTCCTCAAAATATTTTTGGAGTTTATTTTTTGTAATAGTCTTCAGACCTTGTTTTTATTAGGGAAAATCAAGTAAGGATTGAATCTGGTGAAGATGTTAAACTAATAGATCGCAGTTTAGGTTCTACATGTGGTTTGGAATTAACATGAAAGGTTTGTATCATGTAATATGTAGAATTGACTTGTTAGTGGTAGTTTTTGACAAACTGCAGATAAATCTGGCCACCACCTGTGTTTGTAACAGCCCATGAGCCAAGAATAGTTTTTATGTTTTTGAATGGATGAGACAAAATCAAAAGGAAGCTATTTTATAACATGTTAAACTAATATGAAATTCAAATTTCAGTGACCATGTATGAAGGTCTGTTGGAATGTAGCTCTTTTATGTGTTGTTTATGGCTACTTAATGTGCTATGATGGGGGAGTTGAGTAGTTGGGAAAAAGACTATGAAATATTTACTGTTTGGCCCTTAACAGAAAAAGTTTATTGCTCTATTGTGTATATTATCCTAAGAGTTATTAAATGGTCTTGTAAGGATAATACTTGTTTACAAGTTCTGGTGTGTATGTCAAAATATTATTTTGTTTATAAGCACATCTCATATTTTAAGTTTTAATGAATGAAAACAGTAATTCATTAGTTAAATTAACTACAAATACAACTTTTCTGGTTAATCGGAAGGATGTTTATAGGTAGTCTGATATTCATATTGTCATTTGGTTAGCATTTCTTCTTACTCTCTTAATACTTTTCCTTGGTTTTCAGAAACGTGGATAAAAAGTTCTGTGTTCCCATAATACTGTTACAGCATTTTTCATAATATGTTTTGATTATTGTTCTGTCCTGTATCCCCGAGTAAACTTACAACTTCAAGCTTGGGATTGTGTTGTCTTTATTTTGTATCCTTGAGTCCTACTACAATTTCTCATTAAGTAGGTAAGCAGCAAATATTTTTAGGAGGAAAGAATGAGTATTGTTAGAGAAATATCTAGGTCATTTCTCATCTTGATCCTCCTGCAGAGAGGAACGCTAGATTTATACTTTAGAGATATAAATTAAAATAAGTAGGGACTTGCCAGAGACTGAGTCAGTTGTAGGAAATTATTATACATTCAAGGTACCAATAGCCAAAACGGTTATCTGGTTTTTAACTCATCAACGTATAGCTTGTACATATTTATTATTTTATTGATTTTGTTTTTGGGCTGTGTCATCAACTGTATGGTCACAAAAGATGAGGATTAGTTTTCTGTGGTGAGTAGAAAGATGATTTGAATGCATATATGTTACAGAAAGTAATAGCATTTAAAAAGTCTTATTCAGGGGTAATTCTTAGAAGGGCAAATAATCTTAAAGCTTTGACAGTAATATGTAGTATATCATTTAAACCACATGGAAAAGGATATTTTGTATGTCATTTAAAATAATAGGCAGGGTAAAGTTTTAAAAAATTAATCTCCAGGGCTTCCCTGGTGGCTCAGTGGTTGAGAGCCCGCCTGCCGATGCAGGGGACGCGGGTTCGTGCCCCGGTCTGGGAAGATCCCACATGCTACGGAGCGGCTAGGCCTGTGAGCCATGGCCGCTGAGCCTGTGCGTCCGGAGCCTGTGCTCTGCAACGGGAGAGGCCACAACAGTGAGAGGCCCATGTACCGCAAAAAAAAAAAAAATTAATCTCCAGAATGGCAAGTGATATATCCTGTCTGCATTTTACAGTAAAGCTTATTTGCGATGTGAACATTCAAATTAGAAAAATTCTACTTTTTCTTCATTTCGGTGTCTTCAAACTCAGTGTTTTGAAATAGAAGTGTTAAAAATTAAATTATTCTTTTAGTTTTTATCATTGCAAATCCAGAACACTGTCTGCATTTACCTGAAATGTTTAAAATAGGTTTTGTCATTACTTTTCCTGATTAGTACAGTATAAATCTAAAAGGATTGTCTTGGAAGAGCTTATAACAACTTAAAAAATTTTAAAAATGTTTATTTTGCAAAAAATCCTCTGGTGATGACCTCAGGATTCTTTAACTCCAGAACTTAGTCCAGAGCCCAGGCCCAGCTTTTTGCATAGAGCAAGATGGTGGGTACCCAAACTTTGGGGATCAGTCAGAATTGAGCTTGGCAATTAATGGTGTCACATTGGAAATTTTGTTTTGGGTTTCTCAGTAGTAAATGGAGGTGATACCCACCTATTAACATTTTTTGTAATTCCATTTATATTTTATGTAAAAAGGCTTGGCACATGGTTGAAGGTTCTCAGAAATGTTTTTTTCCTGTAAACCTGCGATTCAGCTTGGTCCCAATTTTTTTTTTTTTTTTTAAAGATGTTGGGGGTAGGAGTTTATTAATTAATTTATTTTTGCTGTGTTGGGTCTTCGTTTCTTGTGCGAGGGCTTTCTCTAGTTGTGGCAAGCGGGGGCCTCTCACTATCGTGGCCTCTCTTGTTGCGTAGCACAGGCTCCGGACGCGCAGGCTCAGTGGCCATGGCTCATGGGCCTAGCCGCTCCGCGGCATGTGGGATCTTCCCGGACCCGGGCATGAACCCATGTCCCCTGAATTGGCAGGCGGACTCTCAACCACTGCGCCACCAGGGAAGCCCCTGGCTATGGTTTTTAAATGTGTGTGACACTTCAGCAGATGCTTTGCACCTTTGTGCATTCAGACTTTCCCTTTGCATTGCATGCTCTGTTTTCCCACCTACATATAATTACGACTTAAAGTTGCTTTATGTTGCAAGGACTGAAGTGGAAGATAAAAACTTTTACAGTATCTCATTATTATTTTTTTCTCATTATTTTTTTGGTCTTTCATTTATCGTTCATTATTCAACAAATATTGAGCATTAACAATGTACCAGACAGTATTTTAAGCACTGGGAATACAGTGACCCTCATGGATCTTCGAGTCCTGTGGGGAAGACAAACAATTAAGATATTCCACAATACTTATGTAACAGCAGTTAAACTGAGGATTAGGAAGAAGAGAAGTAGGGAATTCCCTGGTGCTCCAGTGGTTAGGACTCCGAGTTTTCACTCCCGGGGGCCCTGGTTCGATCCCTGGTTGGGGAGCTAAGATCCCTCAAGCCTCACCACGGGGGCGGGGGAGAGGAAGAGAAGTGTAGGGAACTTGTAGCATGCATCCTGGGGAGACTTGATCTAGTTTGGTGCTCAGGGAGTCTTCCCTAAGAAAGTGATGTGGAGACTGGGAATCCAAAGATTAAGTAAGAGTTAACTGGGACATAAAAGGGGCTGGGAGGGTGGTGATGAGAGTAGGAGAGAGGAATTTTTTTTCTTTGCATGTGTTAATATCTTTTTATTTTTATTTTTTAAATTTTTATTGAAATATAGTTGATGTATAATGTGTTTCAGATGCACAGTACAGTGATTCAGTTATACATGTATTCTTTTTTTAGACTCTTTTCCATTATAGTTTATTACAAGATAGTTCCCTGTGCTTGTTGGTTATCTATTTTATATGTAGTAGTGTATGTATTTTAATTCCAAACTCCTAATTTATCCCAACCTCCCTTTCCCCTTTAGTAACCATAAGTTTGTTTTCTATGTCTGAGTCTGTTTCTGTTTTGTAAATAAGTTCATTTGTATCCTTTTTTTTTTTTTTTTTTTTGAGATTCCACATATACAGGATATCATATGATTGTCTTTCTCTGCCTGACTTCACTAGTATAATAATCTCTAGGTCCATCCATGTTGCTGCAAATGGCATTATTTCATTCTTTTTTATAGGGGAGAAAGGAATTGAAACAGCATGTTAGGCAGAGGAACCAGCTTGAGTAAAGGCTACAGTAGTTTTAGTCATTGTGCAAAGTCTGTGAGCTTATGATTGAATCCTGGACATCCTGAGGGTCTGCCATTCAGGTTTCCTTTCTTTTTTTTTCTTCCTCTTCTTTTTTAAAATTCAGTATTAGATTGTGCATTCACACTGACTAGGGTGAGAGGAAACTCTTTATATGAATGCCCAGATTTTCCTCTCTGCTCTAATTAGACTCTCTCTCAAGATGCCTTCCAAAGAAATATTTATTTCAGTTACGATTTTAGAGCCATTGTTTTTTGTTTCCTGCTTGAAAATGGCATTACTTACTACATTTGTAACACTTACATGTTTTGTTTATTTTATTTTATTTTCTAAAAGATTTTTTAAAAATTATTTATTTATTTATTTTGTCTGCTTTGGGTCTTCGTGGTGGCACGTGGGATCTTTAGTGGCAACATGTGAACTCTTAGTTGCAGCATGTGGGATCTAGTTCCCTGCCCAGGGGTCGACCCCAGGCCCCCTGCATTGGGAGTGCGGAGTCTTAGCCACTGGACCACCAGGGAAGTTTCCCCCTAAAGATTTTTTTTTTTTGATGTGGACCATTTTTATAAATTTATTTTTATATATTTATTTTTGGCTGCATTGGGTCTTTGTTGCTGCGTGCAGGCTTTCTCTAGTTGCGGTGAGTGGGGGCTACTCTTTGTTGCAATGTGCAGGCTTCTCATTGTCGTGGCTTCTCTTGTTGTAGAGCATGGGCTCTAGGTGCGTGGGCTTCGTAGTTGTGGCACGTGGGCTCAGTAGTTGTGGCTCCCAGGCTGTAGAGCACAGGCGAAGTAGTTGTGGCACACAGGCTTAGTTGCTCCTCGGCATGTGGGATCTTCGTGTACCAGGGCTTGAACCTGTGTCCCTTGCATTGGCAGGAGGATTCTTAATCACTGTGCTACCAGGGAAGTCCCCGTGGATCATTTTAAAAGTCTTTATTGAATTTGTTACAAATATTGCTTCCGTTTTATGTTTTGGTTTTGTGGCCCCAAGGCATGTGGGGTCTTAGCTCCCCGACCAGGGATCGAACCCATGTTCCCTGCATTGGAAGGCAGATTCTTTACCACTGGACCACCAGGGAAGTCCCTTGGACTTGGTTTTGTGTTTTTTACTTTTAAGCTTCAAATGGAATCTCATACAGAACAGGGGTATAGAACAGAAAAAAGATGGAGCTGCTTTAATTTGGGATAGAGAGCAGGAAGGTTTTCTTCTCACTCTCTTGGGCAGCCCCTGAGGGGACTCTCCAGGACACTCTTTCTGAGGAACACAATGGAAACTACTTTTGTCATGGAGTTTCTTTCTTTCTTCTTTCTTTTCTCTTTTTAAAATATTTATTTATTTATTTATTTGGCGGTGTCAGGACTTAGTTGCAGCACATGGGGTCTTCGTTGCAGTGTGCAGGCTTCTCTCTAGTTGTGGCAGAGTGCATGGGCTCAGTAGTTGAGGCACGAGGGCTTTCTAGATGCGGTGTAAGAGCTTAGTTGCCCCTGCGGCATGTGGGATCTTAGTTCCCATACCAAGGATCGAACCTGCGTCCCCTGCATTGGAAGGCAGATTCTTAACCCCTGGACCACCAGGGAAGTCCCTGGGATGGAGTTTCAACAGAGGATTTTGAGAAGTCCAGAGGGAGAGATCACCTAAACCAATAAATGTAAAATACATTGTTAGAGGAGGAGAAAACTTGGTGTCACATGTGGAGGAGGCAAGGGGGAAGGAAGCCACTTCCCTATGTTTGGGCTGTCCTGAAATTACTTCTGTTCTTTAGCATAGTCTAGTAGCAGATAATTAATGTTAATTAAAAGTTTCTTTGGAGATACATACTGAAATATTATGAATGATATCTGGGGATTTGCTTCAAAATAATCCAGGTATGAGGTCTGTAGGTCACCACAGCCTGTACCAAAATTCTTGCATCCTGGGCCTCTCCATTGTATGAGAGGGATGGGGTTGTATGATACTAAGACTGGAAAGACAGCATGGCTTTAGGGAAAAGACACTAGAATAGAAGGCCAGATGTTCTAGTCTTTTTGTTGTCTTGAGGAAATCACTTAGGTGTGGCAAAGAGCTTTTTTTTTTTTTTTTTTTTTAAGGTACATGTAAAGTAAGTTTAGAGTGAGTAAAAATTGCTCCTTTTTTAATTGCAAAAGACTATATACAAATTGTTTTACTGTGTTTTCTGAAGGCATCTTTGTTTTAAACATGAGCTAACTCTAGAGTTAAGTTTAGTATTATCCGTTGGTGACTTGCCTTTTAACAGCATTGATTAGTTTTGACACAGGTAAAGAAGTACAATAAGGAGCATAGATGTATGTGATGTGTCTGTATTTTTTGAAGAGACTGAGGATCTTCCGTTAATTGAATTATACTGTAAAGGTGTTGTGAGGAACATTTGCCTGGTGAGAGTTTATGAGCAGAATTCCCTTATTGAATGAAGAGAGTAAGGTCACTAATTGTGTTGAGGTTAAGTACAGTTACCAGTACTAAAGGCTGATGTTTTTATTTATTTTTCTGTGTTGTGACCTAGTGTAAAGAGCACAGGCAATTGAACAGAGCACAGACATGGCTCTGTTTGGCCTTTGGCCAGCTCACTTCCCATTTCTGAGCCTCAGATTCTACACCTATAACAAGGAGATAGTAATTAATACCTGCTTCATTGTCAGTATGAGGTTTAAAAGAAAAACAAAATATATAAATATTCTTAGCAGTTTCTGGTACTTGGGGTATCAGATAAATACTTCCTTTTTCCTGTGTGACTATTGAAATTATATAGTCAGTTACCTCTTGCTTGTGTCAGGATACCTCTTTTTTTATTATCCTGTCTTACCTCTTCTCCCCCCAAAAACAAACTCACTCAGGCCTGTAATGACAATAAAATGCTAACTAGCTATACGATGCATTTGTTTTCAACCCTGGCCGTTCATCAGAATCACCTGTGGAGCTTTTTAAAAAAAAATTAGATGCCAAGAGCCTCCCCCCATACATACTGAATCAGAATCTCCAGGCCTGTTGGTGGGTAGGAGGTTCTGTATTTTATAACTCCTCAGGTGATTCTGATGTACAGCCGGGGTTGAGAACCATTGATCTGCTTCCTCTAGCACTCAGAAACAAATCCCTGAAAGGCTCAGACTAAAGCAGAAGTCAGAGGAAAAATAAGCCCCAGGTCATATCCAACAGTTATATGATGTAATGATAAATGAGAATTGCTGGGTGCATAGTAGATTCTCAAACATTGAAAGAAAAATTTATGGCCAGGAAGACCATGCAGAGTAAAATTGATTTATGTTGGAGTGATTTGGCACTAGGTTTTCTATTGTAGGGAAAATGCCTGTGGTCAGTGTTTTGAAATTCTCCAGATTAAGAGCCCAAGAATAGCCCCAAACTAATGTTTAAATCATTCAGTTCCAGTATAACATACAGGCATAACTGCATACAACAATTTCTTTTGTTGTGTCAGGCCAGAGAGTATAGCTCTCCTCCCTGCTTTAAGCCTTCTAGGGTTGTAGAGGGCTGCACCCTTTCAGGCCTGTGTTCTGCACTGTCACCAACCCTGTTTTATTGTGGGTCTGAAAATTCTTATGGCATAAAACCAAAGGCCTTGGCTAGTAGGAAAGCTTTGGCCTGCATTTCTGTTCTACCTCTTGAGCAGGCTGCCCTCTGTGAGCAGCTTCTTGCTACATCCAGGCTGGGCTTTCACTAATAGTCTCCTTAGCCTCAACCTTACCGTGTGGTCCTCAGTACACCAGTTTCCATGACCAACCTAGCAGCTGCTCTGCTTTCCAGCTTTCATTGGACCAATTCCCTGCTTTTATACTGTCCTTTTCCAAGACTTCAGTGATTCCCTTTGATCTATTGTCCATGCTTTCTCTTTGATATATTGTTCCTGGATCTAGCCAATAAGCAAGGGTCATTTCTTACTCAGTAACAATTAAGTTTTACACAATAATCTTTAGTCTTTTGCCTTAGCTTGCTGCAGGCTAAAATTGTAATGCTGCCAGAAACCATTTATCTAACTACTCGTTGCTAGATTTTCTTACCTCAGTCTCAGATCCCCCTTTCTTCTCAGTGCAAGTTAATAGACCTAGCTCTGACTCCCATCTACCAGGTAGAGAGGATTTGTGGGAGGAGACTTCAAGTACTCTAGTTCACTCTTTTGTTCTGTGGTTGGTGTGGTGGAGTAGGGATCAGAAGATGCTAGCCTCTAATCCCTGCCTTTTCTTAAAGGCCTCTAGACTTCTGACAGGGTCACTCTGAGCCTCTTTCCTTGTCTGCCGTAAATATGGGATAATAAAATCTGTGCTGCCCACCTTACTTGGTTGTTTTTGAGATTCATATGATATAATGGATGTTAAAAGATCTTTTGACAGCTAGAATACACACATGCATTTATTAGGCTATGTGGCTGTGAGTGAGGTGGGAGTAATGCAGATGCTTAAAATAGTATTTTACTTTTTGTACTATTCTGGAGTTGAATATTTCCTTTGCAGTTTTGGTTTGAGACTGGGAAAGGAAATCACAATTCTTGTAAGGTAGAAGAATTGTAATCACTGACTAAAAATAGCTATCATTTATTTACTTAAAATATTTATTTATTTTTGGCTGTGTCAGGTCTTAGTTGGCGGCACTCGGGATCTTTCATTGTGGCGCGCGGGCTTCTCTCTAGTTGAGGTACACGGGCTATGTAGCTGTGGCACGTGAGCTTGGTTGCCCTGTGGCATGTGGGGTCTTAGTTCCCCAACCAGGGGTCGAACCCACGTCCCCTGCATTGGAAGGCAGATTCTTAACCACTGGACCACCATAGCTATCATTTATTTTTGGTAACTTGTACTCGATTAAAAATAGAGTTGTTCAGTTGAAACAGCCTGCTACAAAATTGGAGGCATTATTATACTACTTTCACAGGCAAAGAAACAAGCTCAGAGAGGTAAAGTAACTGTCCAGAGTCTCACAGGTGGTTTAAGAGCATAGCAGAAATTAAGCCCATGCATTTCTCTATTCTGGCAGTGTGTATAATTCCTCATTTAATTATAAGCAAATGTAATGTATATAAGGGATTAAGACTTTAAAAAACTTAGTGAATTACAAATGCACAGAATAGTATAGATATTTATCTTCTTACCCTGCTTTATCTCATAGTCTTGGACAAGTCATTTGGTCCCTCTGTCTTTCACATTCTGTTTGGGAATAGTTTATCCCTCAGAGAGGACATTCATTTTTAATGTTATAATACCATATAAGTCATGTAACAGCATTGGAATTGTGTTACTATTTAAATATTTTTAGGTCAGTTATTTGGAAATTGAAATATTTTTGTAAACATAGTGTTAAATGGAGGTTAAGCGCCTATACTGCCATATTGATCCTTAAAGTAGTTTAAATGTACCTTTTCTTTCTTTCTTTTTTTATTTTATTTTATTTTTTTGCGTTACGCGGGCCTCTCACTGTTGTGGCCTCTCCCGTTGCGGAGCACAGGCTCCGGACGCGCAGGCTCAGCGGCCATGGCTCACGGGCTGATCCTTAAAGTAGTTTAAATGTACCTTTTCTTTCTTTCTTTTTTTATTTTATTTTATTTTTTTGCGTTACGCGGGCCTCTCACTTTTGTGGCCTCTCCCGTTGAGGAGCACAGGCTCCGGACGCGCAGGCTCAGCGGCCATGGCTCACGGGCCTAGCTGCTCCGCGGCATGTGGGATCTTCCCGGACCGGTGCACGAACCCGTGTCCACTGTATCGGCAGGCGGATTCTCAACCACTGCTCCACCAGGGAAGCCCTAAATGTACCTTTTCAAAGAAATACAGTGAATAATATTACAGCAGCTGCTTTTTGAGTTGTAACTATGTGTTAGGCGCTTTATAACTTTATGAAGTATGATTTCAGAGAGCCTAGGTTTTTAACCATTACACTGTGCTCTTAAAATGATACCTTTATACTAATAATTAACATAAAAAATAAATGAAACCCTTAAGTGTTGCAACTTAGGGTAGAATCACGTTTGAATAGAGGAGGAAGAACAAGTTTCTGATATCAGGGTTTTGAAATAATGTAAGTTAACACCTATAGTTGCTAACACATTACCAGCTACTGGTACTTAACATATTAATAATGTTTACATATTAGCTTATTCAATACTTCCAGTAGCCCTATGAAGTAGGCATTATTAATTGTCCCCATCTTACAGATGATACAAGTGAGGCACAGAGACAAAGCACTTTCAGATTTTTTTCAAGACAGGCAGTTCAGAGGATTATAATGTTTATTTCTTTGGTGCACTTTTCTCACTGTGGTAGGAAATTCTGTCTTGCTGCATTTCTATACATTTTTATTTTTCCCTTCAAAGGAAATGTGTGTTAAAATTTACTTTAAAATATTATGCAAGATATACTAAAAACCATGAAATTGGATACTTTAAAGTGATTAAAAAGGTGGTTTTGTGATATGTGAGTTTTATCTCATTTAAAAAAACTATGCACATAATTACATGTTCAGTGTACAAAAATTAGAAAATGTAGAGAAGCCAAAAATCACTTGACAGTATCCACAGATCCATTTATCATTCCGACCTCTATCCTTCCAGACAGTTTTTGTGTATGTTTGTGTATGAAAATGTATCTCTGTAAGATTTGAGATCATCGTATTACATGCCTTTTCCCTTAGTATATATGTATAAAATTTCTGTATAGCATTCAAACGTATAGGTGTTCTGTAATTAGCTAAGTCTGTATCCAACACCTAGATTATTTCCGTTTCTTCCATCATTTAAAAAGTGAAGAGATTAAGTTACATTTAAAGTACTGTTTTTCCAAAGTATGCCATGTTCTCTCAAATCATTTCTGAGGTTTTTTTTCTTTTCTTTTTTTTTTAAATTGAAGTATAGTTGCTTGTTTCTGAGATTTTAGTCACTGCCCTCTGTGGCTGAAGAAAAGGCTCTTGGCAAAACAAAAAATGTGTTGACAGCTGCAGAACAGCTTCAGTGGCTTTGCTTGTGTGAATAGACTTTTTAAAGTTAGTTAATGTGTGTGTGTGTTTGTTTTTTTTTTTTGGCCCCGCTGTGCAGCTTGTGGAATCTTACTAGTTCCCCGACTAGGGATTGAACCCGGGCCCTGGCAGTGACAGCCCTGAGTCCTAACCACTGGACTGCCAGGGAATTCTCTTAAGTTAGTTGTTCTTGATAGGGGAATATTGGATTTCCAAAATATTTGGGGGGATGTGAGTTATATTTAAATATTGTAGAAATTCATATGTAAAGTGTAGAATCCTGTGTAAAGAAAATTCTGGTTTATCTTCTGGGAATAGACTGGTGCAATGTTAAAAGCATTTTTTTTTTTAATTTAAATTTATTTATTTTATTTTTGGCTGTGTTGGGTCTCCGTTTCTGTGCGAGGGCTTTCTCTAGTTGCGGCAAGCGGGGTCCGCTCTTCATCGCGGTGCGCGGGCCTCTCACTATTGCGGCCTCTCTTGTTGTGGAGCACAGGCTCCAGACGCACAGGCTCAGTAGTTGTGGCGCATGGGCCTAGTTGCTCCGTGGCATGTGGGATCTTCCCAGACCAGAGCTCGAACCCGTGTCCCCTGCATTGGCAGGCAGATTCTCAACCACTGCGCCACCAGGGAAGCCCTAAAAACATTTTTATTGGAGTCAGATTTGAATCCCTGCATTGATACTTTAGTACTAGTTTAGTGAACCTGGGCAAATGACTTAATTTCTGCCTCAGTTTTTGCATGCATGATATGGAGAAAAACACACTCCTACTCTATTCTTAGAAGCTACTGTGACATCAGAGATAATTCAGTATTAAGTCTTAAGTGTTCAGCAGAGTGCCTGAGTTTTATTGTGACCAAATGTAGCTGGCTAGATCACTAAGTACAGTTATTTTACTTAGCAGTTACTCAGTGTGTGATGTGGTTGAGATGCACTTTTAACCTTCTTCAATTCTGACTTGAATGAAATACTGTTGTGAGACTGGGTTGGAGAGTTATTTTGGTTTTTTTTTAAACTATTTTTGAAGAGGGCTGGGGACCCGAGAATGATTTTGAGCACTCACACGTGATTGTGAATGTTTCAATTGAAAATAACTGGGGGGGCTTCCCTGGTGGCACAGTGGTTAAGAATCTGCCTGCCAATGCAAGGGACACGGGTTCAAGCCCTGGCCCGGGAAGATCCCACATGCCACGGAGCAACTAAGCCTGTGTGCCACAACTACTGAGCCTGCACTCAAGAGCCCGCAAGTCACAACTACTGAGCCCACGTGCCACAACTACTGAAGCCTGTGTGCCTAGAGCCCGTGCTCCGCAACAGAAGCCACGACAATGAGAAGGCTGCGCACTGCAACAAAGAGTAGCCCCAGCTCGCCACAACTAGAGAAAGCCCGCGTGCAGCAACGAAGACCCAACACAGCCAAAAATAAAAACAAACAAACAAAAATTAAAAAAAAAAAGAAAGAAAATAGCTGGGGATGTTTTTAACACACAGTAATAAAACATTAAAAGTGGGTTCCATTTTCACTTGCGCTTAGAAAGGTTGAAGGCATAGCCAAGGGAGGCAGAGAGGAAGGTTGGTCTGTGACCCTTCCCTAAAACCTAGGGTTAACTCCGTAACTTTCATGAAACCAAATTTGTTAGTGTACCCAGTTTCTGAAAGACTAACAGCAGTTCATGACACCATGACGGATAAATGTTGGGGAAAGAGACACTTCCATTGTACCAGAATATTTGTTTCGAATAGCCAAAGTGTGCCCCCTTTCCAAAATTTGGATATGTGGGAGATTAACTGGTAATCTGAAAGTTGCTTAGAGAACTGTAGCTTTTTTTTTTTTTTTTTTTTAAGAACTATAGCTTTGAAATGTAATACTCTGTGACTAAATTCTGATATGCTATCCTTGTCCCAAATTTAGTGCCCATTCCCAAGCCCAGGGAGTTTTGGGGAATCTGTTGGCCAAGCAGTTCTAGCAGAGCTTAAAAAGAATCCTTATCTGTTTCTACCCCTCAGGACTTAGTCCTCAGGTACCTTTCTACTATACTCACTTTTAAAAAAATAATTAATTTATATTTTTGGCTGCATTAGGTCTTTGTTGCTGTGCACAGGCTTTCTCTAGTTGTGGCGAGCAGGGGCTTCTCTTTGTTGCAGTGCACAGGCTTCTCGTTGCAGTAGCTTCCCTTGTTCTGGAGCACGGGCTCTAGGCGCGCGGGCTTCAGTAGTTGTGGCGCACGGGCTTAGTTGCTCTGCGGCATGTGGAATCTTCACAGACCAGGGATCGAACCCGTGTCCCCTGCACTGGCAGGTGAATTCTTAACCACTGCGCCACCAGGGAAGTCCCTGTACTCACTTTCTTGATGATCTTTTGTCATGAAGACTCCACAGAGTTATCTCCCTAGTCTGGATCTTCAGAACTCCAGAATCATATATACATTGGCTTTTTTTTTTTTTTTTTTTTTTTGTATGCGGGCCTCTCACTGTTGTGGCCTCTCCCGTTGCAAAGCGCAGGCTCCAGACGTGCTGGATCGAACCCGTGTCCCCTGCACTGGCAGGTGAATTCTTAACCACTGCGCCACCAGGGAAGTCCCTGTACTCACTTTCTTGATGATCTTTTGTCATGAAGACTCCACAGAGTTATCTCCCTAGTCTGGATCTTCAGAACTCCAGAATCATATATACATTGGCTTTTTTTTTTTTTTTTTTTTTTGTATGCGGGCCTCTCACTGTTGTGGCCTCTCCCGTTGCAAAGCGCAGGCTCCAGACGTGCTGGCTCAGCGGCCACGGCTCACGGTCCCAGCCGCTCCGCGGCATGTGGGATCTTCCCGGACCGGGTCACGAACCTGTGTCCCCTGCATCAGCAGGCGGATTCTCAACCACTGTGCCACCAGGGAAGCCCACATTGGCTTTCTTGACTTTTTCATTAGGTTGCGAAATTGGAGTTTTATACTTGTTCAAAACCAGATTCCGGATGTACTTCCCCAAACCTGCTTTTCCTGTAGTCTTCTCCATTTTAATAAATGGGAACTCCATCACTGCAGTATTTAAGTCATAAAGGAATGCTCCTTGATTTCTCTGTTTCTGTAGCATACACATCTAATCCATCAGCAAATTTCACTGGCTCTTCCTGCTTCTTGCCCCCCCTCCCCCAATCCCAGCTAGGTTCACATAACTGTTACATCTCATCTTGAGTGGTCTCTCTGCTTTTCACCCCAGCACCCTAAGGCTGTTTTCACCATGGCAGTCAGAGTGATCCTTTTAAAACATCAGCCCTTCAAAGACTTCTATTTCAGTCACAGTAAAAGGGCATAATAAGACATGTCTTGGGCTTCCCTGGTGGCGCAGTGGTTGAGAATCTGCCTGCTAAATGCAGGGGACACGGGTTCGAGCCCTGGTCTGGGAAGATCCCACATGCCACGGAACAACTTAGGCCCGTGCGCCACAACTGCTGAGCCTGCGTGTCTGGAGCCTGTGCTCCGCAACAAGAGAGGCCACGACAGTGAAGAGGCCCGCGCACCGCGATGAAGAGTGGACCCTGCTTGCCGCAACTAGAGAAAGCCCTCTCACAGAAACGAAGACCCAACACAGCCAAAATTAAATATAAAAATAAATAAATAAATAAAAGATTACTATTTTTTTAAAAAAAGACATGTCTTCCTCTCCCTGAATCATTTCTTTGACTTTATTTCTTCCTATTTTCTAGGTCATATTGACTTTCCTTTTCTTTTTTTAAAAAAATTAATTAATTAATTATTGGCTGAGTTGGGTCTTTGTTGCTAGGTGTGGGCTTTCTCTAGTTGCGGCGAGTGGGGGCTACTCTTCTTGGCAGTGCACGGGCTTCTCATTGCGGTGACTTCTCTTGTTGCAGAACACGGGCTCTAGGCGTGTGGGCTTCAGTAGTTGTGGCTCACGGGCTCTAGAGTGCAAGCTTAGTTGTTGTGGCGCACAGGCGTAGTCGCTCCGTGGCATGTGGAATCTTCCCGGACCAGGGCTCGAACCTGTGTCCCCTGCATTGGCATGCGGATTCTTAACCACTGTGCCACCAGTGAAGCCCGATTGTTCATTATTGATGTATAGAAATTCAACTGATTTTTGTGTGTTGACTCTGTATCTTCATACTTTGCTGAATTCATACATTAGTTCTCTAAGGTTTGTGTGTGTGTGTATGTGTGTGTGTGTGTGTGTGTGTGTGTTATCTTTAGGATTTTCTACATATAAGACCTGTGAATAGAGATATTTTTACTTTTTCCTTTCCAATTTTGTTGCCTCTTATTTTTGTGTAGTTGCTCTGGCTAGAACATCCAGTAGTATGTTGAATAGACGTGGAGAAAGCTGGCGTCCTTGCTGTGTTCTGATCTTAGAGGGAAAACTTTCAGTCTTTCACCATTCAGCAATATGTCTCTGGATTTTTCATATATGGCTTTTATTATGTTTAGGTATTAAGGTATTAGATTTTGTTATATGTTTAGGTATTTAGGTATTTAGGTATTAGATTCTTAACCACTGCACCACCAGAGAAGTCCCAGGTAGTTTTCTTCTAATCCTAGTTTGTTGAGTATTTTTTTATCATGAATGAGCATTGAATTTTATTAAATGCCTTTTCTGCATCATTGATGATGATCATGTGATTTTTATCCTTCATTCTATGAATGTGGTGTATTAAATTATCTATTTTCATATGTTGAACAGTCCTGTGTTACAGTAATAAATCCCACTTTGTCATGGTGTTTTGTTTTGTTTTGTTTTTTAATTGAGATATGACATAATAGCATTATATTAGTTTCAGCTGTTCAAAATAATGATTGATATTTATATTATGGTGTTTTAATATGATGTTCAACTTGTTTTGCTCAATTTTGTTGAGAATTTTGCATCAGTCTTTCTAAAGGATATTGGTCTGGGACTTCCTTGGTGGCTCAGTGGTTAAGAATCCGCCTGCCAGTGCAGGGGACATGGGCTCGAGTCCTGGTCCGGGAAGATCCCACATGCCGCGGAGCAGCTAAGCCAGTATGCCTCAACTACGGAGCCTGCACTCTGGAGCCCGCAAGCTGCAACTACTGAAGCCTGAATGCCTGGAGCCTGTGCTATGCAGCAAAGGCCACCGCAATGAGCAGCCTGCGCACTGCAACGAACAGGAGCCCCCACTCAGTGCAACTAGAGAAAGCCTGCACGCAGCAATGAAGACCCAACCTGGCATCAGTTAGTATCCCCCTCATTTAAAAACTGTGTGTAGGGACTTCCCTGGTGGCGCAGCGGTTAAGAATCCACCTGCCAATGCAGGGGACACTGGTTTGATCCCTGGTCTAGGAAGATCTCACATGCCATGGAGCAACTAAGCCCGGGTGCCACAACTACTGAGCCTGTGCTCTAGAGCCTGTGAGCCACAACTACTGAGCCCACGCGCCCTAGAGCCCTCGCACTGCAACAAGAAAAGCAATGAGAAGTCTGCGCACCTCAATGAAGAGTAGCCCCTGCTCGCTGCAACTAGAGAAAGCCTGCACGCAGCAATGAAGACCCAACATAGCCAAAAATAAATAAATAAATAAAAATAACTTCTAAAAAAGGATATTGGTCTATAGCTTTTTCTTTGTCTGACTTTGGTATCAGTAATGCTGTCCTCAAAGAGTAAGTTAGAGAGTTTATTCCTCTTTAGTTTTTTTCGAAAAGTTTGAGAAGGAGTGGTGTTAGTTCTTCTTTAAATGTTCGGTACAGTTTACCAGGGAAGCCACTGGGTCCAGGGTTTTTTTTTTTTTTTTGGCCACACCTCACGGCATGTGGGACCATAGTTTCTGGACCAGGGATTTAACCTGCGCCCCCTGCATTAGAAGCACAGAACCTTAACCACTGGACCGCCAGGGAAGTCCCTACAGGGCTTTTCTTTGTGGGGAGATTCTTTGATTACTCACAACTGATTCAGTCTCCTTACTAGTTACAGGTCTATTCACATATTCTGTTTCTATGTCATTTAGTCTTGCTAGGTTTTGTGTTTTTAGGACTTGGTCTGTTTCATCCGAGTTATCCTATTTGTTGGTGTACAACTGTTGCTATCGCTCTCATAATCCTTTTTATTTCTATAGAATCAGTAGTGATGTCCCCACTTTTGTTACTTCCTTCCATGTGTTATGTTGGCATGTTATTTCTTTTTCATCCTCTTTCAGTCCTTTTTTTTTTTTTTTTTTTTTTTTTCCGGTATGCGGGCCTCTCACTGTTGTGGCCTCTCCCGTTGCGGAGCACAGGCTCCGGACGCGCAGGCCCAGCGGCCATGGC
>NC_041215.1:7935503-7950421 GCF_002837175.3 Physeter macrocephalus | reverse complement strand
TTTTTTCCGGTATGCGGGCCTCTCACTGTTGTGGCCTCTCCCGTTGCGGAGCACAGGCTCCGGACGCGCAGGCTCAGCGGCCATGGCTTATGGGCCCAGCCGCTCCGCGGCATGTGGGATCTTCCCAGACCAGGGCACGAACCCGTGTCCCCTGCATTGACAGGCGGACTCTCAACCACTGTGCCACCAGGGAAGCCCGTCAGTCCCTTTTTTGAATTTGATCTGAAGTGTGTCTTCTAGACAGTGTAGTTGTATAATATATTTTTTTATCTCTTCTGTCAATTTCTGCCTTTGAATTTTAAATCCATATATATTTTATGTAAATAGTGATAAGGTAGGATTGATATCCGTCATTTTGCTCTTTGTTTTTTATGTTTTGTATTTTTGTTCCTCTAATCCTTTGTTACTGCCTTCTTTTGTGTTAAACATTTTCTAGTGTAACATTTAAAAAAATTTTATTTTTTTAAAATTTGTTTTTTGGCTATGCCCCGCAGACGTACGGGATCTTAGTTCCCCGACCAGGGAATTAGCATCAATATGTTTCATCCAACTGGACATACAGAGATATTAGGGAAAGCTGTTCTGAAATGTGCCTATCTGGCCAGTCTAAGTCAGATGACATTTCTTCACTCTAGTCTTCCCTGATATTCTCCAAGTGCCTTAGGATCAGGAATTCATCTTTGTGTTTCTTGTTGAGCTTTGTATGCAGGTGTTTAGTTGAATTATGGGCTTTACAAGGAGTTATTTTGGAGTCTTTCTTTCCCAGGTGAAATTTTTAAGCTCTTCTGAAGAGAAGAGTCATATTCCTTTTTTTTCCACCTTTAATTTTCCCTTGTTATTTTCTCTATTTTCATGTTTGGAAGCCTCACTTTGGTCTGGACTTCTTGCCTGTTTCTAATTTTTTATATATTAAGGTCACTTGGATTTGGATGTTCATTAATAATATGTATTTGTATAGACATTTTCCCCCAATAAGTTTGTATATATTGTTTTATTTGGTCATCCTGGTAAATGAATTAAATAGTGAGGAGGAAATTAATGTCTCAGGTTTATGAAAATCTTTACCCATGATACCTTTAATTTAATGAAACTATTTTTTATTTGTGTTTCTCAGTGACTTTATTTTTTTTATCATTGTTTTGGCATAGTTTCTAAATAGTTGGTGTATGTGTGGCTCTGTATTACATTTTCAGTATTCTGTAACTTCATCTGCACTTTGCATATTTCATGGAGTTTTCAGCATAATTTAACAGGTCCCTTGTTGGATGTTAACTTTTTTGAAGTATAGGTGATTTACAATGTTGTGTTTCTGGTGTACAGCGAGGTGATACAGTTATATACAAACACGCATTCTTTTTCTGATTCTTTTCTAATTTAGTTTATTACAAGGTATTGAATATAGTTCCCTGTGCTATACAGTATGACCTTGGTTATCTATTTTATATACAGTACTTTGTATCTGCTAATCCCGAACTCCTAATTTATCCACCCCCCCCTTTCCCCTTTGGTAACCATAAGTTTGTTTTCTATGTCTGTGATTTGTATCTGCTAATCCCGAACTCCTAATTTATCCACCCCCCCCTTCCCCTTTGGTAACCATAAGTTTGTTTTCTATGTCTGTGAGTCTGTTTCTGTTTTGTAAATAAGTTCATTTGTATCATTTTTTAGATTCCACATATAAGTGATATCATATGATATTTGTCTTTCTCTAGGTCCGTCCAGGTTGCTGCAAATGGCATTACTTCATTCTTTTTTATGGCTGAATGGAATTCCATTTTATATGTATACCGCATCTTTATCCATTCATCTGTTGACGGACATTTAGGTTGCTTCCATGTCTTGGCTATTGTAAATAGTGCTGCAGTGAACACTGAGGTGCATATATCTTTTGAAATTGGAGTTTTCTCTGGTTATTTGCCCAGGAGTGGGATTGCTGGATCATGCGGCAACTCTATTTTTAGTTTTTTGAGAAACCTTCATCGTGTTTTCCATAGTGGCTGCACCAATTTACATTCCCACCAACAGTGTAGGAGGGTTGTTCCCTTTTCTCCACACTCTCTCCAGCATTTATTATTTGTAGACTTAATTAATTAATTAATTAATTAATGGCTACTTTGGGTCTTTGTTGCTGCGTGCAGGCTTTCTCTAGTTGCAGTGAGTGGGGGCTACTCTTTGTTGCAGTGCATTCTCTTTGTTGTGGAGCACAGGCTCTAGGTGTGCGGGCTTTAGTAGTTGTGGCTCCTGAGCTCTATAGCACAGGCTCAGTAGTTGTGGCACATGGGCTTAGTTGCTCCGTGGCGTGTGGGATCTTCCTGGACGAGGGCTCGAACCCATGTCCCCTGCATTGGCAGGTGGATTATTATTATTTTTTTATGTAGAATCTGATCCATTCTTTTTTTTTCTTCCAATTTTTTATTTTTTATTTTTTTATTTTTGGTTGCATTGGGTCTTCATTGCTGTGTGTGGGCTTACTCTACTTGCGGCAAGCGGGGGCTGCTCTTCATTGTGGTACGCAGGCTTCTCATTGCGGTGGCTATTCTTGTGGATGTGCAGAGCATGGGCTCTAGGCATGTGGGCTTCAGTAGTTCTGGCATGCGAGCTCAGTGGTTATGGCTCACGGGCTCTAGAGTGCAGGCTCAGTAGTTGTGGCGCACGGGCTTAGTTGCTCTGCAGCATGTGGGATCTTCCTGGATCAGGGATCGAACCCTTGTCCCCTGCATTGGCAGGCAGATTGTTAACCACTGCACCACCAGGGAAGTCCCTGTATAATGATGGCCATCTGACTGGTGTGAGATGGTACGTCATTGTAGTTTTGATTTGAATTTCTCTAATAATTAGTGATGTTGAGCATTTTTTCATGTGCCTGTTGGCCATCTGTATGTCTTTGGAGAAATGTCTATTTAGATCTTCTGCCTTTTTTTTTTTTTTTTTTTTTTTCCAGTACGCCGTCCCCTTACTGCTGGGGCCCCTCCCGCTGCAGAGCACAGGCTCCTGACACGCAGGCTCCAGACGCGCAGGCTCAGTGGCCATGCTCCATGGGCCCAGCTGCCCCGCGGCGTGCGGGATCCTCCCGGACCGGGGCACGAACCCGCGTCCCCTGCATCGGCAGGCGGACTCTCAACCACTGTGCCACCAGGGAAGCCCCTTATGCCCATTTTTTGATTGGGTTGTTTGTTTTTTTTGTCATTGAGTTGTAGGAGCTGTTTGTATATCTTGGAATATAGAGTCACAGTGTTTGCAAATATTTTCTTTCATTCGAAAGGTCGTCTAAGATATTAACTTTTGGTTGTCATAAATAACTGCTTTAGATATCTTTTTACAGTTCTTTTACTTTTTTGGATTATTTCCTTTGGGTTAAAATATTAGGAGTAGAATTAATAGTTATTTTCATTTTCATGGTTCGTGGTAGAGCAAGTGTTTCTTTCCTGGTTTTATTATGTCTTAGGGTGCTGATGCTGAATTAACTGACTTGTTTAAGGTGACACAATTTGTGATAGAGTCAGAAGACAACTCATTACTGCTTTGTGTGGTTGTGTGATTCTGGCTTCTGGCTTCTGGCTTTAAGCAGTACCACTCATGGTCTTTCTTATCCATCTATTATTGAAGCCTTGTTTTATGGCTTTACTTCCTGATCACTGATATATTCATGATATATTACTACTACAATCACTTTGTAGTAGTAATACATGGCAAAGACAGAACCAGTATCATGGTATAGATTGATTATGGCTGAATTTGTCATAAAGCATGTAATAATCATGGGGTTTTATTGTTATTGGATAGTAGTTGAGAGTTTGGGATCCTGAGTTGGACTGTCCAGGTTTGAATCCTGTCTCTGCCACCTACTACATAACTATATGACTATCGGCATATAGTAACATAGGAGTAATAATATATTATCTACCTTAAGAGGATTAAAGGAGGAACAGTGACTGGTATATAGCAAACATCAAGTAAATGGTAATATATTTAAAGTCGTTTAGGACTCAGATAAAAAAGCAAGTCCATATTTATCAATGATTGCCAAAGAAATGATTACAAATCAGATTATATCAGAAATTTTTGGGAACCTACTCAAATTGTAGTTTTCAGTACAGGGGCATGTAAAAGATTTTTCTGTCCCATCTTGGTATCATGGTTTTAAAGTTTCAAAGCCAACTAGCTCTGAAGTAATTTTTTTTTCGGATAACTTACAGAATGATAACAGGCAAAAATGGCCCCTTGGGGCTTGCTTTAAAAAAAAAATGTTTTAAAAGTTGTAGTTTCTGTCTCATTTCCGAGTAACTCTATATACATGAAGAACTAATGACACTATTTTCAATAAGGGTATTCTGTGAGATATAGTTCTTTGAATGCACAGACTTAAAGTTGAATGGTAACTTACAAATCATTGAATTGAGCCCAATACTTTGATATCCTTGAGCCCCAGGTATTACTCATCATTTTTTTTTTCTTTTTTCTTTTTTTTTTTTTTTTTTTGCGGTATGCTGGCCTCTCCCGTTGCGGAGCACAGGCTCAGGATGCACAGGCTCAGCGGCCATGGCTCACGGGCCCAGCCGCTCCGCGGCATGTGGGATCTTCCCGGACCGGGGCACGAACCCGCGTCCCCTGCATCGGCAGGCGGACTCTCAACCACTGCGCCACCAGGGAAGCCCTCATCATTTTTATTTGAATGATTTCAGTCAATTCATTCAGCATATTCTTTATTGGACACTTAATATGTACTAGGTGGGTACTGTTTTAGGCATTAAGGAGGGACGACTGAGTCTGAGGGAGGAACTCACCAAGCCTTTTTCAGGACATGGCATTTGTAGAAAATCATAATATTTGTATGCCCCCTTGGATTAAATGGAGTAGGTTGTCCTTTGTCCTCCAAGTACCTTAGGTGCTGCTTTTAGCTACCCAGAAACAGCTCAGCACATGTGAACTCCTTTGTGTGGTTTATGGGTGGGGGGGAGCTCAGTCCTACTAAACACAAAGCCATCTTCCTCTCAGGGCAGGAGACCTCTGTACTGTTGATGCGGTGTTAAAGGCATGGGTATGGGTTTAGAGCTGAGATGGAAGCATTTGGATTGCAGATTAATTAGGTATTATTTTTGGAGAAAAGATGCAGCCAGGGTCTCTGCACTGGATATGTCCAGGGAGCTTGATTCATATTGTATTGTGCTTGAATGGTATCACTTGGAGTTGGGCAGTGTACTGTTCTGGATGCAGCCTCTCTTGCATGTCCTGGGGAAAATATGTCAGTTGTGCTGACATTGCAAGAATCTAGCCTGTAGCTTTCAGAATTATTTCAGTAGGCCATTATTGTTAATTAATTAATAAGAATGTCTGTGTTTGAGAAGGATGTAGAGTATCACCTGCAGAAGGGACCACAGTCTCCCCCTCTCCCCTCCCCCAGTTTATTGAGATAAAGTTGGCATATAACACTGTAGTGGGATCAGAGTCTCTTGATATGGTTAAATTTCTTCCCCTCCCCACCCCCCACCCCCCACCCCTGTTGTGTTGTGATCCAAGGACTTGGGCAAAGATATCTTTTCCTTGGGATGATTCTGTTTATCTATTATTTCAGTTTTTAGCTCTTTAAAAATTTGAAATAGCTTATTTATTTTCCTAGAATGTAGGTAGTTTACTTATGTAAAGCAAATGCAAATTGAGAGCTACTACTGACTGTATAAAGGGCTGTGTTATAAATAGTTAAGACAAAGTAATTTTTAATTGTACTTATTTTGTAATTGTGGTTAAGCTAGAGTGTTTTCATCTAGTATTCATTGGTAATGCTTTCTCAGAAGGCTAGTGGAAAGATAATATGTTGTTTCAAAAGGTTCTGATTTTTATTGATGCCCCATGTTTTGTCTGTCTCAAGTGTCAGCCCAAGAAAAAGGCTACGCCACTGAAGTATGAAGTTGGAGATCTCATCTGGGCAAAATTCAAGAGACGCCCTTGGTGGCCCTGCAGGATTTGTTCTGATCCGTTGATTAACACACACTCAAAAATGAAAGGTAATACTTGCAGTTGATTATACGTGATAAAATACAGTATGGAATTATCAATTTGCAGTTTCCGTTAGTAATAATTAATTTTTACCTTTGAGCATTTCGTTAATGAATTGTTATTATGTATTTTATCTTTTCTGGATTTTTTTTAAAGGTTTGTTTTATTTTACTCTGTGATTTAAAAATTCTCAATTATTCTATCTGTAGATGCCAGAAAATGTTAGGCTTATTAGCTGAAGTTTACATTGTCCAGAATCACTTTTCAGTATATTTATGTTTTTCTACTTCAGTCTTCAGGTTTGTATCATTTTTGTTAGTTTTAAAGCTGAAACAGTTATAAGGATTGCTTATGTCATTTTGAATTTTAAAGTCTTGATTTAGACTGTTCTCTATAGTTACTAAAGTTTGTTACTTATTTGGTTGTTCTGTATGAATCTTACATGTCTTAACTTTAAAATGGTATAAGATAAGGGCTCAAACTTCATTTTGAGCTCCCTTTTTTCTGTTAAGATAGTTCGTGATTTTATTGTAGTTTTAATATATGTGTTTTAGGTTTTAAATTGGTTATATATGCACAAGATTAAAAAAATCTCTGGTCTGCCCCACACTTTACCTCTCCTTTCAAAAAGCAACCAGTTGTTATTAATGTTTCTTTCTAGACTTCCTTTATGTAAATCCAACTATATATTCTCATCTCCCTCCCCCCTTTGATTTAATTTAACATAAACATAGCATATTGTATGTATGTTCTACAGGTTTTTTTTGGAGGGGGGTTTAAAAAATTTTATTTAATTAATTTTTAATTTTGGCTGTGTTGGCTGTTCGTTGCTGTGCGTGGGCTTTCTCTAGTTGCGGTGGGTGGGGGCTATTCTTTGTTGCGGTGTGCGGGCTTCTCATTGCGGTGGCTTCTGTTGTTGCGGAGCACGGGTTCTAGGCACGTGGGCTTAAGTAGTGTGGCTCATGGGCTCTAGAGCGCAGGCTCAGTAGTTGTGGCACATGGGCTTAGTTGCTCCGCGGCATATGGGATCTTCCCGAACCAGGGCTCGAACCCGTGTCCCCTGCATTGGCAGGCGGATTCTTAACCACTGTGCCACCAGGGAAGACCCTGTTCTACAGTTTTTTCACTTCTTTCACTTCTTGGAGATTTTTCCATTAAAACTTTTTTTTTTTTTTAAACAGCTCCATAATTTTCCTCTTTTTGAATATGGTGTACTTTATATAACCATTCTCCTGTTGATGGATATTTAAGTTGTTTCTAATCTTGTGTTAGAAAGATTATACATAAAATACATACATATATACATACACGTGTGTTTGTGTGCGTACAAAACAGTGCTATAAAGAATAGCTGTGTTTCATGTATTTATGTCTATTTATCTGTAGGATAACTTGCCACATGTATGTTGGATTTTATTTTATATTTTGAATATTAATAGTGAAGTTCCCAAAGACCGTTCTAGCTCACTGTTTAAAGAAAATGATATCAAACTTTGTGACCTGTTTGGACATTTAAATTCTACTAGTAGAAGATTCTTTTAGTCCTCCCCCTCTACCCTTCCTATGCCTGTGAGACTGATGGTTCCTTATCATTGTGATATTCTTTATATGCACTAGTTGGGTCTATGCCATTTGTTCAACAAGTAATAAATACATTCTATGCTAGGTATTGGGATCCAGTAATTGGCAAAACATTTTGCTTCCCTTTGTGTATAATTTGAGTCCAGTTAAAGGGTGAAGGCACCAGCAAGTAATCAGACAAATAGATAGTTAACTGAGAGGTGTGTTCAAGGCAAAATATTGATGTACAGTCAGTGATATTAGTGGGGGTACCTAACCTGGACTTTGGGTTCAGGGGTAGTCAGGGCCAACTTTGCTAGTAAAATTATCTTTGATCTGAGACCTGATAGGACAAGTAGGAATTAACCAGGGAAAAAAGGAGATGGTTCCAAGCACAGAAAGTAGTATATGTTCAATCCCTGAAAGGGCTGCAGCCCATAGAGTGATGGAAGGTGGTACAGTATGAGGCTGGAGAAATAGATATGGGTCAAATCATGCAGCATTTTGTAGACTTCATTAACAATTTCATATTTTTTCCTAAGAATAATAGGATACCATTAAAGAGCTATGAGCAGAGGGAGTGCACTGCACTCTGAGTGCAGTGTGGAAAATGATTTGGAGGGGGACACAAATCAGAGGAGATAATCAAAAGGGTCATTGCAGGGATTATGGTGAGATTATAGTTGTGAATAGGGAATGAAGAACTATTTAGGAGATAAAATCTATATGATTTGCTAATGGACAGATAATGGGGAATGAGGGAGAATGAAGCCTAAGGTTTCTATATGTCAGGCTGGTTCACAAGTTTTTAGCTTTACCAGTACATACATAGTGTTCTCATTTACTGAGAGCACTGGAACATCTATAACTTGGAGGTGACATCTGCTTGTTGAGATTAGTCAAAGCCATGGGTAGGGCATGGATGAGATGGCCTTGGGATAAAATATACAGTGAGAAAAAAGGTGGCTCCGAGGAAGCCAACATTTGAGGTCTGTAAGGAGGAGACTTGAGTGTGCAAAAGAGATGGGAGAAAATCAGAGATGGAAGAGAAATACCAGGAGAATATGGCATTGATGGTGACTAGAGTGTTGTTGTTGTTGTTTTTTGCCGCTGCGTGAGGCATGTGGGATCTTAGTTCCCTGACCAGGGATGGAGCCCACGCCCCCTGCAGTGGCAGTGTGGAGTCTTAACCACTGGACCACCAGGGAATTCCCTAATATTAGTTTTTAAAGAGATTCTTCTTAACTTGGTTTATTAGAGCATAGAATTAGTGTGGCTCTTTATAGTACTGAAGGGAACTAATATTTGAATAAACCTATTGTCCTAAAATTCCTACTCATGACTCTGTCTTCCTGACACCTTCCCTTCATAACCACTCTTGGAGGAATCATCAACTTTCTCCACTTCCAGATGGCCACTTATTTCTGAACACACTGAAATTTCTCATTCTCTCCTTTTATTCCACTAACCTTGTTCTAAGCAGAGTCATTAGTGACCTGGTAATACAGTGGATACTAGTTTTTAATTTTATGGTTGTCTGGTGCAGGAAAATTCTTCCTCATAGTAACTATCTATCTTGTTCTTGACTTTCATGTTCTCTTCTCCTCCTTTTCCTTCTCCTTCTCCTTCTTTCCATCCTTATTAATTCTTGAGTTTTAACTGTCATCAGTAAACTGAATTCATATCCACAGTGCTAGTGTTTCCCCAGGCTTCAAATCTGCATCCCAACTCTATACTTGAAGCTTTCACCAGGAGGTCCTTTAGGCAGTTAAGGTCAGCTTGTTTAAAACTGACCTAATTATTTTCCTCCTCAAACCAGTACTTTCTCTTTCATTTCCTGCCTTAGTGAATAAGTTACTACCACTTAGTCACTCAAACCAAATACCAAGTAGTTACCCTTTATTCCTTCTTGTGTCCTATACATTGTCTTTTTTCTTTTTTTAAAACAGCTTTATTGAGATGTAATTCATATAGCATACAATTCACCCCTTTAAAGTATACAATTAAGTGGTTTTGGTAAGTCACAGAGTTGTGTAACCAGTACATTTTAGAACATTTTCATCAACCCAGAAAGAACCCCATGGGGACTTCCCTGGTGGTCCAGTGGGTAAGACTCCACGCTCCCAATGCAGGGGGCCGGGATCAATCCCTGGTGGGGGAACTAGATCCCGCATGCATGCCACAACTAAGAAGTCTGCATGCCACAACTAAAAGATCCTGTGTGTCACAATTATGAGCTGCATTCCGCAACAAAGATCCCGAGTGCCACAACTAAGACCCAGCACAGCCAAATAAATAAATAAATATTAAAAAAAAAAAAAAGGAGGAGGAAAAGAAAACCCATGTCCATCTTCCCCCTAATCTTTTTACATCCCATACCCCTTTGCCCTAAGCGACCAGTAGTCGACTTTCTGTCTCTATAGATTTGCCTATTCTGTATTTTTAATATAAATGGAATCATATAATATGTCCTTTGTGACTACTTTTTTTACTCAACATAATGTTTTTAAGATCTATCCATGCATCAGTACTGCATTCCTTTTTTTTTTTGGCTGCGTTGGGTCTTAGTTGCGGCACATGGGATCTTCCTTGAGGCACACGGGATCTGTTGTTGCAGCAGCGTGTGGGCTTCTCTCTAGTTGTGGCCTGCGGGCTCCAGGGCGCATGGGCTCCGTAGCTGTGGTGCGCAGGGTACAGAGCACGTGGGCTCTCCATTGTATGAAATATTATACGTTTTATTTATAAATTTATCACTTGATGGGCATTTGGACTGTTTCCACCTTTTAGCTATTACGAACAGTGCTGCTGTGAGTATTCATGTATAAGTGTTTATGTGGACATATATTTCCTATCTTTTGGGTTTATACCCAGGAGTGGACTTGTGGACTTGCTGGCTCTAATGGTAACTCTGTTTGACTTTTTGAGGTACTGCCTGACTATACCCCCACCCTCCGCCCCGGCCACACCAGCTTGTGGGATCTTACTTAGTTCCCCAACCAGGGGTGGAATCCGGACCCTGGCAGTGAGAGTGCCGAGTCCTAACCACTGGGCCACAGGGAATTCCCTGACTTTTTTAAAAAATTTTTTATTTATTTATTTTTGGCTGTGTTGGGTCTTCGTTGCTGCACACGGGCTTTCTCTAGTTGCGGCGAGTGGGGGCTACTCTTCCTTGCTGTGCGTGGGTTTCTCATTGCCGTGGCTTCTCTTATTGCAGAGCACAGGCTCTAGGCGCACAGGCTCTAGAGCTCAGGCTCAGTAGTTGTAGCACGCGGGCACAGTAGTTGTGACTCACGGGTTATAGAGCGCAGGCTCAGTAGTTGTGGTGCACGGGCTTACTTGCTCTGCGGCATGTGGGATCTTCCCGGACCAGGGCTCAAGCCCGTGTCCCCTGCATTGGCAGATGGATTCTTAACCACTGCGCCACCAGGGAAGCCCCCTGACGTTTTTTTTTAATTTAAATTTTTTTATATAAATTTCAGGTGTACAGCACCACAAGTCTAATTACCATCCATCACCATACAGTCTCCCCCGTTCACCCATTTTGCCCAGCCCCCTTCCCCTCTGGTAATCATTAATCTGATCTCTGTATATATGAGTTTTTGTTTTATTTTGTTTGTTCACTTGTTATGTTTTTTAGATACCACATATGAGTGAAATCATATGGTGTTTATCTTTCTGTCTGATTTATTTCACTTGGCAAAATACTTTCAAGGTCCATCAGTATAGCAAATGGCAGGATTTCATTCTTTTGTGGCTGAGTAATACTCCATTGTGTATATATACCATATCTTCTTTATCCGTTCATCCATCAGTGGATACTTAGGTTGCTTCCATATCTTGGCTGTTATAAATAACGCTTCAGTGAACATAGGGGTACATATATCTTTTTTTTAAAATTAATTAATTAATTAATTTTTGGCTGTGTTGGGTCTTTGTTGATGCACATGGGCTTTCTCTAGTTGCAGTGCGCGGGCTTCTCATTGCGGTGGCTTCTTTTGGTTGCAGAGCATGGGCTCTAGGCACATGGGCTTCAGTAGTTGTGGCACGTGGGCTCAGTAGTTGTAGCATATGGGCTCTAGAGCGTAGGCTCAGTAGTTGTGGTGCATGGGCTTAGTTGTTCCATGGCATGTGGGATCTTCCTGGACCAGGGCTCGAACCTGTGTCCCCTGCATTGGCAGGTGGATTCTTAACCACTGCACCACCAGGGAAGCTGGCATATATCTTTTTGAATTAGGGTTTTTGTGTTCTTCGGATAAATACCTGGGAGTGGAAGAGCTAGGTCTGCCAGACTGGTTTGAAAAGCTACTGTACCATTTTACATTCTCATCAGCAATGGATGAGGGTTTTATTCTCTCTATATCCTTACTACCAATTGTTATCTGACTTTTTTTTGTGGTAAAAAATATATGTAACATAATTTTATCATTTTTTCCATTTTTAGTTTACAGTTTAGTGGCATTAAGTACATTCACATTTTGTGCAATTATTACCACTATCCATCGCCAGAACTTTTTCATATTCCTAAACTGAAACTCTGTTAACAATTTAACAATAACCTTCAGTCCCTGGTAAATACTACTCTACTTTATCTATGGATTTGACTATTCTAGGTACTTCATATAAGTGGAATCATGCAGTATTTGTCCATTTGTGTCTGGCCTATTTCACTTAGCTTGATGTCTTTAAGGTTCATCCATGTTGTATTACGTGTATCATTCATTTGTAAGGCTCAATAATGTTCCATTGATGTATAATGTTTCATTTTGTTCATCCTTTCATCCTTCAGTGGACATTTGGGTTGCTTTCACCTTTTGGCTATTGTGAATAATTCTGCTATAAACATTGGTGTTCAAGTATCTTTTCTATCTGACTTTTTTTTTAACATTTAATTTAATTTAATTTTATTATTATTATTTTTTAAGATCTTTATTGGCGTATAATTGCTCTACAATTGTGTGCTGGTTTCTGCTTTATAACAAAGTGAATCAGCTACACATATACATATGTTCCCATATCTCTTCCCTCTTGCGTCTCCCACCCTCCCTAGCCTCTAGGTGGTCACATTCTATCTGACTTTTAATTAATATCTAGTCCTTTTGATTTGTCTTCTTAAAAAAATCTTTCATATTTTGTTCTTTTCATTCCCATTGCTACCACCTTAGTTTAAGTTTTAGTCATCTTGAGTTTATACTCTTTCGGTAATCTCTGGTCTCCTGAGTTTCCTCCCTGTTTCCTGTTAAATGTGTTATTCAGAGGTCAAGGAGACTTATCTTTCTAAGATGGAAAACTGAGCTTATGGTTCCACAGTTTAAATGAGGTTCAGGGCCAACAGGATAATGGTCAAACTCTTAACATGGAGGGTCTTAGTGCAGCACGTGGGATCTCAGTTCCCTGACCGGGGATCGAACCTTTGCCCCCTGTGTTGGAAGCGCAGAGTCTTAAATAACCACAGACCACCAGGGAAGTCCCAGTGGTCAAACTCTTAACATGGTATCCAAGCTGTTCAGGTCTGGCCACTGCTTACCTGCTTAGTTTCCCTTTCCTTCTACTTTATGATTTAGTGTTCTGAACTAATTGCAGTTCCTAGCTATTTCATTCGTTTTATTCATTCATGTCTTTGAGGGTTCTAGATCCTTATATAGGAACTCTCCCCTCAACAAACTGTTTACCTTTAAATTTTCTGCTCAGGTGTCCCATTTGTCCTCCAGTTAATGATTTTTCACTTTTAAAAAAGTGAATGTTAACAGCTAAGTGTCCATCAATAGATGAATAGGTAATGAAAATGTGGTATATATACACAATTGAATATTATTCAGCCATACAAAAGAATGAAACCTTGCTATTTGTGACAACATGGATGTACCTGGTGGGCATTTTACTAAGTGAAATAAATCAGACAGAGAAAATGTAAATACTGTATGATCTTACTTATATGTGGAATCTAAAAAAACCAAAATTGAAAAAACAAAACCAAGTTCATAGATACTGAGAACAGACTGGAAGAGCAAAATGGGTGAAGGGGGTCAAAAGTTATAAACATCCATTTATAAAAGAAATAAGTCACATGGATGTAATGTACAGCATGGCAACTATAGTTAATACTGTATTGTATATTTGAAATTTGCTAAGAGAGTAGTAGATCTTAAAAGATCTCATCACAAGAAAAAATCTTTTTATAACTACGTATGGTGACATGTTGACTAGACATTGTGGGGGTCATTTTGCAATATATATAAATACTGAATCATTATGTTGTATACCTGAAACTAATGTTATCCGTCAGTTATATCTCAATTTTAAAAAATGCCATCACCAATAGATACTATCAAATGATAAAATGTAGTGTACTCAAGACATACTTGAAAAATTTAAAAAAAAAAGTGAATGTTCATGTTATCGCCAATTAGCATGCTGTTTTACCATAATCTCTTTATACTGTACATCTCTTACCCACCAGGCAATGAGTTCTTTTCAGTCCTCTGTATAGTGCTGGCACGTCATAAATGTTCAGTCTGTGTTAGTTGAATTTACTTATTTATGGGAGAATGATTTACTTTTCAGACTGACTTTAAGAACCTCTGTGTGTGTGTGTGTGTATGTATGTATGTGTATATATACACATACACACATTTAATCCCCATTTATAGGTGGTTTCTTAATTTAGTAGGTAGAGACTAAGGAGTTCAGGTTTTTTTGTTTGTTTTTTTTTTTACAGAACTTGTTTTTAAAATGTACAATAAAACAAAATTTTGCCAGGTTGTAATTCAGTGTGAGTTAAAGTGAATTTTTATATAAAATGATTTCCTTTTCTAAATAGAGACAAATCATTACACCTGTGTAGCCCTGACTATATTTCTTTTGTGACATTTTTTACTGGTATGAAAAATGCAAAGATGGTAAGTGTGTAGAAGATAACATATACTAGGTAAATTTGATTATAATCTTTTCTGGATGAGATTTGTATTGTTTTTATTTTTGGTAATTGTATGCATAGAACTTTGGACAGCTAAGAAACTATAGAATTAGTGGATTTTTTGCGGGGAGGGGGCTGTTGAGATTTCCTTTTTTAAAAAAATTTCTGTAGTTTGAAATATCAAGTTCCACTTTCTCTGAAAAACCAGTGTTTCACTCTGAATTTGCTCTCTCTGAAGTAATTGGATTTATTATTCTGTCTATAAAATGGATATTATACGAATAAACAACCTAACCTTACACCTAAAGCAATTAGAGAAAGAAGAACAAAAAAACCCCAAAGTTAGCAGAAGGAAAGAAATCATAAAGATCAGATCAGAAATAAATGAAAAAGAAATGAAGGAAACGATAGCAAAGATCAATAAAACTAAAAGGTGGTTCTTTGAGAAGATA
>NC_041215.1:7918012-7934447 GCF_002837175.3 Physeter macrocephalus | reverse complement strand
CTGATTAAAGAAATTAAAGATGATACAGATAGATGGAGAGATATACCATGTTCTTGGATTGGAAGAATCAACATTGTGAAAATGACTCTACTACCCAAAGCAATCTACAGATTCAATGCAATCCCCATCAAACTACCACTGGCATTTTTCACAGAACTAGAACAAAAAATTTCACAATTTGTATGGAAACACAAAAGACTCCAAAATAGCCAAAGCAATATTGAGAACGAAAAATGGAGCTGGAGGAATCAGGCTTCCTGAATTCAGACTATGCTACAAAACTACAGTAATCAAGACAGTATGGTACTGGCACAAGAACAGAAATATAGATCAGTGGAACAGGATAGAAAGCCCAGAGATAAATCCATGCACATATTGTCACCTTATCTTTGATAAAGGAGGCAAGAATATACAGTGGAGAAAAGACAGGCTCTTCAGTAAGTGGTGCTGGGAAAACTGGACAGGTACATGTAAAAGTATGAGATTAGAACACTCCCTAACACAATATACAAAAATAAGTTCAAAATGGATTAAAGACCTAAATGTAAGGCCAGAAACTATCAAACTCTTAGAGGAAAACATAGGCAGAACACTCTATGACATAAATCACAGCAAGATCCTTTTTGACCCACCTCCTAGAGAAATGGAAATAAAAACAAAAATAAACAAATGGGACCTAATGAAACTTAAAAGCTTTTGCACAGCAAAGGATACCATAAACAAGACCAAAAGACAACCCTCAGAATGGGAGAAAATAGTTGCAAATGAAGCAAATGACAGAGTCGGGCTTCCCTGGTGGCGCAGTGGTTGGGAATCTGCCTGCCAATGCAGGGGACATGGGTTCGAGCCCTGGTCTGGGAAGTCCCACATGCCGCGGAGCAACTAAGCCCGCGAGCCACAGCTACTGAGCCTGTGCGTCTGGAGCCTGTGCTCTGCAACGGGAGAGGCCGCGACAGTGAAAGGCCTGCACAGCGCGATGAAGAGTGGCCCCTGCTCACCGCAACTGGAGAAAGTCCTCGCACAGAAACGAAGACCCAACACAGCCAAAAATAAATAGATAAATTTATTAAAAAAAAAAAAAAAAAAAAGTCATGTACCAAAATGTTCACTGCAGTTCTATTTACTATAGCCAGGACATGGAAGCAACCTAAGTGTCCATCAACAGATGAATGGATAAAGAAGATGTGGCACATATATACAATGGAATATTACTCAGCCATAAAAAGAAACGAAATTGAGTTATTTGTCGTGAGGTGGATGGACCTAGAGTCTGTCATACAGAGTGAAGTAAGTCAGAAAGAGAAAAACAAATACTGTATGCTAACACATATATATGGAATCTAAGAAGAAAAAAAGGTCATGATGAACCTAGGGGTAAGACGGGAATGGAGACGCAGACCTACTAGAGCATGGACTTGAGGATGTGGGGAGGGGGAAAGGTAGGCTGTGACAAAGTGAGAGAGTGGCATGGACATATATACACTACCAAATGTAGGGAGGATAGCTAGTGGGAAGCAGCCGCATAGCACAGGGAGATCAGCTGGGTGCTTTGTGACCACCTAGAGGGGTGGGAGGGAGGGATACGCAAGAGGGAAGAGATATGGGAACATGTGTATATGTATAACTGATACACTGTTATAAAGCAGAAACTAACACACCATTGTAAAGCAATTATACTCCAATAAAGATGTTAAAAAAATGGAGAGTATACTTATTTTTTAGAGTTCATTTTTGTGAAGAATACATGCAAAGCACCTAGTGTAGTACCTTGCCCAGAGTAGCTGTGCCATAAATGTTAGCACATCATATGTGGCATGGTGTTGAAACATTTCTTCTTCCTTATATTTTAGCATAACGTTTTAAGAGTTTTTTGGTGGTTAGTTCTTGTTGATTATTATATTTGCGATGCTGTGGCTTATCATATGCCTTTTGTGATTTCTGGTAATGAGGTTATAAAATTTTATAGATTGATGGTAGAAAAAACTTAGTTGTTATATTAATTTGTTATATGATTAGCTAGCTAATCAACCTCCAACTGGTTTGGAATATATAGCATATCATCAGACCAAACCATTAAATTCTTTCATTACACTCTTAACCATTTTCTTGTCACATAAATTGAAAATTGAAAATTTACCTTCTGTCTGACCTACTTCACAGTTTCTTGTTCTGTAGGTTTTTTAGCTTGTTGAGTTTTTATTTTATTTTAGTTTTAAGTGAAAAGAGGCTTCTTTGGCCACTGTTATGTGGCTGTTCTCTTGATGATGAATATCAATTTTTTAAAGCAATGACACTGTGTTTTTTATTTTTATCTAGTTTCTAACCGGAGGCCCTATCGACAGTACTACGTGGAGGCTTTTGGAGATCCTTCTGAGAGAGCCTGGGTGGCTGGAAAAGCAATCGTCATGTTTGAAGGCAGACATCAATTTGAAGAGCTCCCTGTCCTTAGGAGAAGAGGGAAGCAGAAAGAAAAAGGATATAGGCATAAGGTATTTAAAAAAAGCCTCTCAAATTATCTTCTTGGGGGTAGTTAGGGAGGGGTTACAGGATCAATCAAAGGAAGAAGTATTATATTTTTGGAATATAAGTTATTTCCTTTGGTAGTAGGATGTTGGTGAGAAAATTGGCAGAAAGCAAGTGTTTTTGCAGGGATGAGATGGGGCTAGCCTTCCAAATATTTATACTCAATTTTTTGAGAAATGATTTCAGTTAACTTCTGCCATGTCACTTAGATGTGATAGTACAAAAAGGCATGACCAGTCATCTTTGGTTATATCTGATGTAAGAAGAAAATGATAATCAAAATAAAATATTCTACTTCTCACTCTCTGGATTAATTATTTCTCTTAAAAATGAGAAAGATAAGACTTTAAACATTTTTGTTTTGTTTCTTGTTTTGGTTTTTGTGTGTGGTTGTTAAGGCTTAAGCAGTTTCAAACCTGGTTATGTTTTAATAAAGAACGTGATGTTTTTGTTTCATTTGCTTGATGTGTTAAAGTTTTGGCTGTTTCTTTTGATACTCCTTTATAGTCTATTCTAGAAGGGGAAATAGTTCCTCTTAGATTTGTGTTTCAGACTTATAGGCTATTTTATAAGAATCACAGTTAGGATAATTTTTAGTCAGTATGCAGTCCCTGCTGTTTCCAACTGGAGTTCCTTCCTCTCTAAAACTAATGTAATAATATGTACCTTGTCAAATTGTTGTGAGGATTAGAAATAAATATTTTATATGTCATACGTCTGATGCTCTGAAACAACTAGTGTGTGTTATTGTTAGGATAGAATAGAAGAGGATAACTTCATCCTTTCTAATACTTTGGGTGGTTGGTGGTGGGGAGGTGTCAGAGTTTTTGTGTCAAGCCTTTAACTATGTAGATTAACCAACCCCCTTTTCAGAGGAGTTCTCTAGGGCTTTCAGGTTCTGGAAAATTGATTTACTATGGTCATAGTTAGAAAGTCAATGGGTGTGTGTTTGTGTGTAAAGTAAACCAGATGATCAGTTTATTGCTTTATAAGAGGAGGCTTCCTGTACACTATACATGGTGGCCTTAATTTTTACATGGTCAGCAGAACATGACCTTTCACAAGTATTAAAGTGTTTGTGAACACTAACTGATAGAACCTTGATTGACATTTATTGTATGAAGCCAGGGAGGGAAATAAGAGTCTTGAAAATTAGGTATATTTCACAGAGCCTCAATGTCCTTATGCTGTGAGGAATCAAGAAAAGAGCATATGTAACTTGTTATATATCCAGGGTGTATTTTTGTCTCTGGACTACATGGTTAAGCCCAGGACACTGCTTGGTTATAATCCAGATTTAAAAGAAAATGAATGAATGAATTAATTTTTCCTTTTTGCTCCGTTGGGTCTTTGTTGCTGTGCGTGGACTTTCTCTAGCTGCGGCGAGCGGGGGCTACTCTTTGTTGCGGTGTGCGGGCTTCTCATTGTGCTGGCTTCTTTTGTGGCAGAGCACAGACTCTAGGTCCACGGGTTTCAGTAGTTGTGGCATGAGGGCTTAGTAGTTGTGGCGCATGGGCTTAGTTGCTCCATGGCATGGGGGATCTTCCAGGACAAGGGATCGAACTCCTGTTCCCTGCATTGGCAGGAGGATTCTTAACCACTGCACCACCAGGGAAGTCCCTATAATCCAGATTGTATGTAACATGTGTAGAAGAATTTGATTAGCCAAGGGCCTGGTGATAACCAGAGTTCCAAATTTCATTTCTTCTAGGGCAGGTCTGACTTACTCATTTCTCCAGTCCTAGTTTTTCCACATGCATCTCCTTTCTTTAACCTTTTGCTTTCTCTTTTATGTAACTGAGCCATGTGCTTGGCCTTCATAAGTCAGGAAGGAAATCTTTATTCTAAGGTTGGAGGGGTGAGTAGGAATGGTCTGGTTATTCCTTGATTTAGTAATATGATGTTGATTAGTAATGTAATGTTGTAGTCTAATTTATGGTCCACTCTTTTGTGCTTTTAATGGTAAGGGGAGTGGAGGGTTTATGGGATCAGTCTTTCTCCAGTGATAGATCTTAGTGGTGGAAGTAGTGTTGAGGAATCCCGATTAGCTAAGTTCTGGGTGAACTGTGGGTGTTAACCACCTGGCAGTCCCATAAAAGAGCCTTGAAGAAGCACAACAAGGCTTGGAAAAGCTTCGGATTTGAGAGGTGTTCACTGATCATCTCCCTGTTTCCCCTTCTATTTCTTAGACTAGTGATAATCTTTTTCTCTTTAAATTTAAGGTTCCTCAGAAAATTTTGAGTAAATGGGAAGCCAGTGTTGGTCTTGCTGAGCAGTATGATGTTCCCAAAGGGTCGAAGAACCGAAAATGTGTCACCAGTTCACTCAAGTTGGACAGTGAGGAGGATATGCCGTTTGAGGACTGTACAAATGACCCTGAATCAGAACATGACCTGTTGCTTAATGGCTGCTTGAAATCTCTGGCTTTTGACTCTGAACATTCTGCAGATGAGAAGGAAAAACCTTGTGCTAAGTCTCTAGCCAGAAAGAGCTCTGATAATCCAAAAAGGACTAGTGTGAAAAAGGGCCACATGCAATTTGAAGCACATAAGGAAGAACGGAGGGGAAAGATTCCAGAGAACCTTGGCCTGAACTTTATTTCTGGGGATGTATCTGATAAGCAGGCCTCTAATGAACTTTCCCGGATAGCAAACAGCCTCACAGGGCCCAGCTCTGCCCCAGGAAGTTTCCTATTTTCTTCTTGTGCAAAAAACACTGCAAAGAAAGAATTTGAGACTTCAAATTGTGACTCTTTACTGGGCTTGTCTGAGGGTGCCTTGCTCTCCAAACGTTCTGGGGAGAAGAAGAAACTCCAGCGAGGTCTGGTGTGTAGTTCAAAAGTGCAGCTCTGCTATATTGGAGCAGGTGATGAAGAAAAGCGAAGTGATTCCATTAGTATCTGTACCACTTCTGATGATGATGGAAGCAGTGATCTGGATCCCATAGATCATAGTTCAGAGTCTGATAACAGTGTCCTTGAAATTGCAGATGCTTTCGATAGAACAGAGAACATGTTACCTGTGCAGAAAAATGAAAAGGTAAAGTATTCTAGGTATCCTGCCACAAACACTAAGGTAAAAGCAAAGCAGAAGACCCTCATTACTAATTCACACACAGACCACTTGATGGATTGTACCAAGACAGTAGAGCCTGGAACTGAGACGTCTCAGGTTAATCTCTCTGATCTTAAAGTGTCAACTCTTGTCCGAAAACCCCAGTCAGATTTTAGAAATGATGGTCTTTCTCCAAAATTTAACACACCATCGAGCATTTCCAGTGAGAACTCAATAATAAAAGGTGGGGCTACAAATCAAGCTCTGTTACATTCGAAAAGCAAACAGCCCAAGATCCGAAGTATCAAGTGCAAACATAAAGAAAACCCAGTTGTAGTAGAACCGCCTGTTGCAGATGAGGACTGCAGTTTGAAATGCTGCTCTTCTGATACCAAAGGCTCTCCTTTGGCCAGCATTTCCAAAAGTGGGAAAGTGGATGGGCTAAAACTACTGAGCAACATGCATGAGAAAACCAGGGATTCGAGTGACATAGAAACAGCAGTGGTGAAACACGTTCTGTCAGAGTTGAAAGAACTATCTTATAGATCCTTAAGTGAAGATGTCAGTGACTCCGGAATGTCAAAGCCATCAAAACCATTACTTTTTTCTTCTGCCTCTGGTCAGAATCATATACCTATTGAACCAGACTACAAATTCAGTACATTACTAATGATGTTGAAAGATATGCATGATAGTAAGACCAAGGAGCAACGGTTAATGACTGCTCAGAACTTGGTCTCTTATCGGAGTCCTGGTCTTGGGGACTGTTCTACCAGTAGTCCTGTGGGGGCTTCTAAGGTCTTGGTTTCAGGAGGCTCCACTCACAGTTCAGAAAAAAATGGAGACGGCACTCAGGATCCAGTCCGTCCTAGCCCTAGTGGGGGTGACTCTGCACTGTCTGGGGAGCTATCTACCTCCCTACCTGGCTTGGTGTCCGATAAAAGAGACCTCCCTGCTTCTGGCAAAAATCGTTCAAACTGTGTTACTAGGCGCAACTGTGGTCGATCAAAGCCATCCAAATTACGAGATGGTTTTTCAACCCAGATGGGAAAGAACACAGTGAACCGTAAAGCCTTAAAGACAGAGCGCAAAAGAAAACTGAACCAGCTTCCAGCTGTGACTCTTGAGGCTGCACTGCAGGGAGACAGAGAGGGTAGGGGTTCAGAGAATAGCTCCTCCAGAGGTGAGGCAGAAGACCCTGGTAAAGAAGAACCCCTTCAATTAATGGGCCATTTAACAAGTGAAGATGGTACCCATTTTTCCAGTCTTAATTTTGATAATAAAGTCAACCAGTCTGACCCTGATAAAGTTCCTGAAAAAGACCCCTCTTTTGAAAACAGAAAAGGGACAGAGCTGGAGTCTGAAATGATTAGTGAGAATGATGAACCCACTAGTGTAAATCAAGTGGTGCCTAAAAAGCGGTGGCAGCGTTTAAACCAAAGGCGCACTAAACCTCGTAAGCGCACTAACAGATTTAGGGAGAAAGAAAACTCTGAGGGTGCCTTTGGGGTCTTGCTTCCTGCTGACCCTGTAAAGAAGGGAGATGAGTTCCCAGAACAGAGACCTCCTCCTTCGACGAACATACTAGAGGATGCACTGACAGATCCAAATCATGCCGACTGCTTAGATTCAGCTGGGCCACGGTTGAAAGTTTGTGATAAATCCAGTGCCAGCAATGAAGAGGTGGAAAAGGAGCCAGGAATTCCCAGTTTGACCCCTCAGCCTGAGCTCCCTGAACCAGGTAAGGACTCCTGACTGTGAAAGAAAGGGACTAGAGGAAGTGATGATAATGATACCCTTCTGAAGTTGGTCTGTTTTCATGGAAGGCCTAAGTGTAAGTTGGGAGGGAAGGATTATCACTTGAAGTGAAGAAAGGGCTTTATGTAGAAGGGTCTGAATTTTGAGGACCAGGTTTACATATACTTTCAGAAATTGTTTTACCAAGAAGCTCTTTTTTCTTTTGCTTTTAGTAAGTCTCAAGAACATTTTGTTCCTGCTCCCCATTTCCTACCTTTTAAAATCTGTGAACTTTGGGGGACTCAATTTGGTATTGTAAGTATTTGAGAGGCTCTGAGCCTAAGACTAAAATCTAGTTAGTTTACAGAAAGCAAATAGATTTTATTGAGCGTCAGGCTCTCTTGGACTACAACTTAAGGAAAGTCCTCCTGTTATGTAGACAAAGGAGATGTGCTTTTGAAAAAATGTAAGTGTTCTGTAGTACTTATTTGAAGGCCTTAGATGTCTTGCATCCCTTCTGGAATGAGGTTTGAGAAGAAAGTTTTAAAAATCTGAAGTACCAGGGTATCCTTCCTTAGCAGCAGAAGGAAAACAGCAGGAGTCTTTCAAAATATAATATTATACAATATTGTTATTGAGGATAAAACTGACTTTCCTTAAACATAAGAGTTTTCAATGTTGTTTACCATAGTAGATTCTAACAGCTTTATTGAAACATAATTCACTGACCATAAAATTCACCTGTTGAAAGTTTATACTTCAGTGGTTTTTTAGTATACTCAGAGACTTGTGCATCCATAAACATGATTAATTTTGGAACATTTGCATCACCCCAGAAAGAAACCTTGTACCCTTTTTTAATCTCCCTTCATTTCTCCCCAATCTGTAGATTTGCCTGTTATGTACATTTCATGTAAATGGAATCATACAATATGTGGTACTTTGTTTTTTTTTACTTAGCATGTGTATCAACGCTTTATTGTGGTAAAAAACACATGAATTCATCCTCTGAACACGTTTAAAGTGTATATTACAGTATTAACTGTATGCACGTTGTTGTATAACACCATTTATTGAAGAGACTATCTTTTCTGCATTGTATAGTCTTAGCACCCTTGTCAAAGATAATTTGACCATACATGTAAGGGTTCGTTTCTGGGCTCTCTATTTTGTTCCATTATCTATATGTTTGTCTTTATGGTAATATCATATTTTTTTTTGTTTTTAATTACATTTATTTATTTAATATTTTTGACTGTGTTGGGTCTTTGTTGCCACGTGCAGGCTTTTCTCTAGTTGCGGCGAGCAGGGGCTACTCTTCGTTGTGGTGCATGGGCTTCTCATTGGGTGGCTTCTCTTGTTGCAGAGCACGGGCTCTAGGCGCGTAGGCTTCAGTAGTTGTGACACGTGGGCTCAGTAGTTGTGGCTCGCAGGCTCTAGAGCACAGGCTCAGTAGTTGTGGCACATGGGCTTAGTTGCTCCGCGGCATGTGGGATCTTCCCGGACCAGGGCTCAAACCTGTGTCCCCTGCATTGGCAGGTGGATTCTTAACCACTGTGCCTCCAGGGAAGTCCTATCATATTGTTTTGATTACTGTAGCTTTGTAACATGTTTTGAAAACACAGTGTGTGAGTGAGTCCTCCACCATCTTTGTTCTTTGTCAAGATTATTTTGACTATTGGGGGGTCCATTGAGATTTCATGTGAATTTTAGGATGTCTTTTTTCTATTTCTGCAAAAAATGCCATTGGGATTTTGATAGAGCAGTGAATCTGAAGATCGCTTGAGTAGTATTGACATTTTGTTAATGTTAAGTCTTTTGAATCCATGAACACAGGATGTCTTTCCATTTATTTGTGTTTTTAATTTCTTTCAGCAATGTTTTATAGTTTAAGTGCCCAACTCTTTCACTTCCTTGGTTAAGTTTATTCCTAAGTGTTTTTATTCTTTTTTATGCTATTATAAGTGGGATTGTTTTCTTAATTTCCTTTTTGAATTGTTCATTATTAGTGTATAGAAACACAACTGATTTTTAAAATAAATTTATTTATTTATTTATTTATGGCTGCGTTGGGTCTCCGTTGCTGTGTGTGGGCTGTCTCTAGTTGCAGTGAGCAGGGGCCACTCTTATTTATTTATTTATTTTTTAGATGTTGGGGGTAGGAGTTTATTAATTAATTTATTTTTGCTGTGTTGGGTCTTCGTTTCTGTGCAAGGGCTTTCTCTAGTTGTGGCAAAGCAAAGGGCAAAGCTTCTCATTGCACTGGTTTCTCTTGTTGAGGAGCATGGGCTCTAGGTGCAAGGACTTCAGTAGTTGTGACATGTGGGCTCAGTACTTGTGGCTCGTGGGCTCTAGAGTACACGCTCAGTAGTTGGCGCGGACGGGCTTAGTTGCTCCGTGGCCTGTGGAATCTTCCCGGACCAGGGCTTGAACCTGTGTCCCCTGCATTGGCAGGCAGATTTTTAACCACTGTGGAAGTCCCACAAGTGATTTTTTTTTTTTTTTTTTTTTTGTGGTATGTGGGTCTTCCTCCGCTGTGACCTCTCCCGTTGTGGAGCACAGGCTCCGGACGCACAGGCTCAGCGGCCATGGCTCACGGGCCCAGCCGCTCCGTGGCATGTGGGATCCTCCCAGACCGGGGCGCGAACCTGGTTCCCCTGCATCGGCAGGCGGACGCGCAACCGCTGCGCCACCAGGGAAGCCCCACAAGTGATTTTTGAATGTTGATTTTTCTATCTTGCAGCTTTACTGAATTCATTTATTATTCTTACAGCTTTTTTGTGGAATCTTTAGGGTTTTCTGTACTTTAGGTCCTGTCATCTATGAACAGAGATCATTTTACTTTTCCCTTTCCAATTTGGGTGTCTTTTATTTCTAATTCTTGCCTAATTGGACTTCTAGTATTGTGTTAAATAGAAGTGTCAAGAATAGGCATTCTGGCCTCTTCCTGATCTTAGAGAAAAAGCTTTCAGTCTTTCACCATGGACTGTCGTGTTAGCTGTGGGATTTTCATAAATGACCTTTATTTTAGATTATTTCCTTCTGTTCCTAGTTGAGTGTTTTTTTATCAGGAAAATGTGTTGAATGTAGTCAAGCCTTTCTGCATCAATTGAGATGATCATGTGATTTTCTTCCTTCTTTTAATGTGTTGTATTACATTTATTGATTTTTGTATGTTGAACCATCCTTCCATCCCAGGAATGAGTCCCACTTGGTCATGGTGTATAATCCTTTTTAAGTGCTGCTGTTGAATTCAGTTTGCTAATTTGGTGAGAATTTTTTACATAAGTGTTCATAAGGGATATTGGTATGTCTTTTTTTTTTTTTTTTAATTAACGTGTATTTGTTTGGCTCCCCCCTCTTCCATTTTTTGGAAGAGTTTGAGAAGGCTCGGGATTAATTCTTATTTAAATGCTTGGTAGAATTCTCTAGTGGAGGCATCTGATCCTGGGGCTCTTCTTTCTTGGGAAGTTTTTGATGACTGATTTAAACTCCTTACTACAGGTTTTCTATTTCTTCATGATTGAGTCTGGGTGGATTGCATGTTTCTAGAAATTTATCCAGATCTTGTAGGTTATCCAATTTGTTAGCATATAATTGTTCATAGTAGTCTCTTAAACTTCTGTTTCTGTGGCTTCCATTGAAATGTCTTCTCTAATTTCTGGTTTTCATTATTTGTGTCTCCCTCGCTCTCTCCATCTAGCTAAAGCCTTGTCAATTTTGTTGATCTTTAAAAAACAAACTCTTAGTTTTGTTTATATTTTTAAAAAATTCTCTATTTTGTTTATTTCTGCTCTAATATTTATTACTTCTTTCCATTTGCAAATAAACTTTGTGCTTATTCTTTTTCTTATTCCTTGAATGTAAAGTTAGGTTGTTTATTTGAGATCTTTCTTTTTTCTTTAAGTGTGCACTTCGTGCTGTAAACTTCCCTTTTAGTACTTCTTTTTGCTACATCCCATAAGTTTTAGTATATTGTGTTATTGTTTCCATTTGTGTCAGAGTATGTTCTAATTTGAGGGAGGAGATTTCTTCTCTGACCAATTTGTTGTTCAAGAGTGTTAATTTCCACATATTTGTGAATTTTTTATTTCCCAACTGCTCTTCATTTTAAATTTCATTCCATTGTGATTGGAAAAGATACTTGGTATGATTTCATTATTTTTAAATTTGTTAAGACTTGTGTTGTGAACTATTATGTGATCTATCCTGGAAAATGTTCCCTGTGTGTTTGAGAAGAATGTGTATTCTGCTGCTATAAGGTTGAGTGTTCTGTATTTTTCTGTTAGGTCAGGTTGGTCTACAGTGATGTTCAAGTTCTCTGTTTTTCATATTGATCTTCTGTCTGGTTGTTCTCTTCATTATTGAAAGCGGAGTATTAAACTCTTTTTAAAAAATATTTATTTATTTATTTTGGTTACGCCAGGTCTTAGTTGTGGCTCACGGGCTCCTTAGTTGTGGCATGGGAACTCTTAGTTGCAGCATGCATATGGGATCTAGTTCCCTGACCAGGGATCGAACCTGGGCCCCCTGCGTTGGGAGCGTGGAGTCATAGCCACTGTTTCACCAGAGAAGTCCCTAAACTCTACTGTTATTGTTTTACTGTCTGTTTCTCCTGTCATTTCTGTTAGTGTTTGCCACATATATTTGTGTGTTCTGATGTTACGTACATATTTATTTTTGATTGTTTATGATTGTTATCTTTTAAAATATGTTTATAATTGTTTATTTTCTTGGTAAATTGATTCTTTTATCATTATATAATGTCCTTATTTGCCTCTAGAGATAGTATTGGCTCAAGTCTATTTTGTCCAGTTATGGCTACCTCTGCTCTCGTTTGCATGTAATATCTTTCATCCTTTTGGTTTCAGTCTACATATGTCTTTACATCTAAGGTGATGTTATCTTGTAGAATGAATATAGTTGCATCTTGTTTTTTTAGTCCATTTAGCCACGCTATGTCTTTTGATTGAGCAGTTTAACCCATTTACATTCAAAGAAATTATTGACAGGGAAGGACTTATTGCCATTTTAATTGTTTTCTGTCTTGCAGCTAATTTGTCCCTCTTATCTCTCTTGCAGCCCTCCTTTGTATTTCTTTGATTTTTTTATATTGATATACTTTGATTTCTTTCTGATTTTATCTTCTGTAGGCATTTTCTTTGTGGTTACCATGGGGCTTACATAAAACATTTTTTTAAAAAAATTATTTATTTATTTATGGCTGTGTTGGGTCTTCGTTTCTGTGCGAGGGCTTTCTCTAGTTGTGGCAAGCGGTGGTCACTCTTCATCGCGGTGCGTGGGCCTCTCACTATCGTGGCCTCTCTTGTTGCGGAGCACAGACTCCAGACGTGCAGGCTTATTAGTAATTGTGGCTTATGGGCCCATTTGTTCCGCGGCATGTGGGATCTTCCCAGACCAGGGCTCAAACCCGTGTCCCCTGCATTGGCAGGCAGATTCTCAACCACTGTGCCACCAGGGAAGCCCACATAAAACATTTTATAGTTATAACAAACTGTTTGGAGCTGGTAACGATGTAACTTCAATTGTGTACAAAAACTCTTTTACATCTCCCCATTCCCACTTTGTTATTGATGTCACAAATTACGTGTATTCATTAGCATAGTTTTATAATTATAGTTATTTCTTATGTTTTTGTGTTTTAAATTCAATACCAGACTTAAAAGTGCTTTATATGCCACCATTATAGTATTACAGTATTGTATTGGTCTATATATTTACCTTTATCAGCTATTTTTATTTTATATGCCTTGGTGTTGCTGCCTAATGGCCTTTTGTTTCAACTTTTAGGACTCCCTTTAGCATTTTTTTGTAAAGGAGATCTAGTGGTTATGAACTCAGCTTTTGGTTTACATTTTAAAAAAATATTTATTTAATCTATAGTTTTGGCTGTGTCAGGTCCATTTTTAAAAAAAAATAAATTTGTTTTATTTTTTGGCTGCTCTGGGTCTTTGTTGCTGTGTGTGGGCTTTCTCTAGTTGCGGCGAGCGGGGGCTACTCTTCGTTGCAGTGCACGGACTTATTGCAGTGGCTTCTCTTGTTGCAGAGCACAGGCTGTAGGTACTCAGGCTTCAGTAGTTGTGGCACGTGGGCTCGGTAGTTGTGGCACGTGGGCTCAGTAGTTGTGGCTCGCGGGCTCTAGAGTGGAGGCTCAGTAGTTGTGGCACACGGGCTTAGTTGCTCCGTGGCATGTGGGATCTTCCTGCACCAGGGCTCGAACCCGTGTTCCCTGCATTGGCAGGTGGATTCTTAACCACTGTGCCACCAGGGAAGTTCGCGTCAGTTCTTAGTTGTGGCATGCAGGGTCTTCGTTGAGGTGTGTGAGATCTTTAGTTGTGGCACGCAGGCTCTTCGTTGTGGCACCGGACTTCTCTCTAGTTGTGGTGTGTGGGCTCTGTAGTTGCAGCACACGGGCTCTCTCATTGAGGTGCTCGAGCTCAGTAGTTGTGATGCGTGGGCTTAGTTGCCCTGCAGCATGTGGGATCCTAGTTCCCTGACCAGGGATCGAACCTGTGTCCCCTGCATTGGAAGGTGGTTCTTTACCACTGGATCACCAGGGAAGTCCCAGATTTTGTTTTAGAAAATTCATTTCATCTTCATTTTTTTTTTTTTTTTTTTTTTTTTTTTGGTACACGGGCCTCTCACTGTTGTGGCCTCTCTCATTGCGGAGCACAGGCTCCGGATGCGTAGGCTCAGCGGCTATGGCTCACGGGCCTAGCCGCTCCGCGGCATGTGTGATCCTCCCGGACTGGGGCATGAACCCGTGTCCCCTGAATCGGCAGGAGGACTCTCAACCACTGCGCCACCAGGGAAGCCCTCATCTTCATTTTTGAAGGACAGTTTTCCAGATTATAGTAATCTTGGTTGGAAGTTTTTAAATTTTAGCGCTTTGAATATATCATGCCACTCTCTTCTGGCCTGTAAGGTTTCCACTGATAATCTAATGTGAGTTCCCTTGTCCTTGACTAGTTGCTTTTCTCACTTCTTTCAAGATTCTCTCTTTGTCTTTGTCTTTTGATAGTTTGATTATAATGTGTCTCACTGTGAGCCTCTTTGAGTTCATTCTGGATGGAGATCTTCAGCTTCTGATATGAGATGCCCCATTTCCTTTTTCAGATTTGGGAAAATTTTGACCATAATTTATTCAAATTCTCTTCTCTTTTTGGAACTCTCATAATGTGTGGATTGGTTTGCTTCATTCTTTTTTCTTCTCTGACTTGTTAATTTCAAATGACTTGTGTTTGAGTTTGCTGATTCTGTCCTATGCTTAAGTCTGTTGTTTAATCTCTCTATTGAATTTTTCAATTCAGTTATTATGTCCTTTAGCTCCAGAATTTCTGTTTGGTTCCTTTGTATAGTTTCTGTCTTGCTGATACTCTCAGTTGTTCATGTTACTGTTTTCATGGTTTCTTTTAGATATCCGTGTTTTCTTGTAGATCATTGAGCTTCCTTAATACAATTATTTTGAATTCTTTCCCATAATTCATAGATCTCTGTTAGTTTCTGGAGATTTATTTTGATCCTTTGGGCCATGTTTCCTAGTTTCTTCATGTACTTCATGAGTTTTTTCCCCTGAGTTTTTTGGGGTTTGTTTTTGTTTTTGGCCGTGCCGTGCAGCATGCAGGAATCTTAGTTCAACCAGGTATTGAACTCGTGCCCCCTGTAGTGGAAGCACGGAGTTTCAGCCACTGGACCACCAGGGAAGTCCCCTTCCCCTGAGTTTTATGTGTTTGACACTGGCTTCATACAGGGCAAAACTCACCAGTCAGCTTGGCTAGGGATTCTGGGGACCTCTGGAACCTTTTTTGGAGGATGAGCTTCTCTGGGCTTGTGTGTGTAATTTCCTAATTAGAGAGGTTTGTCCATTTCTTTTTCAGGAGCTTGTAATCTCTTGCTTCTTCTAGTGTTTTTCTGCAGTACTGCAGGTTAGCCATTGCTACTGCAACAAGCTTTCTCACTCTCTTTAATTCTCAGTGGTCCCTAGGTATCTGAAGCATGTTGGCTCTCTGTCAGCTCCCAGAAGCAGGCAAAACAGATACTAGTCCCTTGGGCAGTTTTCTAAAAATCTGGATTTCCAAATGCTCCCTTCTTTCCCTCCCTTTGTAGAGAGAGCCAAGAGTTGAGTGCCTTCTTCCAATCTTACCAAGCCCTGCTGGCCTCCATCTGTGTCACTACAGGCGCTCTGGTTCCACAACATGCTGCCCACTCTTTCATTTGTTGTCAGTGCCCCCAGGAGTCCAAACTGTGTGGCTTCTGTTTGTGCTCCTAGTCAGGTTAGACAGAAACCGGCCCCTTGGGCAGCCCTATGAAAAGCTGGAATGTTGAACATCCCCACTTCCACTCCCCAGCTTTGAGGGGGAGCTCAGCTGTGCTTGCTTCTGAGTGGCAATCTCAGATAAAGTGAATTGGCTCTTGTAATCCATTTCAGTGCTATTGTTCTTGGCTTTGCACTTGCCCTGGGGTATTGTAACTTCTTAACTGATTTCTAGAGTACTCACAAAGGTGTTTTGATGCATATATTGTTAGTTTGGTATCTCTGTGAGGTAAATAATGTGGGGACTTTCTGTTCTGCCAGCTTGCTGTTGTCTGCTCTTACTTCATGCCTTTTTAATGCCAAATAATATTCCAGTGTACAAATAAGCCATGTTTTATATTTTATTTATTCTTTCATCAACTGATCAACATTTTGATTGTTTTTACTCTTTGGCCTTTATAAATAATGCTGTTACGAACATTCGTGTGCAGTGTTTTGTGTGGATGTGTTTTTATTTTTACTGTATACCTCGGAGTGGAATTCCTGGGTCATTTGGTAATTATATGTATAAGTTTTGAGGAACTGCCAGAATGTTCAGTAGTTGTGGCACGTGGGCTCAGTAGTTGTGGTGCTCGTGCTTAGTTGCTCCATGGCATGTGGGATCTTCCCAGACCAGGGATCAAACCCGTGCCCCCTGCAGTGGCAGGCGGATTCTTAATCACTGCGCCACCAGGGTAGTCCCCTTTGCTTGTTTTTTAATTGGGCTATTTGTCTTTTTTTTTTTTTTTTTTTGTGCTACGTGGGCCTCTCACTGTTGTGGCCTCTCCCGTTGCGGAGCACAGGCTCC
>NC_041215.1:7911629-7917984 GCF_002837175.3 Physeter macrocephalus | reverse complement strand
TTTTTTTTTTCCTCTTGTGCGGTACGCGGGCCTCTCACTGTTGTGGTCTCTCCCGTTGCGGAGCACAGGCTCCAGACGCGCAGGCCCAGTGGCCATGACTCACAGGCCCAGCCGCTCCACGGCATGTGGGATCCTCCCGGACCGGGGCACGAACCCGTTTACCCCGCATTGACAGGTGGACTCTCAACCACTGCGCCACCAGGGAAGCCCTATTTGTCTTTTTATTATTGAATTGTAAGAATTCTTTACATGGTCTAGATATAAGTCCATTATTAGATATGATTTGCATATACTTTCTCCTGTTTTGTGGATTTACCTTTTATATTCTTGATTATATATTTTGAAGCACAAAAGTTCTTAATTTTGATGAAGTCTGGTTTGTCTATTTTTTCTTTGGTTCCTTGTGCTTTTGGTGTCATACCTAAGTATCCATTGCCTAATCCAGTTGTCTAAGCACCATTTGTAGAAAAGGGTATTCTTTCCCCATTGAATGGTCATGGCACCCTATTTGAAAATCTTTTGACCATAAATGTGATGGTTTATTTCTGGGCTCTCAGTTATTTTTCATTGATATGTATGTATGTGTGTCTTTATGCCAGTACCACAAAGTCTTAATCTTTGTAGTAATTAATTATTGTAGCTTTGAAATCAGAAAGTGCAAGTCCTCCAACTTTATCTTTTTTCAAGATTGTTTCGGCTCAAGATTGTTTCGGCTTTGCATTTCTGTATTTATTTTAGGAGTTTCTTATCATTTCTGCCAAAAAGCCAACTGGAATTTAGATAGGGGTTGTGCTGAATCTGTAGGTCAGTTTGGGCAGTGTTGGCACTGTAACAATGTTAAGTTTTCCAAACTATGAACAAGGGATGGCTCTTCATTAATTTAGGCTGTCTTTGATCTCTTTCAACAATGTTTTGTAGTTTTCAGTGTAGAAGTCTTGCACTTCTTTTGTTCATTTTATTCCTAAGTATTTTAACCTTTTTCGACGCTATTATAAATAAAATTGTTCTCTTAATTTCATTTTTGGATTTCCCATTGCTAGTATATAGAAATACAGTTGATTTTTATATACTGATCTTATGTGTTGCAACCTTGCTGAACTCATATTTTAGCTCTAATCATTTTATTGTGAATTCCTTAGGATTTTCTATGTGCATGATCATGCCATCAGCCAAAAGAGATAGTTTTATCTCATCCTTTCTAATCTGGATGCCTTTTAGTTCTTTTTCTTGCCTGATTGCCCTAGCTAGATCCTTCAGAGCATTGTTGAGGGTAAGTAGAGTGAACAGACATCCTTCTGTTGCTTCTGATCTTAGGGGGAAAGCAGCTGGTTTTTAACCATTTAACTATGATATTAACTGTGATTTTGGTAGGTGGCCTTTCAGCTTGAGAAAGTTCCCTTCTGTACCTAGTTTATTTCGTTTTTCAGATGTTTTTTCTATGCCTATTGAGATGATTATTCCTATCTATTCTATTAACATGATGTATTCATTTACAGTTTTCTTATGGGGGCTTGAATTTTCCTGGCCCATCAGGCTGCAAATCCACAGGAGGACCAGTCACAATTTCTCAAGGACTTGTTCTCACTCCTGCTCCCCTTTTACTTTGTGCCGAGGCATCTTTCCTTGTGGTCTTCTGGGGGTTGCGACATGGTTTACTTCTGTTTTACCGTAACTCTGAGGATAGAGCCCTATGAGGCCAAAGTTTAGTCTCCGTTAAACTTCTGCCTCTTAACAGGATGGCCAAAAAGCCCTCAGGACAAAATCAGTTTCAGGGCTCTACTTGTTTCCCTGGGTTATTACTTTCCATTAGTTTTTGGTTTGTAATTCTTTACAATTTTGTCAGTTTTTTGCTTCCTTTAGGGTGGTTTTTTATTTTTATTTTTTAAAAATAAATTTATTTATTTATTTATGGCTGCATTGGGTCTTCGTTGTTGCGCGCGGGCTTTCTCTAGTTGTGGTGAGCAGGGGCTAATCTTCGTTGTGGTGCGCTGGCTTCTCATTGTGGTGGCTTCTCTTGTTGTGGAGCACGGGGTGTAGGTGCACGGGCTTCAGTAGTTGTGGCACATGGGCTCAGTAGTTGTGGCTCACGGGCTCTAGAGCGCAGGCTCAGTAGTTGTGGTGCACGGGCTTAGTTGATCCACGGCATGTGAGATCTTCCTGGACCAGGGCTCGAACCCGTGTCCCCTGCATTGGCAGGCGGATTCTTAACCACTCTGCCACCAGGAAGTCCCTAAGGTGGTTTTTTAAAGACTTTATACAGCATTTTTATTTGCTTTCAGCAGGAAATTTGGTCTGAGTAACTTGCCATTATTATGAAGAGTTGTTTGGGGTTTTGCCTTTCCCCCCCACTTTAGTTCTTTTGCCTCTGAGGTCCCAGAACTAGGGGAGTAGAGGTATGACAGGGGCTAATAAGCTGTATGGGCAGAGTGATATTGCTGTTAGTACTCTTGTTTCCTGGGAAACATCACTGTTTTGAAGAAAAGAAGAAAACTTACTCAAGGTATAAATTACGTACCACAAAATTCACACACTTTAAGTGTTCAACAAATGGTTTTCAGTAAATTTACTGAGTTCTGCATCCATCCCCATAAATCAGTTTTAGAATATTACACCACTCCCATAAGATCACGCTATCTCATTTATAGTTAGTCCCAGGCAACCAGTAGTCTACTCTCTATCTCTGTAGATTTGCTTTTTCTGGGCGTTTCATATTAATGTCATCATACAATGTGTGATCTTTCGTGTCTTGGTCTTTTCAGTTAGCATAATGTGTCTGTGGTTTATTTACATCATGGCATGTGGCAGTATCTTGTTCTTTATGGCCATGTGCCCAGCACCATATGGGTTGGCACCCATGTCCCAGAGGTCATACTTCTTATTCCCAGGGAGCTCCTCATTTTGCACATCCTATCTTGTACTCCGGGACTCCCACGCCAAGCATGCCTTGTGCCTTCGATACCCTATGTCCTGTGCATCCTGTGCTTGGACACCCCACCTTTCTCTGCACCCCGTGCCAGAAAATCCCACATCCAGGGTGCCCCATGCCTAGAACACCCCACTTTCTGGCTCCCTGTGTCTTCGGGACCCTATATCCTGTGCACTTAGCACCTTGGGCACCCTGCCCTCAGACATGGATGGCTCTGCTTACCTGTCCCCTGCTCCCCAACCCTTGCCTTTCTTTAGTTGCGCCCAATGTCTTGGGCTCCCATGCTGACTACCCTGGGTGCTGCACTCCTCCACCCTTAACTGTCCCCAATGCTCTGAGTCCTTTACCTCAGGCCTAGCGCCCTTGGTCCTGGGTATCCTGTGTCAGGCTCTTTATTTCCTGTGTGCTGGGCCAGACCCTGTAACATATATGAGGTAAGGCAAGGGCTAGGGGTAGGGAATTTTATTTTTATATATATATACACACACGTGTGTGTGTGTGTGTGTGTGTGTGTGTGTGTGTGTATGTGTGTGTAGAGAGAGAGAGGGAGGGAGGGAGAGAGAGAGAGAGAGGGAGTTTTTATTGTTGAATAGTATTCCATTGTGTGGATATACCACGTTACTTATCCACTTATCAGTTGGTGAACATTTGGGGCTGATTCAGCTTTTTGGATATTTTATTATTTTAACTGGTATGTGTGCACTCTGTAGTCTAAAGCTATTTCTAGACTTGTCCTGTATGAACAATTCATCTCCATTCTGCACAATAGGTCCTGGTTCTGTGCTTGGAATTGATGTGTATTTCCCAGAAAGTTAGTGGTGGTGTATTTTAGCTCCTGTTCGGTTTCATGTTTGCTGCGTACCATGTATTGAGGTTTGAATGATCTGCTCCTCGTTCCATTGGCTTTTGTAATTTTCTAGCTTATAATATTCCCTTCCAGTATCAAAAAGGCCATATTCTTCTTTTGTTTCTGGTATCCCTTACCTTAGCTTGGCAACCACTTTATGTATTCTCCATAGTTTTGCCTTTTCCAGAATGTCATAAAGTTGGAATCCTACAGTATGTAAACTTTTAGATTGGCTTTTTACACTTGGTTATATGCATTTAAGGTTCCTCCATGTCTTTTCATGACTTGATAGCTCATTTCTTTTCAGTGCTGAATAATAATCTATTGTCTGAATGTACCAGAGTGTATTTATCCATTCACCTACATCTTGGTTGCTTCCAAGTTTTGACAGTTTTGAATAAAGCTGCTATAAAAATCCATGTTCAGGTTTTTATGTGGTTCTAAGTTTTCACCTCCTTTTACATTAACTTGAAATAAACTAAACGATGTGTTACTACTGTTTACTAATGTGAAATTACAGCAGTTAGAATTAGTAAAAAATTCTTTTCCACATCTTGTCCTAAATGAAGGTTTTATGGCTTGTTTCCATATGTGCTAGGGAGTAAGAGCCTTGGCCAAGCTTGCTGAGTCTGTGACCTTTCCTTTTTGGTCTCTACTTTTGTGTTTCTTTTATTGAGAGAACACCAGTATTACCACATTCAAATGAGGCAGGAATAGCTTTCTCTGAGGTCATCATATGATGAAATACTCCTGCCCTCTTGAGTAGATTGTATCCTGCGTTCTGTAGGCATTAGGCTCTGTTCCCAAAGAGTTTACAATAAATGATTATAGCATGTTAAGTATATTAAAACTGGGATGAAGTTTTATGGGGAAATTAATAATAGAGATTTGTTTCACTATTAATTCAAGGAAAAATGGCATGATACTTTGATATTTTGATCATAAAACATGAGAAGAGTTTTTTTTTGTTGTTTTTTGTTGTTGTTTTATTTTAAGAAAGTATCCAAAATTCTATATTCTATTTTATCTTTTCTGTCTTTGGCATACATGGCATACATTTTTTAAATGTTATTGAGATAATGGTATACATATTATTAATTATATATTTTTGATGTTTCTAATGTGAATCTCACTATAACCATGATATAAAGTATATGTAAAATGCTTTTGAAATTCATGTGATAGTGCTGATTAGGTAAATATTCTGTCATCTATTCATCCAATATTCTGCATAGTCCAGAGAGATGTTATTTAAAATGTTAATTCATTGTGTTTTTTATGAATTTACCTGATTTAGAATCCATATTTTAATGTTAGCTTTGTCACTGTAGGACACTAGTTTCAGTTTAATTTCGTTAACATTGGATGGGCTGTGTGTGTGTGGATAGAGCAACAAAAGTCTCCTTTCTCCCAAATTTTGCATAGGATAAACCATAGCAAATAGCCATAGTGTTTTTGTGAGTTTCCTATTTCTGTTGCATGAAAACGTTGGGTTTCCCTCTAACTTTTTGGTTAATACTGAACTTGTTTCTCCTCTTATAGCTGTGCGGTCAGAGAAGAAACGCCTTAGGAAGCCAAGCAAGTGGCTTCTGGAATATACAGAAGAATATGATCAGATATTTGCTCCTAAGAAAAAACAAAAGAAGGTACAGGAACAGGTGCACAAGGTACATTCCACCATTTCAACAACCTTCCATCAGTCCTTTTAGGATACTACAATTTTCCGTTCAATATCATATTTTATTTTCATGGGACAATAATTTCCTTAACTGGGATCTTGTTTTTCAGTTTTTTATTTCCAGCTTCTGGCACAGTACTTAGCCTGTACTAGTTATACAGGAAATGTATAAATGAGTCTGTGTACTATGTGTGTATAGTGTGTGTATATATAGTATATTTTCCCCCTTTTGCTTTCAAAATGTATTTAATGATTTAGGAATATTGTTATGATAAAATGTTTATTAAAAAATACAGGGTATTAGAAAGAATAGTATGATCCTAATTCTGTAAACAAATGTTATAATACCTTATATACTTTATTTTTATTATTTTATTATTTTTTTTAACATCTTTATTGGAGTATAACTGTTTTACAATGGTGTGTTAGTTTCTGCTTTACAACAAAGTGAATCAGTTATACATATACATATGTTCCCATATCTCTTCCCTCTTGCGTCTCCCTCCCTCCCACCCTCCCTATCCCACCCCTCTAGGTGGTCACAAAGCACAGAGCTGATCTCCCTGTGCTATGCGGCTGCTTCCCACTAGCTATCTATTTTAGATTTGGTAGTGTATATATGTCCATGCCACTCTCTCACTTTGTCACAGCTTCCCCTTCCCCCTCCCCATTACCTCAAGTCCATGCTCTAGTAGGTCTGTGTTTTATTCCCATCCTACCCCTAGACTCTTGATTACATTTTTTTTCTTAGATTCCATATATATGTGTTAGCATATGGTATTTGTTTTTCTCCTTCTGACTTACTTCATTCACTCTGTATGACAGACTCCACGTCTATCCACCTCAAATAACTCAGTTTCATTTCGTTTTATGGCTGAGTAATATTCCATTCCATTGTAGTGCC
>NC_041215.1:7874370-7910596 GCF_002837175.3 Physeter macrocephalus | reverse complement strand
GTTTTTATTTCCATTTCTTTAGGAGGTGGGTCAAAAAGGATCTTGCTGTGATTTATGTCATAGAGTGTTCTGCCTATGTTTTCCTCTAAGAGTTTGATAGTGTCTGGCCTTACATGTAGGTCTTTAACCCATTTTGAGTTTATTTTTGTGTATGGTGTTAAGGAGTTTTCTAATTTCATACTTTTACATGTACCTGTCCAGTTTTCCCAGCCCCACTTATCGAAGAGGCTGTCTTTTCTCCCCTGTATATTCTTGCCCTATGTTGAATAAGAGTGGTGAGAGTGGGCAGCCTTGTCTTGTTCCTGATCTTAGTGGAAATGGTTTCAGTTTTTCACCATTGAGGATGATGTTGGCTGTGGGTTTGTCATATATGGCCTTTATTATGTTGAGGAAAGTTCCCTCTATGCCTACTTTCTTCAGGGTTTTTATCATAAATGGGTGTTGAATTTTGTCAAAAGCTTTCTCTGCATCTGGTGAGATGATCGGTTTTTCTCCTTCTATGCTTTATTTTTAAATTCAATTTCCTTAAACTCAAAGTATTTTAAAGTAAGTTAGAGATATTTTGACTCCACGTCCCTAAATAACATGCACCTCTAAGAAACAACATTTTTCTTCTCAACCTATTTATCATGGTCATATCTATTAAGGTCAGTTTATCTAATAACAAATCCATGTTCAGATTTCCCCAATTATTTCTTAACCTTTACATTTAATTTATCCAAACCAATATCCAGTCTAGGACTACACATTATATCTGGTTGTTACATTTCTTAAATCACCTTAAATCCAGGACAGTCCCCCCTTTTCATGACCGTATGTAAGCAATGAGAGCAACACATTTAAGAGTATCTGCTTTCTTGATTTGTGTGATTGCGTCTATGTTTCCTTTTAGGTAGTAGTTATAAGTAACAATTTGATAGATTCAAGTTAAACATTTTTGGCTAGATTACATGGTAGGTGTCATATGTTGTATGACATTGGAAGGTATTCAACCTCGAATAGTTCACCGCGGTGACTAACTGATTTCTCTCTTTTCAGTTATGTTTTACCTCTTTTGATCAAGCAGCAGTATATGTATAGTTACTTTGGCTCCAAGAGAATGTCCTGTTCCCCATCAGCCATTTCCCTGATGTTTTTTAAAAAATATCAATTGTAGATCCTTTTCTATATGAATAATTTCATTTGGGGTTACGAAATGAATATTTTCAGATTTTATTATTTCTTCTACTTATATTATCTGTCAATCTGTCATTTTATAGTACTGAAATACATGAAAGGCATGTATTGCTTTCCCATTGATTTACCAACTCAACTTTGGAAGTTTATTATTAGCTGCTTTTATCGATGATATATTAGGGAATCTTTTTTTCTTTTTTTAGATTATCACTGTGGCTTTAATGAATTTTTATAGCTTCAGTGTATCTCAATCCAATGACATTTTTACCCTTTTAAAAAATTATAGTAAAATATATATAACATAAAATTTACAACTTTAACCATTTTTTAGTGTATAGTTCTGTGGCATTCAGTACACCCACATCGTTATGCAACCACTACCATTATCACCACTACCCATTATCTTCAGAAATTTTTCATGTCCCCAAACTGAAATTCTGTGTCTATTAAAAAATAACTTCCCACTTCCCCATACCTTTAGCCCCTGACAACCACCATTCTGTTTTCTGTCTCTATGAATTTTACTATTCTAGGTACCTCATATGAGTGGAATCATACAATATTTGTCCTTTTGTGTCTGGCTTATTTCAGTTAGTGTAATGTTGTCTTCAAGTTTCATCCATTTGGAGCACGTGTCAGAATTTCATTCCTTTATAAGTACATTATTCTTTTTGACACTTAAATTATAATGACTTTGGCCTATGGATTCCACGTTTATCTTTTGCCCATAGGTAAGTTCCCGCCGTGAAGAGGAAAGCCTTTTAGCCCGGTGTCGATCTAGTGCTCAGAACAAACAGGTGGATGAGAATTCTTTGATTTCAACCAAAGAAGAGCCTCCAGTTCTTGAAAGGGAGGCTCCGTTTTTGGAAGGGCCCTTGGCTCAGTCAGAACTTGGAGGTGGACATGCTGAGTTGCCACAGCTGACCTTGTCTGTGCCTGTGGCTCCGGAAGTCTCTCCACGGCCTGCCCTTGTTGAGTCTGAGGAATTGCTAGTTAAAACACCAGGTAAGATGGGGATGGGTCTCAGTATGTAAGTGGGTATAATTAGAGGAAGCAGGAGATTTTAATATGTTTTGATGGAAAGCCAGTAGTGTATATCTGTACAGCAAACTACCCACTTTGATTCTGGGAAATCCCTAATACTGGCTAATTGGATATAGTTAATGGCCATTAATTGGTGTACTGTCAGGAAGACATATTTTTAAAAAATTACTTTCTGTACAGTGTTAACGCTCTTCATGATTATTGATCAACCACAGTGTGAATCAACACCTAGGATAAGAGGGTTTTGGGGAGGGGCACTGCGTACTAGTGGAGTAAACACATAAAAATTATACTTCAGATACTGACTTTACCAATCTGTGTTACTTGGGAAGTTGTTTAACCTCTGAACTTGTTTCCTCGATGTATAAAATGGAGACTGATGCAACGTATAAAGAAATTTACCTGACACATAGCAAGCAGCTGAGTGTGAATACTCCCTTGAAGTTAATTACCAATTTCTTTTCACTTTATCATTCTGTATAAACATGTCACCTGGTGAGAATGGGATCTAAACATACTGTCTCTAATTCACCTTCTGACATGTTTCTTTTCTTTTTTTTTTATTTTATTTTTTATTTTTATTTTTATTTATTTATTTTTTTTTTGCGGTATGCGGGCCTCTCACTGTTGTGGCCTCTCCCGTTACGGAGCACAGGCTCCGGACACGCAGGCTCGGCAGCCATTGCTCACGGGCCCAGCCTCTCCGCGGCATGTGGGATCTTCCCGGACCGGGGCACGAACCCGTGTCCCCTGCATTGGCAGGCGGACGCGCAACCACTGCGCTACCAGGGAAGCCCTTCTTTTTTTTTTAATTTTAAAAAATTTTTTATATTGGAGTAACCTTCTGACTTGAGTATTGTAGTCAACCAAGGAAAATTTTGTTTTTTTTTGTTTTATGGTTTGTTTTGTTTGTTTGTTTGTCAGCTGCTCTGCGGCATGTGGGATCCTCCCAGACTGGGGCGCGAACCCGGTTCCCCTGCATCAGCAGGCGGACGCGCAACCACTGCGCCACCAGGGAAGCCCCAAGGAAAATTTTGGATGTAACTTTTTCACATTGCCAACAGTAGCTTGTGATGTTATTCTTTAAAAAGGGATCCCAATTGTGCATAATCAAATAAGGTGGAATCAAAAAGAATAATAAAGATAGTTACCACCTCATTGCCCATTATGTGCCAAACACTTAGGCTCTTTTATATAATTCTTAAGAGCTGTCCTACAAAGTAAACAAGTGTCTTTTACTTATTTAGGAGCAGAATAAGAATTCTAATCCTGGTCTATTTATGCCCAGAATTCAAGATCTACTTTACCTCACTTCTCCTTTTGTTCTTACCACCAATTGATTGCTCTAAAGGGAGTTTTGTGATTTTTAAAAAATGTATCAACATATATGGTTTTTAGTAAGTGTGTATACACACACACACACACACACACACACACCTCTCTGACATAAGAACATCCTCACATTAGTTTGTGTCTGTATTGAGAAATATTTTCTTGTTTTATGTTAACTAGTATTTTAGAATAAATAAATTTTTACCTTGTCCCTCCCCACAAGATGATGAGAAAAATATTTAAAAATGACTAATTTTTATATTTTGAGAAAAATATAAAAAATGACTAATTACATATATATATATATATATATATATATATATATATATGTTTTTTAAAAATTAGCTTGTGCCCAGTTTCTAAATCATCTAATGAAAAGATACAATCATTTCAGGAAATTATGAAAGTAAGCGTCAGAGAAAACCAACTAAGAAACTTCTTGAATCCAATGATTTAGACCCTGGATTTATGCCCAAGAAAGGGGAACTTGGCCTTACTAAAAAGGTATGTTATTTTAGTCAATTTTAAAATAGGGTTGAATTCAGGAAATAGGGGATTTTAAAAACAAATCTTTTAGTAATACTTATGACATCAATGCACATATACATAGAAATTATAGAATGTCAGAGTACACTTGGTGATCTGAGAGATCCTACATTAAGAGGCTGTTTTGCATTTGTATGGACATGTGTATCACTTGATTTTAGATTTTCTTTTCAAGTGAAAATGAAAAAGGCTTTTACAGTTGAGTAAAGTTTGTGTTTGTTGTAATTTCTTTTCTGGGCTCAAAACCTCTTACCTGATTTCTACTTCACTTCTGTCTCTACAGGCCACTAACCTACTCTTATGCCATTGCCCTGTCTGCATAATACCTCAGAAAAGACCTAGCTCAGCTATAATCCAGGCAGAAACACTTGATCTTCAGTTTTGCAAACTTGGTTTCCATTAGCCAAGAAGGCATCATTAAATTGTAGTTGGAAATAGAAAATGATTTTCTAATTCTATAATGGTTGATAACTGGATATTGATTCCTTAGGATACATCCTGCTCTCTTTGTATTTGAGGAGTAACTCAGTGTATATGTTACAAATTCAGTTGTAGGTTGCACAGACTTCCTATTTTAAAAAATTCTTTTTCTTTAAAGAAAAAATGCAGATTGTAATCAAATCATAAATAGAGTTTTTGGAATTCTTTCCTTAGCTGTAGCAAACTTCTGTCCTTTAATCCTATATTAAGGCCCCTAGTTTTTATTAGTCACACATCTATAAATGTAAAATTTAATTTATTTGTGTTTTTATACCTTATTTAAAGAGTCACATTATGTACTTTAGTTCCTTTGTTCTTCTCAAAGCAGTTTTATGACATGGACTTTTTGGTTGTTCTTAGACTCATCTCCTGCCCTCCGAACTCTCTCTGCAGTTTGTGCAACCTTCAGTGACAGTGTGTCTCTAACTCACTATCCTCTCATTGAACCCCACACTCTAGTAAGGCTGTGGTCATCTCCTTCTGCAGTGCTTTCTCTCCTGGATTTATATTATTCAAATCTTAGCCACTGCGCAAGATTGTTGGCAGAGGTAGATGGGAAGGGCCAGGGAAACTGAGATTCAGTTGCACGTTTTGAGCATGGAAGTGACATTTGCAATCAGATGATAAATTTAATGGTATTGTACAAAGTGAGTCACAGGAGGCTGTTGTCTTACTGCTAGAGGTGAGGTGCTGCAAATGTCATTGAAAGTAAGAATTCAGGCGAGTTAAGTGAATGACCCCTCCCCCTTTATGGAGCTATAATTGGCATATATAAGTTAATGATTTGAAGGAATAAGATGAATTTTGAATCCTCAATGTTTTTGAGACTGGGTTACTTAAAAAATAGTGTTAATTTGTTTTTTAATAACTGTAAATGGAGTATAACCTTTAAAATTGTATAAAAAGTTTAAAAATATAGTGTTAATTTGTATGACCTTGCTCTGCCAAGTGCAGTTTTCTAATTGAAATTTAACTTGTCATGTTTGTGGGTTAATTTTTTCCCTAAGGGGATAAAAAGCATGATTTAGTTGATAATTTTAATTTATATAGGTGAAAGTGTCCCAGAACTCTTTGAGATTTAATTTACACCAATAAAATGCACAGATCTTAATTGTTCTGTTTGATGGTTGTAGACAGTTGTATGTACCATGTTAAGTACCACCCAAACTAAGTATGTTTTATATCTATCACCCCTGGAAGTTTTCTTGTTCCCCTTTTCACTCAACTCCCCATTCTCATCTCTTCAAGAGGCAAAATTTGCTAACTTCCGTTACCATAGATTAGTTTTGCTTGTTCTTGAATGTCGTATTTGTTGTTTTGTTTTTGTTAACCTGGCTTCTTTTATTCAACACATGTAGTTGAGATACATCCACAAGGATGCTACTTCAGTAGTTCAAGTACAATTTGCTTATCCTTTCTCCTGTTGATGCACATTTGGATTTTTTCATTTGAGGGCTATTAATCATAAGGCTGGTATGAATATTCTGAGTCTGTTTGTGTACATATATTTTCATTTTTCTTGGTGGTGTAAATACTTAGGGGTGGGATTGCTGGCTCATGAATATATCCCTTTTAAAGAAACTGCCAAACACTTCTCCAAAGTGGTTGTACAACTTCACGTTCCCGCCAGCGGTATATCAGAGTTCCAGTTGCTCCACATCTTTAATAGCATTTGGATTGTCAGTCATTTTAAGTTTAGCCATTCTAGTGGATATGAAATGATATCTAATCATGTTTTTAATTTGTATTCTCTAATGATTATTGATTTTGAGCCCCTTAGTATGTGCCTTCTGGCCATTCCTATATCTTATCAAATGACTGTTCAAGCACACTTATATTTTTGATTGGGCTGTTCATTGTTTTTATGGTTGCTTTTTTAGGAGTGCCTTTATATTTGGGATACAAGTCTTTTGTCAGATACATGTGCTTTAAATACTTTTTCCCAGTCTGATGCTTGCCTGTTCATTTCCTTAGTTTTTCATGAGAAACCATTTTTTGAAGTTTGTTTTTTCTTTTATGATTTATATTTTGTGTCTATTTCAAGAAATCTTTGCCTATCACATCAATACAGAAATGTACTTTCTGTGTTTTCTTTTAGGAGTTTTATGCTTTTGATTTATATACAGTTCTTCATTTTTTTGAGATGGAGTTTTGAAGTGGATGTCCAATTGTTTTAGCACCATTAGTTAAAAATATCTGTTAGCTATCCAATTCTCTGTCATATTTTTGGTCTCTTTAATCATTAGATATAATTAATAACTGTCACTGTTGAATTTCAGCTTTTTTTGGTAGGATAGGCATCATATTTGGTGCTAGAACAAGAGAAAACCAGAATTATTGGTGATGGCTAGACCTGGACCCTGGAGAAAAGTGACCTCTTTTCTGTTGTAGAAGTGAGTTCTGCTATCTGACCTAGTCAGCTTCACAGTTAAGGTCCTGCTTACTGTGAGGTATATTTTGCCATCAGGTTGAAACCATGATTCAGCTCCATCTTGGGACTACACCATGGGTTACCAGGCAGGCCATACCTTGTCTTTGGATGGATAAATCAGTGGGTTAGAGAAAGAGGGATTGTCTGTTGAGGTAGTGGTAACTTAAGAGTGCACAGACTTAATGCATATCCTACCAGATTATGCATAAAGTAAGTTACTGGCATCTTTGACGTGTCCTCCAAGGCACTTACAGAGTTCTGTGGGTTTTTAAAAAAATATATTTTATTATTATTATTATCATTTTTCAGCCATGCCTCGCGGCACGCGGGATCTTAATAAAAGCACAGAGTCTTAATCACTGGACCACCAGGGAGGTCCCTTTTTTTATTCTAAGCAGAGCAGATGGATTTTTATTCATGTAGTGTAGTGTGGGGTGTGTGTGTGTGTGTGTGCGTGCGTGCGTGTGCATGCTGTTATTTCTGTTTTAACTTACAAAATTGTTGACATCAGAAATGAGAATTTTTTCTGTATCATTCTCTGACTAGTTTTGGGAACATTCTGATTGTTTTTGCATCACAGCTTTTGGGTGAGTGTTAAACAATGAAGTATAAATTGGTTATCTAAGTAATATAGATGGTAGTTTTCTTTAAATTATGCAGTCTATTTTGTGGGTTTGTCTACTAGTGTTTTGTTCCATTTAACTAGGTACCTAACATTTGCTCCTTCATTTTATGACTTCATAAGACTCTGATCTACATTGAACATGAGGAACATTCTTATGATTTATTAATGTATATAATAAGTGTTCAGAAATTCACAGCTGCATTTTATCTTGTTTTAACCTCAGACTTTGGGAACTTCATAGCAAGAATAGCATCCATTATATCGACTTTTGTGGCCACTAAATTTTGTTTTACAGTCATGATGAAGAATATTATTATTCTTGTAGAAGACATTTTCTTGGAATAGAACTAATTCATACAAGCATTAGTAGTAGGGGAATAAAATGTGTAGTGAATTACTCTTGATGTTTAAGGTTTTTCTTGTTGGTTTTGTTTTTGTTTTTGGCCATGCCACGTGGCTTGTGGAATCCTAGTTAGTTCCCTGACCAGGGGCCCTTGGCAGTGAAAGCGCGGAGTCCCAACCGCTGGACCGCCAGAGAATCCCCAATGTTAAGTGTTTTGTTTTTAGTTTCAGTGTTGCTTTAATTTACATTAATCTGCAGCAACTTAAATTAGAAAGACTTTCCATGATTCAGAGCTTTTTAATATTTAGAATTCATTAAGTAAATAAGTCTGTGTAAAATCCAGTGGCTGTAAGTATAACATTAAGAAGGAAGATTTTAAATACACGGTGGTGTGGAACAGAATTGAGCTGGTGGGTCTATAAGCACATACTTTTTCTCTTTCTCTCCCACTTTAATCAGAGCAGTGTTCTATATCTGCTTTATATATTGGGAGTCTCTGAGTAAGCCAGTCGTTGTCCGTAGTCCCCGCAACGGAGTATGTGGTGGTTTTGAGTTTTAGAGCATGAAAAAAACCCAAATCTGATGCTTTTCCCCACAAAGTTTCTGTTCAACCCTTTACTATTATACTGTTCCTTTAATTGTTGAAAACAGCCAAGATTCTGTATCTTTGGCAATAGACAGTTCAGCTTTTGGCACATAGTATAAAGGGTTTGTTTTCTATTCCTTTGTAAAACATGATGCATTTTACTTATTTGTAGTGTTATGAAGCTGGTCACTTGGAGAATGACATTACTGAATCATGTGCTGCATCTCGTTCTAAAGAGTTTGGTGGAGGTGAGTGTTTTTGACATTTAAGAACTGTATTGCAAAAATAAGTGTGAAGTACCCTGTCAGTTAACGAGAAAAGTTACTAAGCAGGACTAGTAAGGTTGCAAGTTCTAAGACTTGTTTGCCCAATATATGCTTCCTAAAACTACACTATGACACTAGAAAATTGTATAACACTAGAAAATTGTATTGATTCATTTTTAACTTTATACTGAAATTAGTTAAATGGAATTAGAATTATATTAGTGTTAAGGAAATGTTGGGAACGATAAAGAAAAATCAGCTCCTTAAGTTTCTTATTAGATAATTCTCTATACTGCATCATTACTTTCTTGACTTTGATTCCTATAGGACAGAAAATACAGAATTTGAGTTGAGGGGGAAATTGCAAATCATCTTAAACAAGTCTTTCATAGTCTTACTTTCTTATATCACACCTGTGACCTTTGGTCAATGAACATATGCTTGAAAAAGAGAGCTTACATTTGAGCCTAGTCTATAATGGTTGCTTTCAAAGGCCTCGGGAATCTTCTAGATTAAATTGGAATCTGTTTCCTGGAACCTCTGCTTGGTCATCTTATTTCTGCCCACAGCAAGAATGGGCAGCCCTTCATTCAATAACAGATAAAATAATCATAGTTTAAGTATCTACTCTACCAGTTTCTTTGCATAAGGACTGTTACCTCTGATGAATCTAAAGCATTACAACGAATTAGGATATTATTCATATTATCCCTGTCTTGTAGAATAAGCATGAAGGTGAAAGAGGTTGGAAGGGTTGGGGAACTATATCCAGACGTGACCAAATTTATTGCCACACTACTGTCTCATTATCCACCCTGTGTTTCTCCATACCAATTCTTTCTATCCCTTTGATCATTTTGTCTGCCTATGCCATTTATTGATTGGTGTCATTCCTGAAATATTAGCTTAGATTTGAGCACGCTGCATCAGATATGATCTATCAGCAAAGGGTATTATGGGGAGATTATATCTTACGTGGTCTTAAATGTACACTTCTTTGAATGTGATCTGTGATTATTAAGTTTTTTAGCAAGTAAATTAAGCAATGTTAACTTATTTTAACCCTGTATGTAATTATAATATGGGTTGGTCAACTTGTTTGCTTGATTAAAAAAAAACAAAACTGCTTTCAAAATAATATCAGCTCTTTCCCTATACATTTGTACTTTAGTTTTCTGTAAAACCTGCAACCTGCACTTTATCCTCTGTAAATTTCATCTAAGTGTTTCAACTTGTGAGAATTTTGAAGCTTTATTCTGCCACCATATTAACTCTTCCCTTTTAGTCTTAGGCTGTCAGCAGCTTTGATAGCAGAGCTTGTCCATCTCGATCAGGCAGATCAAGAAGAGAGCCCTAACGCAGTCTTCCAAAGTATTTGATACCTAGCTTAAATATCCTGGAACATTTTACAAAATATCTCTTTAAAGATTCCTCTTAATGTTTCTATAACAAAGAATTGAAATATGTATAATAAAAAATGAGTTAGAGACTAAATTCCATTTTCTAAATATGTCAAGATTAGGCATTCATATTCAAGGTTATAGTACCGCTGCATGAATATCCTTTTTTAAAAAATTAAAACCCATTTGTTTGTTTATTTATTTTTGGCTGTGTTGGGTCTTCGTTGCTGCGCGCGGGCTTTCTCTAGTTGAGGAGAGCAGGGGCTACTATTCCTTGTGGTGCACAGGCTTCTCATCGTGGTGGCTTCTCTTGTTGCGGAGCATGGGCTCTAGGCACATGGGTTCAGTAGTTGTGGCACACAGGCTCAGTAGTTGTGGCTTACAGGCTCTAGAGCACAGGCTCAGTAGTTGTGGCACGCAGGCTTAGTTTCTCCACGGCATGTGGGATCTTCCCGGACCAGGGCTCGAACCCATGTTCCCTGCATTTGCAGGCAGATTCTTAAGACACTGCGCCACCAGGGAAGTCCCTGCATGAATATCCTTTTGGCCAATAAATGTATTGGTTGGGGGAGGGAGGTATTTTTCTCTCCTCCTGTAAGTCAGATCTTATGTATTTCATGTTTTTGTCTTAATCCTTAAATCATAGAGTGATATAATTTATTGTCTTTAATCTTGGAGGCCAGGTTTTAGTATCTTTTCCTGACTACTAAATGCATTTCCTCCCCATCTGTAGGATATTAAAGTCTTTTTTGGAACTAGAAAGTCTTTTATTTCAATCATATAAAATGAAATTGCTTTAATAACCTGTATGTTTACTATTTAATCCATATGAGGCAGAATTTGTATATATGTAGCCATTTCCCCAACTAGTTATATACTAATGGGTAAGTCTTTTTTTTTTTTCCTCTGCCCTTGTTTTCCTCATCTACAAAGTTGGAGAATTAAAATTAAAATTAAGGTTGGTGTTTACTCTAACATTCCATAATTCTGTGAGGTCCCTTTGGTTGAGGATAGGAGTTCTTGGACATGCATGCGATCAGCCAGCAGGTAACACCTGTTTTCCTGTCCTAGGCACCACCAAGCTGTTTGATAAACCAAGGAAGCGAAAACGACAGAGACATGCTACAGCCAAGGTGCATTGTAAAAAAGTGAAAAATGACAACTCATCAAAAGAAACTCCAAGCTCCGAGGTATTATGCAGTTCTTCATCTTTTGACCTTCCAAAGCAAAGCTGCTTTTCACAGTAGAGGCCACATCCCTTTTCCCTTTGAGTTTACCTAAAAATAGTATTCTGTTGAAACAGCTAGTAGTGATAAGGAATCCTGGAGAAAAAGATGAATCTGATTCTAGTAGAAATAAGTCAAAGCACTATGGCAGCTGTGGGTGTGACCTTTTTAAAAGATCACACCCCATGCTCTAGGTGTCAGATGAAATACATAACTGTTCATCATGAAGTAAACTTGTTCTAAAACCAGAGAGCACAATATCAAGTAACTATGTAATCCAGATGAACTTGGTATTGCCCTTTAAAAGTTGAGACTGCAGTTAGGGGAAAAACTCATTTGCTTATTTATTGAGACCACCAACTGCTTAATTTTAGAGTAATGTTTGTAAACAGTGACTTTTAGGAGACAGATTTAAAGCCATTTTCTTGAAGAGCATCAGTGCAGCCATTGATGCTATCCCTAGCTTTCCAACTCAGGTTAAAAGAGAATTAGAACAAGTCAGGTCAGCATCACATATTATGATACAGAGTGTTTCTTTCCAGGACAATTTGAATAGAATGCCCAAGGGGGGCATTTATTTAGGAAACACTGATCTTGGAAGGACAAATAAGTAATCAAATAAACTTAAGAATGTTTTCTCTCCCTTAGTGAAACCTTAAAATGGAACAGCTCAAAAAGTTCCAGTGGAACAGCCTCAGAGCAGTTAGTGGCAGGGCATGAGGCGCCCACTACCCGCCCAATCACAGCAGGGTTAGAACTAACATTGCATGCAGTCCGCCCACGTGATTGGCTGAACATCTGTAAGTGCTTAATGGCTAGACAAATAGCAGCCCAGAGGGAGGGGGTCAGATGGAGGAGACATCAATAATATAGATGTGGGACGTTATTTTTTCTCTGCAAGGGAGAACTGATGACACACAGGACAGCTGCAAGCCCCAAGGAGACCGTTGAGGAGGGTGTAGAAAATGACCACGGAATGCCTGTATCTAAAAAACTGCAGGGTGAACGAGGAGGAGGAGCTGCACTCAAGGAGAATGTTTGTCAGGTAGAGAATGTTTGCCCACTTGCATTTGAATTGCATGCTTATCTTTTAAGAGAAGTCCTCTCCCATCTCTTGATGACCTAGTCATGGTTAGAGTAAAAATTCTCTTGGATGATTCCAGATGAATCACTTACTTTAAGGATTTAACTCTTCTCTCTTCCCACAAAAAAAGAAGAGGAAATATTTAGGGTTGCCCCTGGTTAGATGCCCTGAAGTAGGTCTGAGATGAAAGGGGTGAATCTGTGGTCGCTCAGCCAAAGATAATTTTCCTGCACCTCTCATGGTGTGAGAATGTTTCAGTTTCTAAGGAATTTTTCAAGGAGAATTTTCACATAGATTGTTGGGTTTGTGTGTGTGTGTTTTGTTTGTTTTTGTTGTTTTTTTTTGTTTGTTTGTTTTTTCTGCTTTAAAGTACTGACTTTAGAGAACCTACCACCTGTATTTTTCTATTTATTTAATAAACATTTATACAGGTTTTTTTACTATGTGTCAAGTGTTTTTCCAGTCACTTTGTAAATATTACATCATTTAGTTATCATAACAATCTCATAAGATAGAGGATCATTATTATCCTTGTTTTATAGATAAGAAAATTGAGGTACAGGGAGGTTAAATAGCTTGCTTGTAGTCACTCAGTGAAGCCAGGGTTCAAACCCAGGCAATCTGGATTTTGAGTCTTAACCACTATGTTGTCTTGCTTCTCTGTGAAATGTGCCTCCACTTTAATGTCAAATGCCTTTATTTTACTTGGGAGTAGAGTCAATTAAATGGATGCATTGGTTATATTCTCTTTTCATGGTCTTGATTTTAACCTTGTAAATACGTAAAAACTGGCATATAAAAAGTTGAAAATATTAGTTTTTTTTTTTTTCTAATTGAAACTGCTAAAAAATAAAATTTCCCCAGGCCTAGAATATTATTATGGCCAGTATAATTTCAACTCAGTTTCTTTGTCTATTCATTTCACTGCTATATAAAGAAGGTTGATTATATTCAGACCTGCTCCCAAACAGTGTTACTCCTCAGAGGCTGTTAAGCCCACAAAGATTGTCATATAAGAAGGTATTGTAACCCATGGTCCTGGTTTGTTTGGATCAGTCTTTGTTTAAATCTGTTGTGCTTGTATAATTTATTAATAGCACCTCCTTTCATGCTCAAGTGTCCTAGTTTGAAGGATGAATTACATGGTCATCCCAATTAAAGGGTTAGTCTGTAACATTTGGTTAATTTGAAAAATTTATTCCTCAGTACATACTGTAATTGAAGTTTTCCTGTTTAAGCAATGAAGGTGAATTTATTGTGCAGGAAAGCTGATGTTGCTGGCACTCTGAATATACAAAACAAAACATGTAACATTTATGGCATTTGTCAATTTTTGGTCATGAATAGTAGATCATGGGAGAGCCAAACATGAAAGACTAGCTCAGAATCCCTTGGGGTCCCCTCTTAATCCCTGGCTGCCTCTGGCCTTTTATTCCCAAAGCTCTCCTACTCATTTGCTTACTTAAGCTTTGATGTTAAGTGGCCAAGACCTGTTCTGTTTCTTTGGGTTCTTGAGGATATTAGACTTGCCTGGCCATCATTCCCCCTTTCTTGTCTTACAGAATAAGTATAAGAGTTTCTTCATTTTTATCATTTTTCTGCTAATCAATATGGGGAAACAAGTCAGGATATTAGAGGGGTGAAAAGTAACAAATGTTGGGAATGTGCAGAATTTTGATAAATCATACAATGTTTTCAAAAGCAACAGATTCTGATCTTTATTTCCTAAGGCTGTATCATCATTGACACCCTGTTTTAGTGAGATTGTCTCAGAAAGGTGATCTCTCTGATTTTAATATGGTTCTATGTGTATCTCAGGGATTGTTCAAATCTTAATCAGGGCCCTTCTGGACTGTTATGACCCAAGTCCCAGCTGGCCAGTATCTCTTGGTTGAACCATTGCAGTAACCTCTTTGATTATCTCTGCTTCTCCTCTCACCTTTTTACTCTTGAAATTTTTCATGTAGCAGTCATAGGGATCTGTTTTTAGATGAATACCTGATTTCAGCCTTCCCTTGGTATAGCGCACATTATAATGGCACACCTTTGCAATTAGAAAAAAATCTGCAATTCTGTACCGTAATCTGTAAGGCCACACAGTCAGGCCCTTGCTTGCCTTTTTCTTACTTCGTTTCTGCCACTTATAACTTTTGTTCACTTTTGTCCAATGACACTGGCTTTCATTGTGATTCATAGGAATGCCATGCTTTTTCTTGTCTGTGGGCTTTCTGTACTTTCTGCCTTCTTGGTCCCTTCTTCAGATCATGTGGTTGACTTGTCATTCAGAGCCCAGTCTAAGAAGTCATTCCTAATCACCCAATCCAAAGTTGTTGTTTGAGTGCCCTACCCAAATACTTACATTTTCTGATATCTTTTGTTTGTTTAATTGTTTACTTGTATCTTTGTATCCTTAGAATATAAGAATGATGGGAGCCAGGGACCTGTGGTACCTGGCATAGAGGGGGTAATCATTAAATACTAGCTGAATGAATGGTGGGATTTTTTGTTTCTGGCAAAGCTGCTTCTTAACTTTTGCTTTAATGAAGACCTTCTGCTTGGGATTTTAAAAAATCTTTTTCTATAGACAGATCTGTTTTCTTTCTCTTAACAGAACTGTGAGAAACTGGGTGAGCTGCTATTATGTGAGGCTCAGTGCTGTGGGGCTTTCCACCTGGAGTGCCTTGGATTAACTGAAATGCCCAGAGGAAAATTTATCTGCAATGAATGTCGCACAGGTAAAGTAGTTAGAGAAAGGTCTTCTTCCAAGGAAGGTTTGAGTTTCAAGTTTTTTAGGAAAAAATCATTTATTGGAGACACTTTTTTTGTGGCAATACTGGGCTAATTCCTACAGACATAGAGATAGGTGCTCTGTGGTCTTTGCCTTCAAAAAAACTCAAGTGAATAATGAATGTATATAGTATAATACAGTGCAAAAAGTGTTGTTGTGAATGTTAAAGTGCTGTGTGAATGAAGATGCACCAGTGCTACAGAGGAAGATATCTGAGTTTGGTTTTAAGAGAGAAATAGAAATTGGTGTGTGGAGGGGAAGGATAGAAGGTCCAATAAAGTAAGTATGAAATATTTGGGGAACAGGAAGCATATAAGTCAGTATGTTTGGAGTTTAAGATATTTTAAGATATTTTAGGCAAGAGGTGAGGCATAGGTAGTGACAAGGAGGACTTCTGGGTTACTGATGATATTTTATGTTTCTTGATCTGAGTGGTGATCAAGAAATGTGTTCACTTCATGATTATTTGTGAACTTAGAATGTGTGCACTTTTCTGTGTATATTATACATCAGTAAAACTGTTTAGCAAAAAGAAGAGAGCTATTTTGTGACAATATACGGATTGGGTCAGAAACTAGGAATGGTCAGATGAGACCAGCCTGTAAAGCACCTCACAGCTGTGCTAAGGAGATTGCTCTTTTTTCAGCATTATGAATGGATGTTACAGTATGAAAGTAGTAAAGAAATTAGGGTTGACAGTAAAGATTTTATGCTCGTAAGTCATTAAAGCCGTAGGTGTGCATGATGCTGCCCAAAGAGGAAGCATCTGTAGAGTGAGAAGAGGTCTAATGACACTACTGGGGGATACCCACTTAAAAGGGGCTACTGAAGGGTGAGGAGGAGCAACTCAAGAAAGAATGTCTGTGAAGCCATGGCAATGGGGTGTCATCAGCAGAGGCAGATGGGGCAAACAGACCAAGGAGGTTCTAGAGTGAAAAGGGGATCTATTGTATTTGGCAGTGAGAGAGTGCCTTACTAAACCAGACTGAAAGATGAATGGGTAGCAGTATACACTATTTCTTACAGAAGCTTGACTTCAGTGGAAAAGGGAGCAGTAGCTGAAGGGAGGATGTTAGAGGGTCAGGAGGAAGAACATCTTGAGTAGGATGAAGGTTAAGAATTGTGTAGGGAAATAAATTTCTGTAACAGGAGGGGGAATAATTGGAGTACAGTCACAGAGACAAGAGAGGATAATCTTGAAGAGATAAAAAGATTAAAAGGGAATGTACCATGTAATTGTGAGGGAGATGAACACTGAAGTTTTTCCTTGGCTTGGTGAGAACGGTGGAAAAAAATTGTTTATAACCTGAAGGGAAGAGTGTAGGCTTAGACTAGCCCCTGTGGGAAATAAGAGATGAAATTAACTTGTGTCTGTAAATAGATGGCCATGTCAGATTGAGTTATTTCATCTTTCTGCTACCACTTTCAGCAGTGTAGGAGCAAAATCTGGAAGACAAGATAATTGTGGGGTTATTTTGCCTTCTACACACGTTTTGCTTTTGATCATTATGTGCCATACGGTGTCCCGGCCCTGTAAATAAAATTTAGAAACAAATTTTAGATATGTGCATGTCTCTATTGCCCTAATTTTCTTAGAAAGATCTTCTTCTTTTTTTTAAAAAAATTTTTTTAACTTCTTATTTTATATTTGAGTATAGTTGATTAACAATGTTGTGTTATATCAGTTGTACAGCAAAGTGATTCAGTTATACATATACATGTATCTATTCTTTTTCAAATTTTAAATATAGCAGTGAGTACAGTGTCAATCCCAAACTCCCTAACTATCCCTCCCCCCAACTCTTCCCTCCTGGTAACCATAAGTTCCTTCTCTAAGTCTGTGAGTCTGTTTCTGTTTTGTAAATAAGTTCATTTGTATCATTTTTTTTAGATTTCTCATATAAGCGATATCGTATGATATTTGTCTTTCTCTTAATCTCCAGGTCCATCCATGTTGCTGCAAATGGCATTATTTCATTCTTTTTAATGGCTGAGGAATATTCCATTGTATATATGTACCACATCTTCTTTATCCATTCTTCTGTTGATGGACATTTAGGTTGCTTCCATGTCTTGGCTATCACTGCTAGTGCTGCAGTCAAGATTGGGTTGCATGTATACTTTCAGACCATGTTTTCTCCAGATATATGCCCAGGAGTGGGATTGCAGTATGATATGGTGGTTCTAGTTTTAGTTTTTAAGGAACCTTCGTATTGTTCTCCATAGTGGCTGTACCAATTTACATTCCCACCAACAGTGTAGGAGGGTTCCCTTCTCTCCACACCCTCTCCAGCATTTATTGTTTGTGGATTTTTTGATGATAACCATTTAGAGAGATCTTCTTGCCTTTTGTACCAGTGATCCAGTTTTGCTAGTCTCATCTTTATTATGATGTGGTATTCTCTCAACCAGGCTAATCTAAGGCAGAACTATTTTTTAAAAAAATCAACTTAATTGAAGTGCAATTTGCCTACTATAAATGTACCCCTTTTAATGTATGTTTTGATAGGTTTCGATAAAATGTATACACCCACACCAGAAAGTTCCTTTGTGATCAGACCCAGTCAGTCTTTTTTGCACCTTACCCCTTCACCCCCATCATCAATTTCAGGTTAAACAGTGATCTGCTTTCTGTTCAGAGCACATTAGATTTACCTTTTTTTTTGGAGTTTGTGTCTGGCTCAGCATAATGTTTTTGAGACTCATCTGTGTTGATGTGTGTATCAGTAATTCATTCTCTTTCTTAAAACAGCTTTGTTGAGGTGTAATTGATGTACAGTAAACTACACAAAGTGTATACTTTGATGATGTTTTGGTGTGTGTTTGTGTACTTCACCTTTGAAACCATCACTCAGCATAGTTACTTTGAGATTAAACAACATTGTTGCAGGTATTGAGAATTCATTCTTTTTATTGCCAAGTGGTATTCCATTGTATGGATATAAGAGTTTGTTTATCCACTCATCTATTGATGTACATTTGGATAGTTCTCAGGTTTGGCTATTATAAATAAAGCACTGTGTATCCTTTGTATGGGTACACTTTCTTTTCTGTTGTGTAAATATCTAACAGCAGAATGGCTGCATATGGTAGGCTTGACTTTTTAAGGAACATCCAAAGTGTTTGTACCATTTTATATTCCCATCAGCAGTGTGTGAGAGTTTTAATTCTGCCACATCTTCATCAACGTTTGGTATTGTCAGTCTTTTTAATTTTAGCCATTCTGACAGATGTGTAGTGGCATTTTATTGTGGTTTTAATGTGCATTTCACTAATGATGAATGATGTTGCACATCTTTTTATGTGCTTGTTTTTCTGTCTTCTTTGAGGAAGAATGTTCAAAATTTTTTTTTAATTTGGGTTTTTTCCCCCCTATAAATTTATTTATGTATTTATGGCTATGTTGGGTCTTTGTTGCTGTGCGTGGGTTTTCTCTAGTTGGTGAGCAGGGGCTACTCTTCATTGCGGTGTGTGGGCTTCTCATTGTGGTTTTCTCTTGTTGTGGAGCGCAGGCTCTAGGCGCGGGCTTCAGTAGTTGTGGCTCGCGGGCTCTAGAGTGCAGGCTCAGTAGTTTTGGTGCATTGGGCTTAGTTGCTCCATGGCATGTGGGATCTTCCTGGACCAGAGTGCTCGAACCCGTGTTCCCTGCCTTGGCAGGTGCATTCTTAACTACTGCACCACCAGGGAAGTCCTGGGTTGTTTTCTTACTATTGAGTTTTAAGAGTTCTTTATATGTATTCTGGCTACAAGTCCTTTATCAGATATATACTTTCCAAATTATTCTCCCAATCTGTGGCTTATTTTCTAATTTTCTTAATGGTATCTTTTGAAGAGCAGAAGATTTTAATTTTGATGAAGTCTAGTTTATCAAATTGTTTTAATGGACTTAGGTTAAGAAATCTTGCTTAACCCAATGTCACAAAGATTTTGTTTTCTTCTGAAATTTTTTTAATTTTAGGTTTCACATTTAAGTCTGTGATCTATATTGAATTAAGTTTTATATGTTATGTGAGGTAAAGAGAGGTTATTATTTTTGAGGGTAGAAAATTTTAACCTAGTTTTAGTAAAGATGTATAGAGTAAGAATAAAGGAGTCATTTCTTATTTCTTCTGGGTCACCCTGTTTTCCTATAGTAGGATGACCACACCATAATTTAGGCTACTCCAGTTAAGTATTGGCTGCCAGTTATTCAGTATCAGGCAGTAGATTGCTTCTTTTCAAATACTTATTCAAAATTTTTTTCTAAAATTATTATTAGTTGGTGATCTCACTGTTTATAAAGATGAGGTGGATTATTTTACTGTGTTCCTATTTTCAGCAGGTGCCAAAGGCAGGATTCGTGTTCAGGTCTGTCTTGTCTCTCAAGCCTGGGCTCTTTCCCTTACATTGTTTTGCTTCCCAGTGAGAGGTAGAATTTTTTTTTTTTTTCTCTTAAACTTTTTATTACAGAAATCCTCAGACATATACAGAAGTAGAGAGAACAGTATAAAGAATCTCAACATATTTATCACTTAGCTTCAGTAGTTATCAACTTCTTGCCTCATTTTACTCATATAGTTCAAAATATATGTAACTAGCATATTTTTTTCACACTTTAAAAATATATATCCATTGTATACAGTGACTCCTGTGTGTCATCAACTACCCTGTCCCACTTTCAAATTTTCCCACTTTGTCTCAAAATATGTTGTTTTATAGTGTTTTGAATCAAGATCCAAATAATGTCCCTGTATAGTTTTTTAATAAAAAAATTCATCTCTTAAACTTCTCTTAATCTACAACAGTACTATTCCCCTCACCCAATTTTTTTTTGTTTTTTTAACAACAAAAATATGTTTTATTTAACCCAATATATTCAAAATATGTCAGCATATAATTAATATGAAAATGACTGAAATTTTTTACATTCTTTTTTATGTGCTAGGTCTTCAAACTCCAACGTGTATTGACACTGACTACACATCTCAATTTAGACTAGTGCCATTTTAAGTGCTCAGTATCCAAATGTGGCTTCCCTGCTGGGCCTGTGCTAAGTCAGACCTTACTTGTCACCCCTACATGACAAACCTTATTGCTGGATCCCAATAACTGCACATATTTGAGGGACCCCTCACCCAATTTTTTAATGTTCTTTATTTCTTGAGACAGTGGTCATTTGTCTGCCAAGTTTTCTAAATTCTAAATTTGGCTGATTGCATCCTTGAGGTGTCCCTTTAACTTGTTCCTCTGTCCTCCGTATTTCCTGGAAACTTGTAGTTAGATCTAGAGGCTGGATCAGGTCAAGTCAATTTTCCTTTGGCAAGAATACTTTGTGGGGGATGTGTACTTCTTTATAGCATCACATCAGCAAGCATGTATTAAATTTCCCACTTAATAGTGATATTAAGATTGTTCAGTAGGTTCGTGTTGTCATCCTGATCAGTCTATTATAATGTTCTTCACTATGATATTGTGATTTTTAATAAATACATGTTTGGTCTTTGTCCAGTTTCTGGCACAGAGCTCCTGAAACCCTTGAAATTTCCTAAGTGATGAGGGCTATAAAGATGTATGTCTTTTTTTATGTTAATGAGAGATGACTTTTGGAACTAGCTAAGGATGGGAGCTGGTTGCCAGGAGAACCAACCATGTGATTAGAAGTTTCCATCTCCCCCTGACCTTTTTGGAGGGTAGAGTGCTGGAGGTTGGATTAGTCCTCAATTGCCAGTGATTTAATCAATCACGCCTATGTAATGTGGCCTCCATTAAAACCCAAAAGGATGGGGTTTGGAGAGCTTTTGGGTTGGTGAACATATGGAGATTAGGGGAGAGTGGCGTGCTTGGAGAGGCCCTGGAAGCTCTGAGCCCTTTCCCTATATCTTACTCTATGCATTTCTTTTAACTAGCTGTTCCTGAACTACATCATTTTTTAGTAAACTGATGATCTGGTAAGTAAAGTGTTTCTCTGAGTTCTGTGACCCACTCTTGCAAGTTAATTGAACCCAACCTCTGATTTATAGCCAGTTGGTCAGAAGTACAGATGACAGCCTTGACTTACAACTGGTAAGGGTTGGGGTGGGAGGCAGTCTTGTAGGACTGAACCCTTACTTAATTTGTGGGATCTGATATTATCTCCAAGTAGATAGTGTCAGAATTGAGTTGAATCGTAGGATACCAGCTGGTATCAGAGAATTGCTTTGTGGTGTGGGCACCCTCCACCCCCACCCCATGTTGGAATTTGGTGCAGAATTTTGTACTCACTAACTTTTCACCTAATGGTTTAGCATTGAGTGAATTCTTCAGTTAGTATTAATTTGTTTCTTCCTGTTTCCTAGGAATACATACCTGTTTTGTATGCAAGCAGAGTGGGGAAGATGTTAAAAGGTGCCTTCTGCCCTTATGTGGAAAGTTTTACCATGAAGAGTGTGTCCAGAAATATCCACCCACTGTCTTGCAGAACAAGGGCTTCCGGTGTTCCCTCCACATATGTATAACCTGCCATGCTGCTAATCCAGCCAGTGTTTCTGCATCTAAAGGTATGGGTTTCTTGTGTAGACCAATCTAATTATAGAACCTCGGTCTCTTTGGCAATGGATGTTTCAGATGCTATCTGGCATATCTCCTCATAGCCTCTAGCTTTTGTCAGAGTACCAGCATTTTATGTGAGAGATAAGAGAGTAATGGACAAATTTAGCAGTCACCACATTTTACATGTGCTTTATGGAACCCCCGGCATTATGTGGTAGTTTTAAATATTTGGAATTCATGTGACATTTAGTTTGAAAAGGTGTTCTGCTGGACATCTTGTTTTGTTTTGTTCTGTTCCGCACCGCGCCATGTGGCTTGTGGGATCTTAGTTCTCCAAACAGGGATTGAACCTGCGCCCTCTGCAGTGAAAGCACAGCATCCTAACCACCGGACCGCCAGGGACTTTCCTCTGCTGGATGTCTTCCTTCATCAGAATAAAGTATATTCTTCTTCTGTGGGCCCTTATATGTATGGTTGTCAGATGTGATATCATTCAGACATGCATATAGGGCAGAATTGAGGTTTTTGTTTTGTGCTGATTTGTTTTATTTTTTAAAATGGAAATTCCTATCCAGAAAATTTTTTCCTGCTTCATGGTTAGCTTGAGAGCTGAGGTTTCCAAAACTATTATGTGGGTGCAGATAAACTCAAGTTTCTAAATCCATTCCCAGTGGGAAAACAATCATTTCTTTCTTTTCTTTTTTTTAAAAATAAATTTATTGATTTTTTAAATTTTTGGCTGCGTTGGGTCTTTGTTGCTGCGTGTGGGCTTTCTCTAGTTGTGGCGAGCGGGGGCTGCTCTTCATTGTGGTGGGTTTCTCATTGCGGTGGCTTCTCTTACTGCGGAGCACAGGCTCTAGGCGCACGCAGGCTTCAGTAGTTGTGGCACACAGGCTCAGTTGTTGTGGCACGTGGGCTCTAGAGAGCAGCTCAGTAGTTGTGGCGCACGGGCTTAGTTGCTCTGCGGCAAGGGGGGTCTTCCCGGACCAAGGCTTGACCTCGTGTCCCCTGCATTGGCAGGCGGATTCTTAACCACCGCACCTCTAGGGAAGCCCCAATCATTTCTTTCTGCTCAGTACTAGTGGGTCTCTTACTGATTTCTCTGAAAGCCAAATATTGTATCTCTACTATTAAATGCTTGTATGCCCAAAGAGCCCACTTCTTCCAAAGGGGATTGGGCAGGAAAAATGTGGCAGTGTTGACTTTTCTTTTAATCAGACTGGAGATATCTTCTGTAAGATGATTTCCTGGCATTATAGATCTTGTCAGTCTTAAGTACAGTAACATCCTTGATCAAAATTGCAGCTTAACAATCAGCTACCTTCTCCTTTTCAGTTGCTATTGTAGGTAGCATTGGGGTGGTTTGGTAGTGGTTTTTAGTTGGTAAAGTATGTTAGAGGATATATCTCATGGCGGGGTGGAGGTTCATTCATTCACCTAAAAGGCTTTAAGAATCACAGAGTACCAGCCAAGGAAAGCAAGCATTAGTGTTTCTCCCATCTGGTCTTTTAATCTGATTGTACACACACACCAACCTCCACCCCCACCCCCCACCGTTTCGTCTGCAGCTGATTCCATTTTCCAGTCAGGACAGTGGTTTGAGTAGGGCTTATTCTTGTTGAGGTAGACTCACTTACTGTTGTGGGATCAGACTCCTTAAGGCCATTTATCATATAGTTCCCATCTGAGCTTTTCTTAGGGAATTGGGTGTTTAAGGTCTCTTGATCTAGTAGTACTTCCATTTGTTTGTGGCATTTTCCCAGCGCTAGCAAATAAACTTGAATAACTCACATCGTTTTTATGTTTAATCCCTTTTTCTTTTGTCTCTCCCTGGTTTTTCTGCTTCTCTTATTTTTAGGTCGACTGATGCGCTGTGTCCGCTGCCCAGTGGCATACCATGCCAATGACTTTTGCCTGGCTGCTGGGTCAAAGATCCTTGCATCCAATAGCATCATCTGCCCTAATCACTTTACCCCCAGACGTGGCTGCCGAAATCATGAGCATGTTAATGTTAGCTGGTGTTTTGTATGCTCAGAAGGTAAGACATGACTTCTTGAAGTATGAATAGTCTAAAAAGAGATGAATGCAGTATTTTAATTGAAACAAAAGTATAGTTTTCTTCACATTGCCATTAGAAGAAATACTGGGAAGTGATGTCCTTAACTATTGATAACATAACAGTACAGTGGTTTTGTTCCCCAATAGAGAGGGTTTTATTTTTGTTATTTTGAATAATGATTTAATGTTAACAAAATGATAAACAATTGAAGCAATTTAAAGAAAAGAGAAAGGGAACAAAATTGTTCTTAGAAAATGGGGAATGTGGTCAAATGGTTATAAGATGAATAAATTTGGGGGATGTAATACACAGCATGGTGACTATAGTTAACAATACTGTATTGTATATTTGAAAGTTGCTGTGAGAGTAGATCTTCAGAGTTCTCTCTCTCTCTCTCACTCACACACACACCCCTTAAAATTGTAACTGTGTGAGTTGTTGAATATGTTACCTAATCTTATTGTGGTGATCACTTCACAGTATATACACATATCAAGTACATATATTTGTACACTTTAAGTTTACACAATATTATATGTTAATTATATCTCAATAAAGCTGGGGAAAAAAGTAAAAAATGAACTGGAGGTAAAAAAAATAAAATAAGAAAGAAATTTTTAAAACCCTAAATAACCCCAAGTCCTACATCAGAAAAAACCATTGCTTAATATTAAGTGATAATATTCCAGACATATGTGCATATAAGCAGATAGAGGGAGTAGATATCTGGATAGGAACAAGTCTAGAAGATGCTGTTATCAGGTAATTGTGTGTGGTTTTTCTAAAATCAATTTTATATTAGTTTAAAGGGAATAAACAAAGTGAAAGTAAAAGAATTTATGAACTTCTGTTAAATATTTTCTCACTGTAAGGGATAATAGTTCCTACAAGGTCTTCAGTGGAGGACAAATAAATTTTATGTCTTTATCTGTATCTCCCCCCCTCCAACCCCTACTTAAAACATACTTCTCGGGCTTCCCTGGTGGCGCAGTGGTTGGGAGTCCGCCTGCCGATGCAGGGGACGCGGGTTCGTGCCCCGGTCTGGGAAGATCCCACATGCCGCGGAGTGTCTAGGCCCGTGAGCCATGGCCGCTGAGCCTGCGCGTCCGGAGCCTGTGCTCCGCAACGGGAGAGACCACAGCGGTGAGAGGCCCGCGTACCGCAAAAACAAACAAACAAACAAACAACAAAAAAACATACTTCTCCTAATTTAGAGCAAAGTCAATATTATCCTTCTTAAACATTTTCTTTCCTTTCCGTTCCTCACAGCCTGATTTTTGCTATTTTGTTCAGTGGAGGATTTAGTACTCCACCAGTCTGTTTACTGTGGTGCTTGTAGTTCTGAATTCCTTATTTAAATTTTTCTCTTGGTTGGCTGAACTTCTGAGAAACACCCACAGGTCCTACATTTCTCTTCTTGAGACTGTTCTTCATTTGCCTCTGTTCTAGAAGCACACATTGGGTTACTATAAGATTTTAGACTGCTTGTTCTTTTTCCAAAACTTTTGTGGACATTGCTCCCCTGTTTTCTGGTGTTGAGGGTGGCACCAGTTCTCTTATACAGTTTTTTCATTTCCTTTTCAAATTGACTAAATTTTGTTGATTAGTAATTTGGGGGAAACAATTTCCTTGACTTTTCTGTTTTTTAAGATCTACTTATTGGTGATGCAATTTCATGAAAATTTGGCTGGTTATGAACATTCCGAAGGACTAATTTTAAAAAGAGTCAACATGTGTAATTGAATTAGCATCCCTTTTGAGAAATTGGGATATACTAAATAGTGCTAAAGCCATAAAAGAAGTTTTATGACTCCTTTATATGACTGAAAATGGTCAGTCGGAACTTTTTTGTTGTTGTTGCTGTTGTTGCTCTTAAGATTTATGTAACACGACTAGGGTTTGCATCAGGACATAGTTGTAATCCTCAAACTATGGTGCTAATATAGAATAAATAGAGTATTAAGTGCAGTCATGTGGGTGGAATTTTGATGTAGTTAGGGATGTTTTAGTGCACAAAGTACTATGCTGTTTTTGGTTTTAGATATGTTAGCTTTGTGGTTCTCCTGTATCATACATTCATTTTTGCTTTTATAATATCTGTTCCTTATAAAACTGTGGTGAACACTGCTGCCTGTTTATCATTATACCACCTGTCTTTTGTTTAGAAGAAAGTTAAAGACAATTTTGATATTTAATAGCATTTAAATACAACATTCTATAATTCCGCTCTTAGAATGAAAGTAGATGTCTGGGAGGCTGAAAGTAGGCTCTAAAAATTTTACATGTTTTGTGAAGATGGGGAGATGAAACAGTTTCAGCATTAGACTGTTTTTCATTCCATAGTGGAATGAGATGTTTTCAGAGTAGAGGTTCCTTTGTGTTGGCAGTCCTAACTTGTGGCATAATAATGGATACTCATAATGAAAACTTAGTCCCCAAGAAAACTTAGTAGCTGCAGCAGTGGCTCTCAGAATGTGATCCATGAATCTTTGGGAAGTGGAGAAGATCCAGAGACCCTTTCCGGAGCCTCCATTAGATCATAACTCTTTTCATAATAATACCAAGATGTTACTTGCCTTTTTTCTTTGTTGACATTTGCACAGATGGTGCAAAGCCAAGAGTGAGTAAAACTGCTAGCACCTTAGTGCAAATCAAGGTGATGGCTCTAAACTGTACAAGTAATAGCAGTCATTGAATTCTGTGTCACCATACACTTGCAGTAAAAACTTGGACGTTTCACATAACAATGTCCTCGATTTTAAAAAGTAAGTAAAATGTAGTAAATCTCAACTGTCATATGAACATTGTTTTAATATTCAGTGTGATAAAATGGGAAGTATACATAAAGCAGTTCTATTGTATACCAGTGGTTATCTTAAGTTAAAGCACTCATGCAATTGAGTTGCAATCTGAACTGGCTGCCTTGTTCATGGAACACCATTTTTAGTCTTAAACATTACTAAAAATGTAAATCAGCTATACTCCAATAAAAATAAATTAATTTTAAAAATTACTAAAAAACTATGGCTCTTCATACTTGGATATTTGTCAGACATTTCTTGAAAATGGATAAAAAGGAGCCTGTCAATTCAAGGAAAAACAACTGGCAGATTGTTGCCAATGATAAAATTTGAGTTCTTAAGTGAAAATTAGAATTTTGGAAAACTGTCATCTACCCACCCTGAGCTTAACTGCTTCCTAGTATTTACTGATGAAATCATGGGGATATTAATAAATGTGACATTTTAGTATTACATAACGAAATAGATCAACATTTGGAAGATTACCAGACTCAGCAAACCAATATTTTCCACATGAACTATGCATGATGTTAAAAACCATGCATATGTAAAAGATCCATTCAAAGTGCAAGACAAATGAAAGAATTTTAATGTAATAGTTACATTAGTTACTATTAGTAACATATCACTAGTATATTGATACAGTTTCAGATTAGACACTGCAACTAAGGTTTACCCTGTGAAGTTTTAGTGTATAGTATCAAAGAATATGTAGTTATTGAACAGGTTATTAAAATACTTTTTCCAACTTTTTATCTGTGAGAGACCAGATTTTCTTCATATACATCAACCAGACAACATTTTACAACAGATTTAAGTAAAAATATTTGCAAAAATGTTTGCAAAAGAAATATGATGGTCACTGACACTGGTCAGAATGGCCATCATCAAAAAGTCTGCAAATAACAAGTGCTGAAGAGGGTGTGGAGAAAAGGGAACCCTCCTACACTGTTGATAGGAATGTAAATTGGTGCAGCCACTATGGAGATATTCCTTCCAACTGTATGCAAATCTCTAATTATCACCAAATAAAAATTTAGTACAGCCACTGTGGAGAACAGTATGGAGGTTCCTTAAAAAAACTAAAAATAAAGTTACCATATGATCCAGCAGTCCCACTCTTGGGCACATGTCCAAAAAAGATGAAAATTCTAATTCAAAAAGATACATGCACCCTAGTGTTCATAGCACTATTTACAATAGCCAAGGTATGGAAGCAACTTAAGTGTCCATCAACAGATGAGTGGAGAAGGAAGATGTGGTGTATATATATATGTGTGCGCGCACACACAATGGAATATTACTCAGCCATAAAAAAGAATGAATAATGCCATTTGCAGCAACATGGATAGACCTAGAGATTATCATACTAAGTGAAGTCAGTCAGTCAAAGACAAATATATGATATCACTAATATGGGGAGTCTAAAAAAATGATACAAATGAGCCTATTTACAAAACAGAAATAGACTCACAGACATAGAAAACACTCTTACGGTTACCAAAGGGGAAAGGGAGGGAAGGGATAAATTGGGAATTTTGGAGTAACAGGTACACATATATGAAATAGATAGATAAACAAGTTCCTACTGTATATCACAGGGAACTATATTCAGTATTTTGTAATAACCTATAATGGAAAAGAATCTGAAAAAGAAGTGAATCACTTTGCTGTACACCTGAAATACTCTAAATCAACTACACTTCAATTTAAAAGAAAGAACAAAAATAAAATAAAATGTAAAACACTGAGCTTATTAAAAAATGTTCATTTTGGAAAATATAGTTATTCATAAAAATGTGATTTATGTTAACATAATAGATTTATTGTTACTTTTAAATGAATTAATCAATATTTTTAGCCCATAAAAACAAAAGCTCTCTGGGAATCTCCTTATTTTTCAAAACTATAAAGTATTCGTGAGGCCAAAAAGCCTAAGAACTGTTGATCCCATTATCTAGGATTATCCTGCTGTTAGAAGACAAGGAAAGAGTAGAGTCTTGGGACATTTGTTTGTTCATGTATAGTAGAAAACCGAAGGTGCTTATCCGAGTGTTACAGTAATAGTATGGTAAATCGCTAAATTGAAAATAATCGGTTCCTAGAATTCAACAATATGTTTAAACTCTATTTTCTCTTACTGTCTTCTACCAGATGTCACCTTTTCATCTTTTGGTTCATGTGGTTTTCCCTCTTTCATCTTCCTGTCTTTCTCCTATATGTTTCCTTTACTCCCACCAGACAGACCCTTCTGCCTGCCTCCCACTCATCACCCAGACTAATCCTGTCAATTTCTTTCTTCATATTCTCCCTTAGCTCATCCCATTATGTCCTTCCCTGCCAAACTGTTGTGCTTGCCACCATTGACCGTTCTTCACTGGTTATTCTTCTGTCCAGATTTCTTTTCATGCCTTCTTTTAAGGCCTAATTCAAATGCCTTATTGTACATGACCTATTTCTAGTTGTCATGAATGTCAGCTTAGTAAAAGGAAGATTTTTCTACCAAGGCCATGTAGTTGGCAAATTGTTATTAATCAAATTTTGACTCGGCAGATAACTAAGCATAGAGAGGAATGTTGTAGAAGGTATCCCATTGTTGGGGCAGTCACTTATGTGACTCTGTGTCACTCTATGTCCCATGCGAAGATTGTTTACCTCATCCACAAAATGCACAAGAATAGCGAAATATGACTTTGAAAGCATAGAGTACAGGCTATATGTATCGAGTAAACAAGTTCTTAGAACTTGTAGGAACAGACCTTCTTCCCAAATGAAACCTCACTCTGAGGTGTACAATCTCCAGTGTACAGCACAGGTAAAAGGAGAGCTTCTCTAGTTAAAGCAGGAGTTGGGTCTCAAAAGCACATCCCTGTCCCCAACAAAACAAACACCGCAAAGCTTGTTTTAAGAGCCTGCTCTTGATTATTGAGAAAAAGAAAAGGCACGGTAGAAATCGTTTAAGGATGGGGTGTCAGAAAATTAAGTTTTTCATAGGTTTTTATGAGGAAAGAGAAGCACAGTGAAACCAAGAAGATGGACATGAGTATATACCTTGCTTATGACTTTATCCCTCACTATCTCTTCAGGATGAAACTTGGAATTACGTGCTTGAGTCTAGCATGTTTGAAGCATGCTCATTTCTGGCATAAGATAAATAAGGCATTTATTGTATTCCTTAAATGTGAAACCTCTTTACCTGAAATTCTTTATTATCTGCAACCATGAGGATTTCAGATTCAGATATGTAAATTGAGGCACTTTGGGTAAAAATCTTTTTTTTTTTTTTTTTTGTGGTATGCGGGCCTCCCTCTGCCGCGGCCTCTCCCGTTGCGGAGCACAGGCTCCGGACGCACAGGCCCAGCGGCCACGGCTCACGGGCCCAGCCACTCCGCGGCACGCAGGATCCTCCCAGACTGGGGCGCGAACCCGGTTCCCCTGCATTGGCAGGCGGACACGCAACCACTGCGCCACCAGGGAAGCCCTAAAAATCTTTTAAGAAGTGAAAATTCATCATCACTGCAATATATATAATTAATCTGGTATCAGAAAACTTGGGTGGAGAGGGTAGATCTTATACCTAACTGAAGTTTAGGCTACAAAGAACATTAGTATCTGTGATTTTTGTCACCAGTAAATTTTGTTGTACATATCTTGAAGTCTTGTTTCCAATCATTACTACTGCTACATCTTATTTGTGCATTGCAGGGAAACATATATAAGTCTAATCTCTCGTTCTAACATCCTGGTCATTTAAATATAATCTATGTTCTTTTGTGTATTATGTTTATGCATTTATAAATGTTATTCTGCAGAGGGCCCTTAGGTGTTGTGAGAGTGCCAAACAAAAAAGATGAAAATGTAATTTAAAAAGAGGGAAGGAACTGAGCTTGTGGAGATTACTTACGTGTCAGACACTACTAGGCAATTTATTTGCTTATTTAGTTCTCAAACAGGTGTGATTATTTATTGTTCATTGTAGAAAATACCTTACCACTGAAGAAGTTAAAACTCAGCAAAGAAAGTGAATTCCCCAAAGTCATATGATCTTAGAGCGCAAGTCTGACATCAGTTAAAGCTTGTGCTCTTTATCCTCTGACATTGTATATCATTGATATTCTCTTTATAGTGTGTTGTCTCTTAATGAAGAGGAAGAAGTGTGGTGTGTGTGTGTGTGTGTGTGTGTGTGTGTGTGTGTGTGTGTGTGTGTACATATATGACTTTTAGAGGTTTACTTCTGCCCTCATTGCCCTAACCTAATTTTGCCAGTAAGGGTAAAATCTGACAAACCCCCAGGGGTGTGGTTCAAGTACATTGGAGAGGGAATAATCTTGTAGAAAAGTCTTTCTGAATAATTAAATTACTAAGCCCTTGGCTGGGAGATAAATATTGGTTAGGAGCTGAGCAAGAGCTGTTTCAGCTGGGTCCTTATATGCAGCCTTGTGATGCTAGTGCCAGATTTTTTGATTCCCACAGGAGGCAGCCTTCTGTGCTGTGATTCTTGCCCTGCTGCTTTTCATCGTGAATGCCTGAACATTGATATCCCTGAAGGAAACTGGTATTGCAATGACTGTAAGGCAGGCAAAAAGCCACATTACAGGGAAATTGTCTGGGTAAAAGTTGGACGATACAGGTAAGTAAGCATGAAGGAGACTGGCACTTAGTTCTTTTACCAGCCTCTGTTTCTTATGCTTAACTTTAAAAAAAAATGGTCTGATTAAACAAGGTTCACCCCCTCCCCCGTTAATTTTCCATTATAGAAGAAAAAGACTTTGCTTTATGTTTTGCAGTTATAGGAATAATATATATTCTCTGTAGGAACTTTATGAATGAAAACAAACCCATAATCTCACAAACAAGGAGATACATCGCTAACATTTTGGCATATTTACTTGCAGACACACCAATACATGCACCTTCAACATGATTAATTAGCCTTATTGTTGTTTGTACCCAGTTTTGTTTCTTGCTTTTTCTTTTTAAAATTATTTTTATTGGATATGGAATGTACAAAAAATATTATAACATGCTTGATTTTAAAGAAACACTTGTGTATGTACCTCCCAGTTTAGAAAAAAATAGTACTTTACTGGCACCTTGTACTGCATTTTGTGTTTTTTATTTCTTTGCCTGGTTATATAGGTTTACCACATGTGTGTTTTGTTCTGTATGTTTTAGATCTTTATATAAAGGAATTGTTGCTGTATTTTCCTGCAGCTTGCTTTTTTCATTCACTGTTATGCTCCTGAGATTTATTATGGTTAGTGCAGTGCTCTAGCTCATTCGTACTTCACTGTTCTACAGTGTTCCTTTATATAGTCATACAGTGTGGTGTAGTTATTTATCCATTCTCACGTTCACATTTGGACTTTAAATATTTTGTCAGTGTTTCATGGTGTACATGCATGGGAGCTTCTTTAGGCCATTCTCAGGATGAATAGCAGGGTCAGGATTTCCAGCTTTAATAGCTAATGCCAAATTGTCTTCCTAAAAGTCGTTGTAGTAGTTTCCTTCTCAAAGGCCAATTTGTATTTCATTGTATAGCGTCTGTCATTCCCTTACTGTTGAACATTTAAAATTTTTCCAGGTTTTCATTCTTACAGATAATACTTCAATAGACATTATAGTCATAAAGTTTTGTTCATATCTCTAATTATTTCCTTTTATAGATTCCTTGAAGTAGAACAACAGTCTAAGGGAGTGTGTGTGTGTATATTTGAGCATGTGCATGAGGGTGGGCATCTTCAGCCTTTTGGCACATACTGCTTGTTTCTTCTCTAGTTAGATTGTAAGAATGCCCTGGGTCAGACATTAATGTGGGTTAGAGAGACATTGCTTTTCCTTATTCCTGTCCCAAAAGTAGGATTCTTTTTCGCTCCTTGCAGCCTTCCAGAGGTTTCCTTCCTTCTTTCCATCTTTCCCAGGTGGTGGCCAGCTGAGATCTGCCATCCTCGAGCTGTACCTTCCAATATTGACAAGATGAGACATGATGTGGGCGAGTTCCCTGTGCTCTTCTTTGGGTCTAATGACTATCTGTGGACTCACCAGGCCCGAGTCTTTCCCTACATGGAGGGGGATGTGAGCAGCAAGGATAAGATGGGCAAAGGAGTGGACGGTACATATAAAAAAGGTAACTTTATCTATCCTTTTTGTTTCTCAGGCCAACACAGACCTCTGTTGCCCGCGTATCTGCTGTCTTTTAGAATTGTATGTTTTAGAATTCATATATGCTCCGTTAGCAGCTATGTTCTGCCCTCCGGGGCAGTATGTGGCTGTGGCTACAGGATTTTGCAGAGAAGTTGACCCATGTAGTTCATTAGTTTTGAACCTAACCTTTACTTAACTAGAATTTCCTTAAGGGAAGTTCCTTATCTTACCAATTCTGTTTAGTCAGCGTCTCATCAGGTAAGTACCAGAGCTTTGGAACTGTTTTGTAGAATAAACACTACAGTTTGCTAGACAAGGGCTAGAATATCTAGCAGAGCCACATTTGTTCCAAGGAGGTGTTTGTTTGTTTAGTTTGTTGAGAAGAAATAAAATTCACCCAAAATTCTAGAGCAACATAAGATGGTGAAGGAGCATAAATGTTCTAATCAAAGAGGTTTTTGTAAGCTGGCCTAGCAGTGAAGGAAGGGGGTATTTGAGGCCAGGAGGGGTTGACAGCATTCTCTCTGCTTATATAATGAGTAAGGGTTGCTTTGAGAATTCAAGGAGATAATACAGAAATCATCCTGAAGGGCATATAGTTGGTATTCCATCAATGATAATTAGCTTCTTCCTTTAGCTGTCCTTCGAAAGGCAATACAGGTATCTCTTGTTATTTGAATATATTTGGACATTGAAGTATAAGATTTTGTTTGCATGGTGAGGTGAAAAGGGGATTGTAAGCAAGTGAAACTTCCTGGTAAGGTGCAATAAAATTCTAAGCAGGTGAAACTTCCTGGATGGGGAATGAGAATGATGTCCATGGGGAATGAGAATGATGTCCATAAGGAATAAGTTCAACAGAGGTTTTGTTTCCCTCATGTTATTTCAGGGGTCCTCACTTACCTGTTGACAGTGTGCTTTCTGTGCAGATATGCACTATCAGTACTAATACTACAGAAGTTTGGGTCTTGAGTCTTATAGTCTCAGATGGTCAGGGACCAAGTGACTAACATCTTTGCACAGAGCTGGCCACCATCAAGGCTGGGGATGAAGGAGTGTAGGCAGTATCGCAAGTCTGAGCCTGCTGAAGCTCTGCGATTCTGCTCTTTCTGTACCTTGACCTTAGGCTGGCTGGATGCCTCTGCCTTCAAGGAACACACAGTTTTGTGGGGGAATTGGACACAGATACCGGTAGTCAAAATGCCATTCTTTGAGAGTGCTATGGCAGAAGTGTGCATGGTATGCTGTGGGAGCAGACCAAGAGGAAGCAAAACAGTGCTGGGGATCAAAGTTTGGAAGTCGTGGATGGCTACTTTCTTAAGTGATACTTTCAAGAAGAACTATAATAACGGTTACCATTTGTTGATTGCCAGGCCCTGTTCAAAGTTTGTTTTCTGCTTTAAGTCTTTGCAGCAACCCTATAAGTTAGATGCCATTATCTTTATCTTATAGATGAGGAAATTGAAGCACATAAAAATTAAATTTGGGGAATTCCCTGGTGGTCCAGTGGTTAGGACTCTGTGCTTTCACTGCCAGGGGCCTGGGTTCAATCCCTAGTCAGGAAACTAAGATCCCAAAAGCTGCGTGGCATGGCCAAAAAGGTTAAATTTGTTGCACAAGGTTCCAGTGCCAGTAAGTGATAGAGGAAGGTTTCAAACTCTAGTATAGTTGGGCTCCAGAATCCAAACTCTTAACCCCTACACTGACTGTGAGGAAGTTAACAACTTAAAATGTTGTAACAAAAAGACAGCCCGTGTGAAAGCACACATTGAGTCGAACATGATGAGTTGGTGACCTCCAAGTATGTGCTGTGGTTTAAGCACGGGACTGGGGCAACAATGGACTGTTTTACTGAAAAGGTGGCTAAGTTACATGGTCAGAGCAGAGTTTTAGAAATCTCAGTCTGACTAGAATGTCAGGACCATAGAAAGTGAGAGGTTGTAGCCAGGAATGTCAGCGAGATGGCTGATTTAGTGATTTCAGGCAGAGATAATGAGACTGTCACAGAGAATAGTGCATGGAGTCGAGAGGATGATGGGTACTAGGTAGACATTAAGTAGATAAACTAGGTAGGACATGCTGAATAATAGGATGAATGAAGGAGGGAACAACTCCAGGCAACATCAAGTCTGCTAGATGGTGACAAGGAAATGGAGAAAGGGGTGTGGATTAGAGGGGAGATTTTCTTTAAAGAAATTGGCAGAGCTTGGGGAAAACTACAGAGAGGAAAGTGGGAAAATTTGGAATTCTTTAAAGAGTTTTTAACCTGAGTCAAGAATAATGGATTAAAATTTTGTTTTAAGTGGAGAAGAATGAGATTAAGATTTTTTTCAGACTTTTCAGACACTACAATCTTTTAAACATATGAAAGTTCAGGACTTGAATGCAGATTAGCTGCAAAGATCTATCTTTGTATTAGGCTAATAACTGATATTTACAGAATGAGCTTTAGGAGAAGAGTAGGATAGGTGCTCCAGAGAATAGGGAAGAAGGAAAAGAAAACTTCAAATTTTAATTTCTTCCAAAGGAACACAGCATGTTACCTGGACACCTAGGAGGCACATTATTTGTGGAAGCAGAAAACTCAGAACTGAGGAAAAAGGCTTCAAGGCAGTGACTTTGCTGAGCAGATGCAGTCTAGTTGTTGTTAGGAGATGTTATATGTGGGCTTTTTCAAATTATTTAGCTGTTTTTGTTTTTTGTTTTAAGTTTTCCTCTGACACTGGTAGTCTGTATAGTGCCACTTAATTATGGATTATGTTTTATTTTAATGCCATATATGAACACTCTGGGGACTATAACTTACTAGAAAATAGAAATCATATATATGTCTTAGATTTTTGTCTAAAACATGAATTTTCTCCAACTTAAAAGGGGGAAAAAGCGGAATAAGTAACACTACCCAGAGATTAAGTGACTGTGCTGTATGTTTTCTTAGCTCTTCAGGAAGCTGCAGCAAGGTTTGAGGAGTTAAAGGCCCAAAAAGAGCTAAGACAGCTGCAGGAAGATCGAAAGAATGACAAGAAGCCACCGCCTTATAAACATATAAAGGTGAGAAAAGACCTCAGGAGAGACCCTGTAATAGCTTGCCTGCTTCCCACTCTGTTCATGAGGAGAACTGGAAGCACAAGCACAGTTGCTTTTAGGTAGAGGTATGAGCTTGAAAGAAAATAAGAAAAAAGTGCCAGAGCACCATTTCTAGCACATTGTGTGCACTTTGTAAAATTAGTTGTGTGTTGATACAGTGTTGTTCCTGTTGCTTTCGAAAGTCTTCTCATAAAGTGGATTGGAATAGATTCTGTTCACAGTCAACACCTTGTGGTTTGAAAGGGAAAAAAGAGCCTTGATAAAAATGATAAATGGCCCTGAGATAGTGTGAATAATACAC